>NC_047048.1:43366786-43669816 GCF_011762595.2 Tursiops truncatus | reverse complement strand
ACTGTGGGATGGCAGCAGCCACGTGAGCTTCGTGGGTGACACTGACGGGTTTGCGTGTGGGGGAATCTCACGGGGGAGGGGATGAGAGAGGCTCCCGGGTCAAGGCAGGTGGTCAGAGAGCTCCAAGGGCAGGAGTGGGGTGGGAGTGGCGAGGCTGTTTTATCGGTGGGTAATAGCTGTCTGGTGAGGTTTCACAGAGAATGCAAAGCAGGCAGGCTCTAAATGGCTAAAAATTTGTGTTTGGGCTATTTTTAAAGTAATTGGATATGTAAAGTTGGAGTTTGGCGCTGATGGGTCTTTTGAGCTAATGTGTCTCAGCCTGCAGTGAGGAAGTAAACAGCCTGGGGCCGAGCTGCTGTTTCTAAAACTTGACCCTGTGCAGAACTTTCCAAAGGGGCTGGCTGGCGGTCAGCCAGGGTGTTGATGGACTTCTTTCACTGGGGAGGGGTTTGGATCAGGTCAGCGGTGTCCGGCCGCACATCAGGCACAACTGGGGGGCTTGAACCTGCCAGACAGAATCTTGGGCCTTGTTTACAGCTGCCCCAGGGGAGGTGCCCCCTTCAGGAGCACTGGGCTGGGTGGCCTCCAAGTTCTTCTCCAGTTCTTTATACTCTGATTGTAAGAGGGGGCTGGCTGGGTCCCCGGCAAGGATGGGCCGTGTGGACACAGGCCTTTGTCTGAGTTCCAGCCGCCTTTCTAGCTGTATGCAGTTGCCTTCTGTCCTGGCTGGACTCCTCGTTTTCCCCGTCGTAGGAAGGGGCAACCAGGTCTTCAAGCATGCTGCCACAAGCTCTAAATCACATTCCTAAATTAAGATTTTCAAATGTACACAACAGTGTAGAAAAGGAGAGTTAACAACACAGAGTCCGAGCTAGATGGGACAGATCTGTCTTATGTGGAATCGTGTTCAGCAAGGAAAAGGGAAAGGGGCTCTTTGGCCAATGTCACCATTTTCGTTGGTGAGTTTGCACAAGGCAGCTTCCCCTGAGGAGCAGGGGCCGGGGGTAGGGGGATTACATCAGCCCCCTTTGCAGGACGGCCCGTCCTTCTTTGTGGGGGCCCTGCGGAAGGAAGGGTTTGTGCAGTGCCGTGTGGCCCGCTCTTTGGGACTCCACTTTTAAAGGAACCACAGGACCAGTCATTCCTTCCCTGCGCCCTTGCAGATGCCCTCTTGCTGTGCAGACACTGGCTGTGGCCATCACGCTGACAGACTGGGCACCGAGTGAGTGATGCATGTCCCAGCCTGTGGACGGGCGGTTTGCAGAGTTGGTCACTGACTTTGTTTACTTTCTTGACATCTTTGTTGAGATGTAATTCACATACCATCATTCTCCAGTTTAGAATGTCCAATTCAGGGGTTTTTAGTTTATTCAGAGAGATTTGCAACAGTCATCACAGTCTAAGTTAAGAATATTTTCATCACCGTTAACTTTTTTGGAGGTGAAATTCACATAAAATAAAGGGAACCACCTCAGAGTGTACAGTTCAGTGATGTTTAGCGTTGGGCAACCACCACCGTGGTTTCAAAACTTTTCCTCATCCTATGAAACTCCTTGTTCCCATTAAGTAATCACTCCCCATCTCCCCTCCCACCAAGTGTCCGTTAGCAGACGAGCGGATAAACGTTGGTGGTGTTGAGCTGCGGAAGGCAGGAGGTGCTGACACGTGCTGCAGCTTGGATGAAGCCGGACACGTCGTGTTGAGCGCAGGGAGCGGCTCACAGAGGCCACACCGGTAGCTCCATTTACCTGCAACGCCCAGAAGGGCAGACACAGTCAGCTTGTGCAGAGTGTTTCAAACGCTGCTCCAGGCTCCAGGTCCAGGTGTCTCCTCTGGTCCTTGGCAGTGGTGTTGCTAGCAGTGACTGTGGGCTTGGGGTCAGACCTGGCCCTCGGTCTCGTCCTTCTGGCAGTGGGCTGTGCGCCGGCCACCGTGCCCCATCCACTTGCCTCGTCCTGGAGCGGACGGTCCGGTTCTGCCTGGTCACCCTCCTGAGCACGTTGCATGGCACCTCTTGTTTTCACCATCTTTGTCATCACCCTTTTCGGGGCCCTTGCTCCTTGCCCCTCGCAGGCCTCTCAGGTCGTGCCCGCCTGCTGTTGTGTCTGGTGGTCAGTGCTCATCTGTGCCACGTGTGCACTGCATGCTCTCTGTTCTTGTACCCTTGACCACGTGAGTCAGTCACGCTAGAAGAAGGCTAATGGGGTTTGGAGACCGGCCTGGGAGGGAGGGGTTGCCTGATTTTCCCTTCCTGGTCACCTGTCTTCTGCCAGGAGCCTGGCAACTCGGCGTTTCATCTACTGGGGGTGCGTCCTCAACGCCATGTGAAAAGGGGGCTAGGAACAAAACTCGCTTTTTGGAGGTTATTAGAGGGAAAATAGGTGCAGTTTGGGATACTCATTAGCAGAAGGGAAGTGTCAAAGGTCAGCGCTGTCCCCTGTGCATGAAGGTACAGGTGCACCTCAGTTCTGCTTGGAGGTGTCCTGGCTCATCAGGTACAGGCGTGCTGTCCCCCTCACTGTGGGATACAGTCAGCCCGGCTCTCTGCTGCTTTCCTCCAGGTCTGGTCCTTGTCCTGGCATCCTCCTGAGGTCTCACCAGCAGTGCCTTCCGTGTCCGTGTTTCAGCTCACAGTCTGTTGTCACTTCGTACTGAGCCTTTGCCAGCAGAGTCTTTACGGTCCGTGTTTCTAACAACAGTCAGTTCGAGGAAATCTAGACCTTTTCTTTCCTGATCCTCACGATTCTTTCCTCCTCCACCTACAGCTCGATTCCAGAGCTACTTCCTCATTTTTAGGTATTCGTTATAGCAGCACCCCATTTCCAGGTAACAGATTTAGTTTAATCAGAAAACTGTATTAGGACTTCCATGGTGGCTCAGTGGTTAAGAATCCGCCTGCCAATGCAGGGGACACGGGTTCGAGCCATGGTCCGGGAGGATCCCATATGCCACGGAGCGACTAAGCCGTGTGCCACAACTACTGAGCCTGCGCTCTAGAGCTGGCGAGCCGCAGCTGCTGAGCCTACATGCTACAACTACTGAAGCCCGCATGCCTAGAGTCTGTGCTCCGTAACAAAGACAAGCCACAGCAACGAGAAGCCCGTGCACCACAATGAAGAGTAGCACCCGCTCTCCGCAACTAGAGAAAGCCCACGTGCAGCAACAAAGACCCAACGCAACCAAAAATAAATAATAAAATAAAATAAATAAATTAAAAAAAAACTGTATTAGTTTTCTGTGGCCGCCATGACAAGCAACCACACACTTAATGTAAACAACACAAATTGATTCTCTCACAGTTTCGGGCTCAGGAGTCATGCACAGTCTCACTTTGCTGAAACCAAGGTATCAGCAGGGCCACCACGTTCCTCCTGGCAGCTCTAAGGACAGTCTGTTCCTCCTGTTTAGACTGAGGGCAGGATTCAAGCACTTCAGCATGCTGTCCATGTGTCTGTAGGGGGCACTCTGTCATTCTTTCATTTCCACCTACCCCCAGTAGAAGCAGAACGATTTGTTTTCTGCTTTATTTGCTTATTAAAATCATGAATGTTCAGAACTGGGTAGGACTTTGAGGTTACTCTGCCACAAACCCTGAGTCACAGTAGGGAACCGTGGGCTTCGGGGTGCAACAGCTCACCTGAAGTGGCGTGGCTGTAGTTGGGACAGTTGGGGCTGGCACCCAGGCCCCCACATTTCTGCATTCTTCATTGAAACCATCTTGTCAAAAGTCAAGTGAAACATTGCCATCACGTCAAGTTGCTTTGTTAAGTGTGAGTCCTGATTTTTTTCAAGTCAACTTTTTTTGTTAGAAAAAGATTTTCCACTTTAGGAGCTCATGATTTTAATTTGCTTTAAGTTACTCTTGATTTCAGGTGTTCAGTGAATTTGAATACGCTGATGCAAGGAAACAGTGATCCTGGGCAGTTTATTTCTTAGCAGGAGGCTTCACGTGCTCCCTGGTCCATGGGTGAGTGAGGATGTGTGTGAAGATTGTTGGAGAGGAGTTTCAGTCCCCCATGGTCATTTGTCCACACGCTTCGCTAGAGGTCCCAGGGCACTGTCAGGTCTCCGCACGGCTTTCGCAGTGACGGCCTGGAGGTGTGATCTTGTAGGTTCTCTAACTGTCTGTATCTATCCGGCTTCTCCCAGGCAGAAGAGCTGGGGTCACCTCTTGAGCTCTTAGAGGTGCGATGCCCAAAATGGTTGGGGTTGGATGCTCAGGACGTTCTGCTTCTGTTTCCTTCTTCTTTTTTTTTTTAAAAATTAATTTTATGTATTTATTTACTTATTTTTGGCTGTGTTGGGTCTTCGTTGCTGCACACGGGCTTTCTCTAATTGTGGCGAGGGAGGGCTGTTGCAGTGTGTGGACTTCTCATTGCAGTGGCTTCTCTTGTTGCAGAGCACGGGCTCTAGGCATGTGGGCTTTAGTAGTTGTAGCACGTGGGCTCAGTCGTTGTGGCGCGTGGGCTCTAGAGCACAGGCTCAGTAGTTGTGGCGCATGGGCTTAGTTGCTCTGTGGCATGTGGGATCTTCCCAGACCGGGGCACGAACCTGCGTCCCCTGCATCGGCAGGCGGACTCTGAACCACTGCGCCACCAGGGAAGCCCAGGCAGATTCTTAGCCACTGCACCACCAGGGAAGCCCTATTTCCTTCTTGAGTTTGTCTCTGAGCGTTGCTTCTTTGAGTCCAGGCGGCTAGAGGTGGTGGCTGAGGGATGCTGTCTTCCCCGTGGATGAGGGTGGCTCCTTGCCTCAGCGCCACTCTCTCCTCTGTCACTTTGTGCCCATCAGTTCTTTGGGTTGCCCACTTTTAACCTCTGCTAGAGGATCCAAGATACAGCTTAGCAGACTACCTTGGAAATAACTGAGAGGAGTGTCCCACACGCTGAAAGGTTAACAAAAGAGCAAGGGCATGGAGTGCACAGTGCTGACCTTTAGTCACTGACGTGGAGGTGGTGGCGGGCAGGCCAGGCGGGAGGGCTGCCTCTGCCCAGAGGGCCGAGACTGCGGCCACTCCGCCTGAGCCCTGCCCAGTGCCTTCCTGTGCTTTGTCTCCGGCAGCTCCTTCAGTGGCAGAGTGTTCCGAGCCACCTTCCTGATGCTGGCTGTGTTCCTCACCGTCCCCCTGCTTGGTGCCATGATGCTGCTGGACTCTCCCATAGACCCACAGCCTCTCAGGTGAGCTGTTGCACAACTTGGGGGGCTGGGGGTGCTGCTTGACAAAATATAGTAAACGGGCTGAAATGACTTCTCGACTGATAAACCAACCTGCTCTGAAAGGTAGGTTATTATGGGAAGTAGAGATCTGTGATTTCTTTAGTGTCTTTGTTTCATGTTAAGTTAGATGTTGTACAGTATTATCCATGTTACTGTTTCAAAAACAAAACTGTACAAAGCAAAATTAAAAACCAGAAAAATCCCAAACAAGAGAAGCTTAAGTATTAGAGATGATTAACCTGAATTCATTTGAAGTGTCAAAAGCACACATAAACGAAGGTTAAGTTCAAGTTGCCTTCTTTAAATTTTTTAAGTAACTGATTTTTTTTAAAATTGATAAGTGCTATTTGTTCAGCAGTCACAAATATGTTTACTGGAATAAGGATTTATAAGTAGCTGATTTTTAGTAAACCTTGTAATTACTGTTCTGTTTTTCCTAAGTTACCCTTTATCAGTGGGGATCTGTGGGTAATGCAGTCCGTTATAACTTGAAAAAATAGTGTACACCTCAGGGTCTTGTGAATGTATTCACATTTGTAATTACAGTCACGCAGAGCCAGGCTCCTCTTGGTGTGATTATTTATGACATCAAGGGCTGTGCAGTCTGGTTCAGTAAGTTCCTGTTTCCCCTCAGAACCGCCCAGGGTGATGAGGCTGTCTGAAGTTTACTATGAGTGAGTTCATGTAAGACTTTAAAACTTTAGATAAGAACCCTGTCTCAGTATAGAGAGAATCTAACAGGTACAACTGAATAACACGTTGGTGGTTTGTGAGTGAGAGTTGAGGCTCCATGGTGGTGTGTTGGGCGTCCTGTCGAAGGGGCTCCCTCCTGCCGACCCCCTCACTGGGTAGAAGGATGCGGCTAAGCCTGCCCCAAATGCAAACTGCCTGGGCCTTTCTGGATAATCCAGTTGGCCAGGCAGGAGCATGAATTGTGTCCACAGCTGGGGATCAAAACCTGGGCTGGGGAGCCGGCCTTGGAGAGAGGAGGCAGTGAGGAGCAGGTGAGCATCCGGCATCTGAGGGGCAGGGAGGGTTAGAGCTTCCATGACCGAAGACCTGTGATCTCAGTAGAGGTCATTTATTGTGCAGAGTGGTGAAGAAATTCGGGGAAAGAAGGTGTGAAGCCCTGACAGCCTGGAGGGGAGCGAGGTCAGGAAGGCTTTGAGGTTGTGCAGAATGAGCCCTGTCTGTGGAGTAGATGTGCCGGGTGAGGAGAAACCCAGAGAAACCGGTGTGGCTGACGGGCCTCTCCTGGGCTCAGAGTTAGGGAATGACTGGGCCCACATTGGGGCTGTGGGCCCCCAAAGCCAGAACGAAGGCAGAAGGCTGGCAGATGGTGAGAACGGGAACGATCTGGGGTTTGGGGAAAAGTGCTGATAACAGCAGCAAACAGGACTTTTGTAAAACTCCCTTCAGAGCAAAATGAACAAGGAAGGGGGAGACTCACCGACTAGGGTGAGCAGTGCAGTCTCAGTGCTGGTGGGGCTCAGCTGGGGGAGGTGTCCTGGGGGCTCTGTCTGCAGGGGATTCAGGAAAACAGAGGACAGACAGACCCAGAGGGCGCAAGACTAGGGGAGACCCTTCCAGGGTGGCTTGTTATGCAGTTGGTGGCAGTCCTTAGGGAGCAGAGTCAGCGGGAAGGCTGCCAGACTTGGCCAGATCCTGCTGTGCAGAGCAGCCTTCTTTTCTTTGTTAGGAAGATTGGGGACTAGTGGACACGACATAAGTGACATCCCGATTCCTGGAGGGTGTTGCTCAGTGTACGTCAGGATACATTTTGCATGTGGAGAGATGGGAGCCCAGTGGTGTGGTCACCTGTGGTTGGCACTTGCATCAGCTTAGTGGTCCTCACTGCACAGGAGTGTCCGCTCGTGGAACCAGAGGGGTTGGGTGGCTCAAAGATTTCCTGAGCATCTCTGAGGACCCCAGTGTGTATCCCTCCTGAAGGGGTCAGGGGGCATGGGACACTGTCTCTCTCCTTCCCCTGCAGGTCTCCCGTGGGCCTTGCCTGAGTTTTATTTTTTGTGTTTCTATTTGCTCCTCACATCCCTGACCACCTGTAGCATTTTATTGCTACTATTTATTTATTATCTTTGAGTTTTACAGTTTCACTCTGCTAATAAAATGCATACTTTTGACAGTAATGGTAATAGCTTTCAGTTGCTAGAAGAATTATTATTCCTGTTGGTTTTTTAAATCATAGCCACAAAAATCTCTTCTTTAAAACACTGTGTTTTTTGTGTTAAATTTTACAGTAACTGAAAAATATGGTTTAAATATGGCAGAAACAGTCCTATCCTTTTATGAAAAATAATGTTTCTGTTCTTTTCTGGATGGAAGCTGAGTCCTTTCCACAAAGTGGTGGGTGGAGGCTGCGGTGACCACTGCTGAGTTGGGGCCCATGGGCCGTGTCCTGGCCACATGCTTGTGAGACACATTCACAGCTCACAGTCGGGGGGGCATTTCCTCAGTTCCACCTCAGAAGGAAGACTAAAGAGTGATCCTGATCAAATGGAACCATGGGGAGAAACAGGATAAAACTGGAAACTGAGCATAAGTGGTGACTGAAGTTAGGGGGAGTAGCACGAGTGAATAGGAGTTAACAATTAATGAGTTAATGCGAGTCCATGGACCTGGGCCGGCCCAAGGTGCTGGGCTGGGCCTCCTGGGCTGCTGTTCCCTGATGCTTCTGCACCCAGCGGCGGGCCTGGGAGCCCTTTTTGTGTGTCCTTTGCATTTTCTCCTATGTTTCCTTGTTTCCCCGTGGAGATTACTCAGACTCCTTGGGGGCAGGGACAGCACGTGATACACTGACTAGTTTGATGCTGCAGCCGTTCCCTGAGGACTTCCTGAGTGTAGGGAAACCGGCAGCGTCCACGTGGGCAGAGGGAGGTTGAGTCTCAGGGGAGGCTCCTCTGCCCCTGCTCTGTGTGCTCGTCTGTTGTTCCGTTTACACGTGTACCTGCACCTGGGAGGTGTGACCTTCCCGGGCAGAGTTTGAACCCAGGTGTGTTGCAGGTCATGGTCCTGCTCTCCCCCTTTGGAAATAAAACTCCTTAGTTAACCCAAGAGTGTGTTTTTGAAAAGCAGGTAGAAAGCCATAATTGGGAGGCAGCAGATGGTGAAGCGGGGGGATTTAATTTGGGGGGAGTTGGGCTGTGTCTTGAGTAGGGGGCGGAAGGGAGTGAAGAGTTCTGCCTGGAGGGGGATGGGGGTGGAGCGTTCCCACATCACCCCCGCCCCCCGCCTTGGTTGTCCCACTCTGGTGGGCGAAGTGGGGGGGAAGTGGGAGCTCTCCTCCCTTTCTCCCTCCCTCCCACGGTACTCCCCGGAAGCCTCCTGGGTGCCAGGTGTTCAGGATACAACAGGGAAAAAACAACAAATCCCTGATCTCGTGTGTTCTTGTGGGGACAGACAGTTGACATAGAGAAGTGAGAGCTGAAAAGTGCTGCCAACAAAGTCGAGTGGGGTGGGGTCTGTGCTTCTGGGGGCCGTGTTGGACGCTAAATTGGGTGGTGGGAGCAGGCTTCACTGAGAAGGTGATGGAGAGGAGGCAGCAGACTTAGGATGGGAGATGCCTGGTGCCCTCAGGGACCAGCAGGGAGGCAGAGTGAGGGGAGGAGAGTAGGCTGTGGCCGGACTTCAGGGCGAGGAGCTCATGGAAGACCTTGGCTCCGGGGGAGAGGGCCCGTTGCAGGGGTTTGAGGGGCGGTTGCCGTGATCTGTGTTTCCTAAAGTGCAGGTGGGCTGCTGGGTTGCGAGCAGACTGTGGGGGACAAGGGAGGAGGTGGGGAGGGAAGATGGTGGCGTGGACCAGGCTGGCAGCAGAGGACCTGACTTGTACAGGTGACATCAGCAAGAGTTGCTGACGGGTTGGGAGAAATGGCGTATTTGCCTGTGTGTGGAGAGGGGAGAGCTCCTGGGGTGGCTTCTTCGTGCGGGGAGGGGTCCAGGCCAGAGGGAGCTGGGGGGCCCCCGAGAGTGACAGGCGGGAGACAGGTGCGCGTGTGTGGACGCTGGGGCTGTGGCGCCAGGCCCAGCCGTCTTCTGTCCCCTCTGGAGTGGGAGGTGAGGCTGTCACTGTGAAATGTCCACTCCGCTCCCTCCGTCTCAGCTGGACCCGGATGGCCTGGCAGCCCCGGGGGAGAATAAAGGCCTGGGTGTGTGAACTGCAGGGTGGAGCAGGTTGGATGGGTGGGCGGAGGCCCGGTGGCTTCGGGTAGCTGCTCCTGCGGAGTTCTTGCATCAGCCTTGCTTACGTTCTCAGTTCTCTTTCGTGCTGTGACCTTTCCTGATATCCCAGGAAGTTCTTTTTCTTAACTTGTGCTTCTGGCAACTAAGGATGTTATTGGAACATGTGCTCTTTGTCAAAGAATGGGGAGTTATGCGTGTAGGTCCTTGTAGGCCCTCCGTAAATACTTTCTTCATGTACTTTTATAGACAAATCCCTATAATTGCGTTATTTTACAGCTTCAAAGAACCCCCGCTCTTGCTTGGTGTCCTGCAACCAAATACGAAGTTGCGACAGGCGGAAAGGCTTTTTGAAAATCAGCTTGTTGGGCCAGAGTCCATAGCACATATCGGGGGTAAGTAGACCCCTGGGACTTGGCGCTGTCTGTTGCCTGAGTGGGGTCCTGTGGGGGCAGCTCCGTGGGGAGCCCTGGGCAGCCTTCTTGGCTGCGGTCGTGCACGTGTTTGTCTACCAGATGCCCTGCGGGAGACTCTCACCTCTCTGAGTTGCAGGCCATTTTAGTGCTGGGTGATTTTGAGTTCATGTCTGTGAAGCATTTTATTCTGCTCAAACTGTTGGACCCTTTAAAGTGAAAGGAGAAAGGAAAAAATGTGGACAAACATTGGTGTTCAGTTCATTTATCACATTGGGTAGGTGTTACTTGATAGGACGTTCCTAGCACAGATTGTCTTTGTGTAGATTTCATTTTTGAAAAGAACAGGAACCATTCTCAATATTTCCACTTTTTTTTAAAGCTCACTTTGGTGGGTACATTTAAGGGTAACGATCTGCTTCAAACTTGCCCAAACCTAAGAACTGGAATAGGGTCTGGTTCTAATTCTTGAGTCTGTAGCAACCTGGAACAGGTCTTTTCTGTCTGTTAGAATGAGAATTAAGCTCAGGAATCAAAAAATATAGTTAATGAAAAGTTTGCCGAGGGTTGAGATGTGAGGATTTCCCAGCCACTTCTCACCTCTGCTCACTGGCTGTCTTTCCAAAGCACGGTGGAACGGCTGTGGGCATGGGTGGCCAGCGTGCTTCTGTTTCCTTCCGAAGGCCTGTCAGGCCCACACCTCCACTTCTGTTGCTGTGGACCAGCCCCTCTTTCCCAGCCCAACTGTTTGGCTGGCCCAAGGACTGAGTGTTTCTGCCAGTTGGTGGCAAAGTCAGAATTGTTCAGGAAGGATGGGCACTTCGTGATAGAGCTTCATGTTTCTCTTAAAAAGATTTTGATGTTTATTAATTTCACAGATTTTGTGTTTTTGGTTAAAAAAACCCGGTATTGACATTTAAAACTGGAACTTTGAGGAGTTATAGTGATTTTTTAAAAAATCTCTCAGAGAATGCTTTTCTTGTCTTTTCTACTTGGCCTGATGCCTCATCTTGCTCTCTCATCACGCCTCCCTTTTCTCTCTTAAAGGAGCTGCTTGTCCTTTGGTGATATTTCTGGTTACCCCCTGCAGGTGTGAACCGCACAAAGGCCCTGGGGACCCACTGCTGCTGACAGTGGAGGGAGGCACTAGCCTCCGGAGTTGCCGATGAACATCCTTTAAGTTTTTAAATAGACTATGTTTTAGAGCAGTTTTGGAGTCACAGCAAAATTGAGGGGAAGGTACAGATATTTACCATATATCCCATACCCCCTACTTTCCCCATTATTATTATTTTTTAAAATTTATTTTATTTGTTTATTTTTGGCTGCATCGGGTCTTCGGTTGCTGTGCGCGGGCTTTTCTCTAGTTGCGTTGAGCGGGGGCTACTCTTCGTGCGGTATATGGGCTTCTCATCCCAGTGGCTTCTCCTGTTGTGGAGCACGGGCTCTAGGCGTGGGGGCTTCAGTAGTTGTAGCATGCGGGCTCAGTAGTTGTGCCTCGCGGGCTCTAGAGCGCAGGCTCAAGTTGTGGTGCACGGGCTTAGTTGCTCTGCGGTATGTGGGATCTTCCTGGACCAGGGCTTGAACCTGTGTCCTGTGCATTGGCAGGCAGATTCTTAACCACTGTGCCACCAGGGAAGTCCCTTGCCCCGTTATTAACATCTCCCATAAGATGGTACATTTGTTATAATTGATGACCCTCCATTGACACATCATCATCACCAGATTCCACAGTTTACATTAGGGTTCACTCTTGGTGTGTACGTTCTATGGGTTTGGACAAATGTTTAATGACATGCATCCATCATTATAGTATCATACAGAAAATTTTTACTGCCTCTCCAGAAATCCTCTGTGCTCCACCTCTTCATCCCTCTCTGCCCCCAGCCTCTGGCAACCACTGATCTGTTTCCTGTCTCCTTAGTTTTGCCTTTTCCAAATGTCTTAGAGTTAGAATTATACAGCATATAGTTTTTTCACATTGACTTCTTTCACTTACTGATATGCATTTAAGGTTCCTCCATGTCTTTTCATGGCTTTATAGCTCATTCCTTTTTATTGCTGAATAATATTCTGTTGTCTGGATGTAGCGTAGTTTATTTTTCCATTCACCTACTGGAGGACATTTTGGTTGCTTCCAAGGTTTGGAAATTATAAATAAACCTGCTGTAAAGATCTGTGTGCAAATTATTTTGTGGACTTAAGTTTTCAGTTCATTTGGGCAAATACCAAAATAATTGCTGGATCATATAATAAGAGTATGTTTAGTTTCATAAGAAACTACCAAACTGTCTTTCAAAGTGGCTGCACCATTTTCCATTCCCCCTGAGCAGTGAATGAGAGTTCCTGTTGCTCCACATCCTCGCCAGCTGTAGGGCGCGGTCAGCTAACTGCTACGCGGCAGGAAGCTGAAATAAGCTGAGTCATCCTTCCTGTGGCCACTGCGCTTGCGCTGAGTATACTAATGAGGTTTTAAAGTAGCGACCTATCCGATGCTGGCTCACAAATCGCACCATCGGCGAAAGCCAATCATAGAGCGACACATGTTCTTAATCCCTATATAAGCAGACTGCTATAGGATTGCGGGGTCTTCCTTCCATCTTTCTTCAACCAAGCTGTGCTCCAATAAAGTGTGATACGAGAAGAATCTTGCGTGTGGCGGCTCGTTATTCTGCTGGTCGGAAACGGCCCGCCGCAAGATCTAAAGGTCCCTGGTTCGATCCCGGGTTTCGGCACCACTTGCGGCGGGCCGTTTCCGACCAGCAGAATAACGAGCCGCCACACGCAAGATTCTTCTCGTATCACACTTTATTGGAGCACAGCTTGGTTGAAGAAAGATGGAAGGAAGACCCCGCAATCCTATAGCAGTCTGCTTATATAGGGATTAAGAACATGTGTCGCTCTATGATTGGCTTTCGCCGATGGTGCGATTTGTGAGCCAGCATCGGATAGGTCGCTACTTTAAAACCTCATTAGTATACTTAGCGCAAGCGCAGTGGCCACAGGAAGGATGACTCAGCTTATTTCAGCTTCCTGCCGCGTAGCAGTTAGCTGACCGCGCCCTACAGCCAGCATTTGGTGTTGTCAGTGTTCTGGATTTTGGCCATTTTAATAGGTGTGAAGTGGTATCTCATGGCTGTTTTAATTTGCAATGTCCTGCTGGCATATGATGTGGAGCATCTTTTCATATGCTTATTTGCCATCTGTATATCTTCTGTGGTGAGGTGTCTGTTTAAGTCTTTGGGATATTTTTTAAATTGGATTATTCATTTTCTTATTGTTGAGTTTTAAGAGTTCTTCATATATTTTGAATACAAGTTCTTTATCAGATGCATCATTTGCAGATATTTTCTCCCAGTCTGTGGCTTGTCTTCTTATTCTCTAGATGGTGTCCTTCTCAGAGCAGAAGTTTTTAGTTTTAATGAAGTTCAGCTTATCAATTCTTTCTTTCATGGATCATGTCTTTGGTGTTATATTTAAAATGTCATCACCACACCCAAAGTCAACTAAGTTTTCTCCTTTTTTATCTTCTAGGAGTTTTGTAGTTTTGTGTTTTACTTGATCTAGGTCTGTGATCTATTTTGAGTTAATTTTTGTGAAGGGTGTAAGGTCTGTGTCTAGGTTCATCTTTTTGCAGGTGAATGTCCAGTTGTTCCAGCAACATTTGTTGAAGAGACCATCTGTACCTCATTATATTGCCTTTGCTTCTTTGTTAGAGATGAGTTGTGGATCTATTTCTGGGCTCTGTATTCTGTTACTTTGATCTATTTGTCTCTTCTTTTGCTATTACCACACTGCCTTCATTATTGTAGCTTTATAGTAAGTCTTGAAGTCAGGTAGTGTCAGTCCTCCAGCTTTTTGTGTTGGCTATTCTGGATCTTTTGCTTCTCCATATAAGCATTAGAATCATTTGGTGGATATCTACAAAATAGCTGCTTGGGATTGCTTTGAATCTATAGATCAAGATGGGAAGAACCTCTTGACAATGTTGAATCTTCCAATCCATGAACATGGAATATCTCTCCTTTTATTTAGTTCTTTGATTTCTGTTATCAGAGTTCCATGGTTTTCCTCATCTAGATCTTGTACATATTTTGTTATATTTAAACCAAATACTTCATTCTTTTGGAAGCTAGTGTAAATGGTATTCTGATTTTAATTTCAAATTTCACTTGTTCATTGCTGGTATGTAGGAAACTGATTGACTTTTGTATATTATCTTTGTATCCTGCAACCTTGCTGTAATTGCTTATTAGTTCCAGGAGTTTTTTTTGTTATTGTTGATCCTTTGGGATTTTCGACGTAGACAATCATGTCATCTACAAGTGAAGATAGTTTTATTTCCTCCTTCCCCATAAGTATACCTTTTATGTCCTTTTCTGGTCTTATTGCTTTAGCTAGAACTTTCAGTCCAGTATTGTAAAGGAGTTATGAGAGCAGACATCCTTGCTTTGTTCCTGATTTTAGTGGGAAAGCGTCTAGTTTTCACCATTAAGTATGATGTTAACTGTAGGTTTTTTGTAGATATTCTTTATCAAGTTGAGGAAGTTCCCCTCAACTCCTAATTTGCTAAAAGTTTTTATCATGAAATGATTGTTGGGTTTTTGTCAATGCTTTTTCTGCATCTATTGATATGTTCATGTAGTTTTTCTTTACTCTGTTGATATTGTGGATTACTTAACCGATTTTCAAATGCTAAACTAGCCTCACGTACTTGGGATAAATCCCACTTTGTTGGGGTGTATAATTCTTTTTATACATTGTTGGATTTGATTTGCTAATATTTTCTTGAGGATTTTTGCATCTTTGTACATGAGAGATGTTGGTCTGTAGTTTTCTTTTTTTTTAAAATTTATTTTAATTTATTTTTGGCTGCGTTGGGTCTTCGTTGCTGCGCGAGGGCTTTCTGTAGTTGCGGTGAGTGGGGGCTACTCTTCATTGCAGTGCGCGGGCTTCTCATTGCGGGGGCTTCTCTTGTTGCGGAGCACGGACTCTAGGTGTGCAGGCTTCAGTAGTTGTGGCACGTGGGCTCAGTAGTTGTGGCTCATGAGCTCTAGAGCACAGGCTCAGTAGTTGTGGCACATGGGCTTAGTTGCTCCACGGCATGTGGGATCTTCCTGGACCAGGGCTCGAACCCGTGTCCCCTGCATTGGCAGGCAGATTCTTAACCACTGCGCCACCAGGGAAGTCCGGTCTGTAGTTTTCTTGAAGTGACTTTGTCTGGTTTTGGTATTAGGGTGATGCTGGCTTCATAGAATGAGTTAAGAAGTATTTCCTCTGCTTCTATTTTCTGGAAGAGATTATAGAAAATTGGTATCATTTCTTCCTTAAATGTTTAATAGAATTCATCAGTGAACCCATCTCAGTCTGGTACTCTTTTGGAAGGTTATTAATTATTGATTCATTTTCTCAATAGATACAGACCTATTCAGATTGTCTCTTTTCTTCTTGTGTGAGTTTTGGCAGATTGTGTCTTTCAAGGAATTGGACCATTTCATCTACATTATCAAATTTGTGGACATAGAGTTGTTCATAGTGTTCCTTTATTATCCTTTTAATGTCCATGGGGTCTATAGTGATGTTCCCGCCTTCATTTCTGATATTGGTAATTTCTATCTTTTCTCTTTTGTTAGCCTGGCTAGAGGATTATTTATTGGGTTGGCCAAAAAGTGTATTTGGGTTTTCCGTAGCATCTTACGGAAAAACCCAAACGAACTTTTGGGCCAACCCAGTATTTTATTGATCTTTTCAAAGAACCAGCTTTTGTTTTGGTGATTTTTCTCTATTGATTTCCTGTTTTCAATTTCATTGATATCTGCTCTAATTTTTATTATTTCTTTCTTCTGCTTACCTGGGGTTTCATTTGCTCTTCTTTTTCTAGTTTCCTGAGATGGAAACTTAGATGATTGATTTTAGGTCTTTTTTCTTTTCTAATATATGCCTTTGATGCTACAACTTTCTTTCTAAGCACTGATTTCTCTGCAGCCAGAAAATTTTTATAAGTTGTATTTTCATTTTAATTTAGTTCAAAATGTTTTCTAATTTCTCTTGAGGTTTCTTCTTTGAATTATGTGTTATTTAGAAGTGCACGTTGTTTAATCTCCAAGTATTTTGTGATTTTCCAGCTCTCTTTCTGTTACTGATTTCTAGTTTAATTTCATTTTGGTCTGAGAGCAGACGTTGTATGATTTTTATTCTTTTAAATTTGTTAAGGTGTGTGTTGTGGCCCAGAATATGGTCTGTCTTGGTGAATGTTCCATGTGAACTTGAGAAAAATATATATTCTGCTGTTGTTTGGTTGAGGTAGTTGATATCCAGTTAGTCAGTGATGCTGTTGAGTTCAACTGTGTCTTTACTAATTTTCTGTCTGCAGGATCTTTCCATTTCTTTTTTATTTTTTTTATATCGAAGTATAGTTGATTTTCAATGTTGTGTTAATTTCTGCTGTACAGCAAAGTGACTCAGTTACACATATGTATACGTTCTTTTTCATATTCTTTTTCATTATGGGTTATCCCAGGACATTGAATATAGTTCCCTGTGCTGTACAGTCAGACCTTGTTGTCCATCAGTATCTGTCCATTTCTGAGAGAGGTATGCTGAGGTCTCTTCCCCTAATCATGGATTCATCTGCTTCCTTGCAGTTCTGTCAGTTTTGCCTCATGTGTTTTGATGATTGTTTTTAGGCACATACATATTAAGGACTGTTATGTCTTCTCTACAGTTGACCCTTTGTCATTACGTGGAGGCCTTCTTTATCCCTGATTGTGTTCCTAGGTCTGCAGCTGCTCTGAGATTAATAGAACTACTCCAGCTTTCTTTTGATTAGTGTTAGTGTAGTATATCTTTCTCTGTCCCTTCATTTTTAATCTATATGTGTCTGTATATCTAAAGAGGGTTTCTTGTAGACTGCATATAGTTGGGTCTTGTTTTTTGATACACTCTGACAGTCTCTGTTTTTTAATTGGGGTTTTTATACCATTGATGTTGAAAATGATAATTGATATACAGTTGACCCTTGAACAAGTCGGGTTTGAACTGCGTGGGTCCACTTACACGTGGATTTTTTTTCCAGTAAATACATTCTGCAGCACTACTCGATCCGCAGTTGCTTAAATCCACGGGTGCAGAACCTTGCGATGCAGAACCTCTTGAATGCAGAACCTGGAGGATGTGAGGGCTGACCATAAAGTTATACACAGGCTTTCGACAGTGCACAGGGTGACAGTTGACACCCTTAACTCCCAGGTTGTTCAAGGGTTAACTGTAGTTGGATTTCTATTTCCCATATTTGTTACTGTTTTCTGTTCATTGCCTTTGTTTTTTTATTTCTTATTTTCTCTTCCACTCTCCTTCTGACTTTCTAGTTTCAGCTGAACATTTATGATTCTGTTTTCTCTCCTTTCTTCGCATATGAGTTATACTTATTTTAAAAACTTTTTTTAGTGGTTGCCCTAGAGTTTGCAATATACATTTAAAAATATGGAGCATTTCATGAATTTGCACATCATCTTTGTGGTTCCAGTTCTCGTGTATGTGCTGCTGAAGTGAGCACTTAATTTTACACCGAGGGCCTTCCTAGCAGTTCTTCCCCTTTGGTTGGGTGTAATCGGCTTCAGCAGCAGACACTGACATGAAGCAGACGTGAACAGCCCGAGGGTCCCCGCTTCTTTGAGGGTAGAAAATCCTGCTTTTATCCCTGACTGGTGTCTGCTGTGCCCTGGATCCAGCCTCGGGGTCACGACCATGCTGTCTGAGGCCCCCGTGGGGTTTATCGCTGCACGTCTTAAGACTTTTGTCCCCAGACACCACTTGCCTTCATCTTCAAAACTGCCGTTTCCTCTCTGGAGATAAAAAGCACAGACTGGCCGCCTCTGTTGTAGAAGGTTGTGAGAGCACAGTTTTTAGGCTAACCCAGTAATACCCTTATTCCCTCCTGTCTTTAAACAGATGTAATGTTCACTGGTACAGCAGATGGCCGAGTCGTAAAACTTGAAAACGGTGAAGTAGAGACCATCGCCCGGTTTGGCTCAGGCCCATGCAGTAAGTCAGTGACCCCTGACGTGTGTCTCTTCCAGGCACCCAGGAGGGTGCCAGGAGGAGCTGTCTTCCCCAGAAGTCGGGTCCTTGGAGGAGGAGAGCCTGACGGCCCAGCTAGAGGCTGCCTGGGCTCCTCATTTACCACCTGTGCTTGCAGTTTCCCATCCAGCTGTGGCCGTGGCCCTGCCGGGCCCCCACACCCCAGAGCTGCTGCAGGAGGTGCTGGGCTTTGTTCCTCACGTGCTGGAGCGCATTCCTGTACTAGCCCCTCAGGAACCTCAGCCCTGCATCCAGAGTGAAATACCCTTAGGTCACTCAGCTGTTAGAAACTCACTGTTTAAAAACTGGTAGCTCCCAGACTTATTTTTTTAAGAGCTAGAATGTTTTTCTAAAAATGATGCATTTTTATGGTGAAATGCAAACAACGCAGAGAAGAAAGTAAAAATCACCTCAGAGTCTTCTCAGATGTAAGTGTTAACAATTTAATGAATAACTTTTCAGATTTCTTTCTGTTCATGGATACTCACACCCACACATGGTTTTATGTGATGGAATCATACTCTACATTTGGGTATTTAACCTGCTTTTTCCCACTCTGTATTTTGCCTGTAAGTGCCTCTGCAGTAAGTGCCCTGCAGTATACACCCTGAGGAGCACACCCTGCAGTAAGCACCCTGCGGTGAGCACCCTGTAGTAAGCACTCTGCCGTAAGTGCCCTGCAGTGAGTGCCCAGCAATAAATATGCTCCGCCACGGGTTTAAAAAGAGTATAGGTAGCAGAGCAGGAGAGTGGGTCTCAGCAGGAACATAGGAGCTTTCCCTCTATGACGGGAGGAGGGACCCTGCCATGTCCCTGGATGGGCACAGCATTCAGGTCCAGCTGTTGGGCCTAAATCCCACTCCTGAGGTTCTGGGGGATTTGGGAGTGGGGCCTGTGTCTGCTGACATCCCTGAGTTAACTGTTTGAGTCTCAGGATGCTGATGTGAACTTGATTCTTGGGTATCAGTTGCTGTGCTTATGTCCACATCCAGATTCTCGGGTGGTCCCTCTAGACATGCTGGACAATTGTCCTAAGCTCTAGGGGGGCTGGAACATGGGGGGCCGAGTCTGTCTCTGAAGCCATGGTCTGTTTTGTTCTCTACATCATGATGCAGGTTTAGGACGGGGTGGAGGAAGTGTTTGGACACTGAGGGGCCACAAATCTTGGACCAGCCACTGATTCCTGTCTGTTTGTTTCCCTAGAAACCCGAGATGATGAGCCTGCTTGTGGGAGACCCCTGGGCATCCGGGCCGGGCCCAACGGGACCCTTTTTGTGGCTGATGCATACAAAGGGCTATTTGAAGTAAACCCCTGGAAACGTAAGTGACAGTAACTTGTTTCCTTCTATGATGATTGCTGATCTTTTAAACAGTATGTGCATTTATTTATAAATGGATTTAGTAGAATTTGTTCAGTACAGTCTACTGGAGACGCTGATGTTTTTCTTATTCACTGAATGGAACTGAAAATATTACCTGCAGATACCAGCCAGTATTCACACCGTGTGGCTCCTCACTTATGCCTGCTTCTGGCCCATTCCCTCCTTTCCCCTGGCCTTTGTGTTTGAGCCACAGAATCTCAGAAGGACTCATGTTGAGGATGTTAGGCTCCTCTTCCTATCTTTACTTCTCTGTATTTCTCTGCATCTGGTCTTGCTGTTTGTTTTCTGCCTCTCTGTCTTTTCCTTCCTCCAGTTCCTTCTCCTCTTTCTCTCCCCTGACTGAGCACGATGTCACGTCGATCAGTGCCACAGTATTGCTGTGTGTGCTTCAGCGGGAGGTTCATGCTGAGGGAGGAGTTGCCATCGTGGGTGGTGCACCGGGCCCCTGGGCGGCCCCCGCTCTGCTGGGTGCTGGCTGTGTGAGAGTTACTCAGCCTCTCTGTGCCTGCTTTCCTCACCCACGGGGCAGGGTTGACGGGAGTGCCTGCCTTGCGCGATAGTGGTGGGGGGTTTAAATGGGATTATATGTGGGAAGCGCTGAGCGCTCCTTGAACGTTTGTGCTACAATCTAAAAAGATTTACTATGATTCCTGCCTTTTAAATTTAAAAGCAGATGAGGTGAACATTCTATATTTCTCTCAAGCAGACAAATAGAAAATTGCCTTTTTAACCTAAGATTCTTACCAGATTTTTAAGTCAGTTGGTCTTGATAAAAGGAGTTCCTCATCCTTAGAGGGGGGATTCTGCCTTTAGTGGAGCTGGTCTAAAAAAATTCATCACCTAATAGAAAGAAAGGAAAACACTGATTTTTACTGTAAGAAGGAATAAATCTTCTGTCGGGACACGGAGAAGCTCATTTAGTTTTTCCTTGTAAATCAGTTAGGCCGATTGATATTTTGAAATTATTGAGTTACACGTTCTTAGAATACAAGCAAGTCTCTCCCCTTCTTTCTTCTTTCTTTCTTCCCTTCTTTCCTTTTCTTCCTCCCCCCGCCTTCCCTCAGGTGAAGTAAAGCTGCTGCTGTCCTCCGAGACACCCATTGAGGGGAGGAAGATGTCCTTCGTGAATGATCTTACAGTAACTCGGGACGGGAGGAAGATTTATTTTACGGATTCTAGCAGCAAATGGCAAAGACGAGATTATCTGCTGCTGGTGATGGAGGGGACAGATGATGGTCGGTGAGTGTTCCTTCTGGATCTTCTCCTCAGGGAGGCCGTAGACAGGCAGGGTGACTTCGCAGAGCTTACTGCATCCAGGAATTGTTGGGGTGTTTCTGAGCATAGTACTCAGCTTTTAAGGGAGGATCTTACTGTCTCCTGGAAACAGGTGGCGGACACAATGAAACAGCGAGATGTTCTCACTTTCTTCTTTGGAGAAATGAAGGTAGAATGGCCAGGCTGTCTGAGGGTGTGGTCTCGCAGCGGGGGGAGACCTCACAGGCGACCTCTGAAGGGGACTCCTGTGAGGCTGCAGCCACGGTGGCCCTCCCTGGTGCTGAACCAGTGCTCAGGTCCGCGAGAGAGCTGACCGTGGGCTTGTCTGGAGGAGGGTGCCTGAGGGCCCCGACCGGGAGCAGGGCTCTAACCCAGCAGGGGCCCCCAGACACCCCATGTGACCTCCGCTGTTGGCGCCCGCAGCCTGCTGGAGTACGACACCGAGACCAAGGAGGTAAAGGTTTTGCTGGACCACTTGCGGTTTCCCAACGGGGTACAGCTCTCGCCTGCGGAGGACTTTGTCCTGGTGGCAGAATTGACCATGGCGAGGATCAGGAGGTGCGTGAGCTGATGTCAAGTCCACCGAGCTGTGGGCCGGGCGGCTGTGAGGTGTCAGCTGCAGAGCCTGGGACGCAGTGGGTGCCTGTCCTGTGTGATGAGAGAGTCATCTTCCCTCTCCCTTCCTCAGCCTTCTTGCGCGTCATGGGCTGGGAGAGTCTTGATGGAATGCTGGCTGCGATCCCGGCCCTTTTCCCTGCTGGTGGGCCTGGTCCGGCCCTGCTTCCCGCACCTGCTTCTTGTTGGGTGGGCCCAGGGCTCTGAGGGCTTCTTGGAGCAGCCGTGCCATCGTTCGTGATGGACGGGTTTAAAGTTGTATCCATTTGGTTATTAGGACCAAGACCAATTTGGTGCTTGGCTAAAATTTTTCCTTCAGTTGGGGGGCTGCCACTCATTGCCTGCTTGGGCGAATTTTTCAGGTTCTACGTGTCTGGCCTGATGAAGGGAGGGGCCGACCTGTTTGTGGAGAACTTGCCTGGATTCCCAGACAACATCCGAGCCAGCAGCTCCGGGGGTTACTGGGTCGGCATGTCGACCATTCGCTCCAATCCTGGGTTTTCCATGTTGGATTTCTTATCTGAGAGACCGTATCTTAAAAGAATGATTTTTAAGGTAACTATGAGAACTATTGATTTCAAAAAACAAAATGAAAATGCATCTAATTATGGGTTTTTTGACCTTTATGGAAGCTCTGAAAATTCTAGTTCTGCTTATAGTATTTGGTGCTTTTAATGACTTCTTTAAAACATATTTTATTCTTTGCCTTGTAACGTAAATGTAAACATCTGAGCCCTCTGAGTTTTTTCTCTTGGTTTCCTTGTCTGGGTATTTTTATCATCACCCTCCCCGTTGTGACCTGTTGGGGCCTCTAGCCCTGCCTCTTGCTCTCCGCTCTCCCCGAGACCCCGTCCTCAGCAAGCCCAGCTCTTCCTTGAGTGGTTGCAGGTGCCCCTTCCTCCTGCCCCGCTTCCTCCTGCCTCCTCGGAGCCTCATCACGCCCTTCATGGGATTTCGCCCATGTCCTTAGTTGCAAATACTAAACTATTTGAGCCTGAAGGTCCTGGAAGGTGCTGGGCAGCAGTTGCTGAGTCTGTGTGGCATGTAGCCCTGTGTCTGGGCCCTGCCAAGGGCTGTGGGCACCTTCTCAGTGAGGCTGGCCCATGGCCTTCAGTGTTGTTCCAAGTTCGGCAGGTCACTGTTCAGAAATGATGCATCGTCGGCTGCAGAGTTACATCTGTTCGCTGGGGCCTGGAGGGCGCAGAATGGCAGTGTGCAAGGAGAAGGGTCTTGAGGAAGGCCTGACTAGCTGTGGGGCCCTGGGCAGGGGGTGTGGGCTCTCTGCCTCAGTTTCTCCATCTGTCAAGTGGGAAGAATAATAGCACTTCATTAGGTGATGGAAAAATTTAATGAGAATATGCAGATGATGCCCTTAGCTGAGTATAGTGAGTGCTTGAAGCTGGTACCCATCAGAGGATGTGCTCTGTCCGTGGTGATCGCATCTCCCCCCTGGTTGATAGACTGCATCTCTGCACCATCAGAGCAGAGGTGCTTCTTCTGTTGAGTGCTTCTTCTGTTGAGTTCTCTCCATTATCCTCAGCGCCTAGAACAGTGTCTGCATCAGGAGCCAAGACCGTGTGTGAGAAAGGGCCAGCGGGGTGGGCGTGTTCCCTGACATGGGCGTCCTGGGTAGGAGTGGCCCGGCGTCGTCATGTGGCTGGGAGATAGATGGTGGGTCTGGGGCAGGTGGGAGGTGGGAGGTGGGAGAGGACCACAGGCCTTGGAGACTTGAAAAGGAGGTTAGATTTTCTTCAGAATGTTGTTGAAGTCTTTGAGGATTTTCTTTTTTTAGTTTTGAGGCAACATCAGACCTAAAAAGCAGCAGGAAGGGAACAGAGGATGTCTTTCCCTCAGCTGTTTGCAGGCAGGTGGCTGACCTGTCGCCCCCGGATGCTCCAAGCGCTGTTCCTATAGCAGGGATGACTCCCTTGGGACAGGATGTCCCGCGGATACGGGTGACCCTCCGGTGCACAGACCCAGCTCAGGCTCGTCAGTGGCCCAGGGGTGTCCTTTGTAATGGGACTGGGCCCAGGATCGGGCTGGCTTAGTCGCCACCTGTCCTTGTCCCCTTCAGCCTGGAGCGGCTCCCAGACCTGACCGTCAGGATCCCAAGTCAGCTCTGCTGCAGAATGTCCCTGCCTCGGGCTGCCTGGTGTTTCTCACGGTCAGGTTCAGGCTGTGCCTCTCCAGTGCCCTCAGTGTGACCTGTCGGGAGGTGCGTGGTGTCCACTTGTCCCTGCAGTGCCTGTCACCTCATCCAGTGGTGGGTGCCGGGTTTCTGCTGTGAAGTTACTCTTTATCATTTGTAATTAACAAGTATTTTGTGGGGATAGTTAGTAAGTGTCATTATGATCTCGGGGTTGATGGTTTCATCAGTGATTATGATCTGTTAACCATCGTTGCTTACTTTGACGCTCACACTGTCCGGCTGTGGCCAGTGGGAGCCCCTTCCGTATGGCCCCTTGACCTTTGCATGTGTCCCAGTCGTTCTTGGAGTAGTTCCTGCTTCCTGGCCCCGCACATTGTTCAGGCTCCTCTTGTTCTTTCCCTGCCCGGCTCTGGGATCAGCCGTTTGTCAGGGAGCCCGGCTTCTCCTAGAGTGGACAGGTGCTAAGTGTGCTTACTGACGGGGGGTCACTGTTCCCAGGCCCTCGTGAGAGAGCTGGGTATGTATGCACACGTGTTCGTGCACAGACCCTCACACCTACATTTATGTGTCTTCATCTGTTTCTTTAAATTGAAAACCGTAAGTAAGGCTGTATCTCTGCTTCCGGTCCCATACCACAG
The DNA here is from genome assembly GCF_011762595.2 of Tursiops truncatus. Lineage (NCBI taxonomy): Eukaryota > Metazoa > Chordata > Mammalia > Artiodactyla > Delphinidae > Tursiops > Tursiops truncatus. The sequence goes on along the minus strand of NC_047048.1, from coordinate 43,645,854 downwards.
GATTTATGCCAGTTTTCTTACTGTCTGTGTTTGTACTTCCCTTCTCTAAGGTGAGAAACCCGGGTCTCATGCTCCTTCATACCTATGCGATCAGATTCCCCAGTTGTCCCTGTCTGTAGCCATTGTCCCCTGTCACGTGGCCTCAGCTGTCATGTGGCTCGGCTGTCCTGTGGCCCCAGCATCACATGGCCCCGGCTAGGGCTCTAGCACCCATGCCAGCCCTTTTCCCTCCTCCCAGCCGTGTGCAGGGGCCTTACCTCTTAAGGGCTCATGGCCTGTGCCAGGTCACCCTGCTGCAGGACACCATCTCCCCTGCTTGGGCCCTGACACCCTGCTTGGAGCCACGGCCCTCTCTCTTCTCCAGCGTGGACTCTCCCTGCTCAGACTGACTCTCTGGTCTGGGCCACCCCTGCACGCATCTACCCTGCTTGGCTCCACAAGCTACTTCTTGACTGAATTGTTCAGGTGTGGGGTGTGCCGGTATTTTAAAAAGGCAGCTGCAGTGCCGTGTGGAAGCGAGCCGGTGGGGAGGTGGGGGGCAGGGTGGGTGGGACGTGCCCAGCAGGTGACAAGAGCCACAGTGCCCGGCCTGCAGGACTCCACGTGGCCCGTGTCACGCTCTCCTCTCACTGTGCTTCCCTTTCAGCTGTTCAGCCAGGAGACGGTGATGAAGTTCGTGCCGCGGTACAGCCTCGTCCTGGAGCTCAGTGACAGCGGGGCCTTCCGGAGGAGCCTGCACGACCCCGATGGGCAGGTGGCTGCTTACGTGAGCGAGGTGCACGAGCACGACGGGCACCTGTACCTGGGCTCCTTTAGGTCCCCTTTCCTCTGCAGACTACGCCTGCAGTCTGCTTAGGCCCGTCGTTGCCCTGTGCGCCACCCCTGGGCCAGGAGGTGCGTGGACACACCCTTCCCACCTGCACCTGCCGGTCCGCAGAGGTGTGGTGCAGCCTCTCGGGGCACTGTTACCTGGACACCTGGACTTGGCCTTGCATCTGCCCTGGGGAAGATGAGTCCCTTGTCTCTTAAAAACCTTCCCAAGTGCAGTGATTCTTTAGGCCCCGGGGACTTGGTGCACTTAACAGGCTTCAGGTGTGGGGATGGAGCTGTGGGTGAGTCGGCTGGCGTCTCGCTTTTGCTGCTGGCTGTGTCCCGCCAGCCTCGATGTCTTTGTTGTTAAATGGGTGATACCTGTCTTCGTGAGAGGGGCTCCGGGAGGGCGCAGAGAGCTCAGAGGAAACTTGTGTGAAGCCTCGGATGGGCTGTGCAGGTGAAGAGGGCACGGCTACGTTCCCCAGAATCAAGTGAGACCCGAGCCTCGGCCCTGGGCGTCCCTCCCGTGGCTCCCACCCTCCTGCTGCACCTGGCCCCTCCCTACCCGGGTACCTGCCAGCGCTCTGCAGGCAAGGACCCGGGTGTGTGTGGAGGAAGAGCACGTTGATTCCAGCAGCTCAGAGGACTCACCGGCTTCTCCATGGACAGCGTGCCGTGTGGATCAGAGGATGGGGAGTGAAGGTGGGCGCTGGGCACCAGGAGTCCTGTTCACACACCTGGTTCCTCACTCCAGACCCAGGTGTGAATAGTGCACGTGCTGGGGTTGCGTCTGCTCTAGTGTTACAAGCCTGACGCTGCTCTGTATCCTGACGGGTGTGTCCACACATGGTCCCGGTTGTGGGGTGATCCATGTGATTATGGTAATTAAATGGACTTTTCTGCTGATTAACCTCTTGATGGTGTTGCCTGGGAAGTTCTTCTGTGCTTTAATCTACTTTAACAGCGAGTAAGGTCTTGTCCTCCACCTGTCGTAGGGGCCGTTCTGCTGGGGTCATGCTTAGATTTGCTCGGGGCCTCCCCTGTGGCCGCCTGCCTCCCACGCTGACTCAGTCCACGTGACACTCCTCTCCTGTTTCCATTCTGCAAGGTGGGGCTGATGTCTGCTCCTTCCTTTCCTGCATATTTGTGAGAACACATCAGGGATTGTGTCTCTGGAATTGTCTTTGTAACTTGAAAAGGCAGTATTTTGAGTAGGGGATGACATTGAACGTAAAGGATGGCCGACATCGTGGTGAGACTTGAACCGTTTGTGTCTTGTGCTGGTTCATAGCTCCTTTCCCCTCCCTGCTCTGCGCCATTTTAGGGGAGAGAGTCAGTGTCTGATGGGGGCTCATTCCGAGTTGCCTGCTTGGGGCCAGCTTTACGCATAGCTGTGTACAGCAGAGTCAGACTGGCTGCATGGCCGTGATGTGACCCGTGTCCTGTCAGGTGTTGTAACTTCATAGGAAATGCTTTTTAACAGGCAGCAGTGCACGTGTGTATCGAGTCTGCAGGAATAGTAAGGTGAAACCTGACCATTCTGCCTCGAAAACACAGAACCCAAGCGTGCTGACCCTGAACATTTCTTCTTGGTTGGGAACTGAGGGCTGTGCTCTCAGTGCAGAGAAGCTGGTAGCTTTTCACAGTTTTCAGCAAAGGTGTCTTTTTTTTGCTTTGACTCAGATGTTGATTTTCTGTCTCAAAGTGTCATTTCCTGTATTTTATCTGGTAATTTGCCATGATGAGATGCAAAATAAACCTCGTTAGGCTTAAATATATGATAGGTTTTTGTTGTAAACATGAAACGGATTTACTCTAATGGGAATTACTAACATGATCTTAAAATTAAATTAAGTGATTCATTCACTGTGTGCTGCTTTGTCATCATTACAAAAACTCCATCAGGACTCAGTTGCTGCCTTTTATAGGACAGAGGCCCTGCGTTGAGGTTTTTGTCATCAGCCTTCTCTCTGCCATGTTGAGTTGTCATGTGCACTGACCTCTTTGTGATATAAAGAGACGTGGCCGCGTCTCATGGGGGAACCAAGGCTGGGGAGGGACCTGCCTAGGGGCACAGGCGGCTGGGGGTGAGGAGGCAGGGTGGCTGCCCAGTCCAGGGGTCAGGCCTGCGGGTGGCTATGTCCCGGGCACCGAGGTGGGACAGCAGCGGGGCTAAGCCTTGCAGGTGGTCCTCTGGGTGGCTGCGTTCCTCAGGGCCTGGCCTGTCTGCAACCCGGGGAGGGCTGGGCTGCATCTGGAGTGGAGGCCCTGAAGCTGGATCCCAGAGTCTGCACGGCTGGTGAGCAGGGGTGGAGGGCCTGGCGGGGAGGCTCTGGAACACAGAGCAGGGCAGGCCTGTCTGTCGGGAGTTTGACTGGTTTTGGTCAGTTTGAGACCTCAAGTGTTTCTTCTTCTTGGTCATAATTCTGGTACCGTATGTCTTAGAATCCTGTGTCCTTAACTTTACATTTTCCCAGTGACAGTGAATGAGATGAAGGTGCAGCTTCCCACTGTCAGAATCATTCCCTCTTAGAGCAAAGCTGGTAAGTTTTAAGAAACAGGTAGAATTGGGTGGCAGCATGGGACTTCAGGCCACCACTGGTTGACATCCACTCCCTGTGGTAAGTGACGCTGTCACGGGCACGGGGGAGTTGGGGGCAGGGGTGCCATGAGGCTGCTCCCCGTCACACCTCCCTTTCTCACACCATGTGAGGCCTGTGGGGCAGCGTCCGGTTGGTCTCACAGTTGTCAGGAGACACTTGGCCTTGTGCTCTGGTGCGTGTTTGAAAGTGAGGACGGAGGGGACCTTAGAGCTTGTGTCCCCTGCATCAGTCACGGGGGCCCCACAGGTGTGTCCTGAAGCGTCTGGCCCTGGTGCTGGACCCCGGTGTGCCTGCCGTCCTGCTGACGGACGGGGTCAAGCAGGGGCTGAACTTGCTTGTGTTCACGAGAGGGCTGCCTTCAGGGGCCTTCAGAGTCTCGAATGAGTCCAGCCTCGCGTGGCACAGTGGCCGCCACTGCCCCTGAATTAGTGGCCGCAGAAATGGAGGCGGCTGTGGAATTATCGTGACTTTAATCGCCGCAGGAGTCAGAGGAACTTCACTTGGGGGTTCGCGTTTGTCACGTTTATGACAGCGAGCTAAGTCGCCGAATTTAATGCACATTTTCTGTTTCCTGTGAATTACCGAGTTGTTCTTTTAAAGGTGACAGCACGTTTGGCGCTGATCCGTAGTTGGACGAGGACGCCCGGGCTCACGGTGCAGGCGTCTGGGTCCCCTGCTCCCGCTTGGCCCAGCCTTGTGCCGCCTCCACTGCGAAGGCCTTCCCGCCTTCCCACCCACGGCGGTGCCCCCGCCCAGCAGGTCCCCCGCCCTGCCTCCCTGTCCGGGCCGAGCCGTGGGATCTGCTCCGTCCCTGCCCACCTACCTGCCCAGGTGCAGCTGCCGAGCCTCAGGCAGCAGAGAACGTGGGGGTGGGATGCGCAGAGGACAGCGCAGCTGGAGGTGGGGGGCCTTGGGGCTTTGGTCTTCAGTACGGTTCAGTGGCGAGGCCCCCCAGGGCTTTGTGGAGGGAAGGGGGCCTCCTGACTTCCCCGTTCTCCCCTTAGCAGGTCAAGCAGCAGGCATTGCTTCAAGGTGATCAGTTCTTTATTCAGGTTTATTCCTAACTATTCACACAAGACATCACTGATGCCTGGTCCCTGCCCAGTGCAGGGACAGTTATTCAGATGGAAAGATGGCCCTCTGGGCTTTCCTCGAGGGCCTGGGATCTCAGGGCAGTGAGGTGGGAGGGCCCCTCGGGGTCGAGAACCCGTGTAATCCCCACTGGAGGACTCGCCCTGTCTGTGCAGACCCTGAATCTAGGTGCACAGCGTCGGGGAGACTAGTTAAGTTTGGAGGAGGCTTGATGTGTTCAATGCAGCCATCTGCCATTCTGCTCTCAGGAGATGGTTTCCCAGGGCCCGCGACAGCAGGGATGGAGCTGGGAGGCGGGAGTCAGTGACAGCGGAGGACGGGCACCGTGAAGCTCTGGAGCCAGGGGATGACCCAGACTTCAGAGTAGCAGCTCAGAGTCTGAAACGAGGGTGACCTGAGAGTCCCCCCTTCACGGAGGCTTCCCACCCCGCCAGGGTAACCTCACCCGCCGCAGAGGTGGGTTCCCAGTGCCACTGCCTCAGGCGGGTGTGTGTGTGTGTGTGTGTGTGTGTGTGTGTGTGTGTGTGTGTGTGTGTGTGTGTGTGTGTGTGTGTGTGTGTGTGTGTGTGTGTGTGTGTGTGTGTGTGTGTGTGTGTGTGTTTGTACACGTGTGTGCTTGTGTGCTCACGTGTCTGTGTGTGCGCCCACGCATGTGCATGTGTGTTTTCTTTACTGAAGAATTCACTCCCTGCCCTGACTTTATTTTGAAAAACTTCAAACCTACAGAAAAGTTGAAAGAATAATTCAAAAATATATACTCAACACATGTATTTACAAATTACCAGATTTTGCCACATCTGCTCTCCCCGTGTGTGTATATAAAATTTCTCAATTATGTACAAGTTTTCTTTTGCTCTCCTCCCACCCCCAAACCTGCAGTGTTTACTCCCTGGAGGTGTGCCTGTGGGAGCGAGGAGGGGTGTCGTTTGGGAAGTCCTGGGGGGCTGCCTCTCGCTCTCCCGTGTCGGGGGTGGACGTGGGCGCTGCTCAGGGGTGGGGTCAGAACCTCGCAGGTAGAGCAGTGCCGAGGGTGATTTCCGAGGCTGCGGAGCTGGCTGGGGGGTGGCGAGCAGTGGGGAGGCCAGAGCCCTCTTACCTGCTTCAGGGTGCGGTTGGTCTGGAAGCTGCAGTCGTCCAGGCTCGAGTGCCTGGTCTTCTTGCAGCTGGTTCTGCTGATGTCCAGGTCCAGCATGAACTTCAGGCCCTTCACTATCTGAGGGGATAGAGGGCGGGCCTGGGTCACTGGGTCTAGGACATGGTGAGAGATGGGGTGAGCTGGGGGCCCACTTCCCTCCCCCCAGGCTTGGGCATGCACTCCTGCAGACGGTGGAGGCTGAAGACCCCAGTCCCCGGGTCTGGGCCCCTGGAGTCCTGACATTGGCTACTTATACCCATGCAGACCACCCTCCATGATAGGGACAGCATCCCGCCCTGAGAGTTTGCGGTTACCAAAGAGAAGAGACATAATAGAGTCACCCCCCCACCAGTCCTGTATCCAGGGGTGACCATTATCGTGAGTCAGCCTGTGGGGTGGTGTCGGGCAGCACACATCCTCGGGGCTGTGGGTCTCTCTCCCCAAGGCCAGCTCCCCGGTCAGTGACTGCGAAGCTTGCTGACCGGCTGCACCGAGCCCCTGCTTTTCGAGAGTGGCTGCGTCCTGTCACTGACTGTGTCCTGTACCCTCATTGACCTGTGTTCTCGGGACCCAGGACGAGCCAGGCCTGGCTGCCTCGTGGTGTCCCCGTGGGAGGGGGAGCACTAGGCTGCTCGTATGGGGCCGCTGAGAAGTGTGGGGACCTCGCAGGGTGTGACACTTCTGCAGGGACGGGGCAGTGGTTGGGGGACGTGGCCGCAAGTGCTTTGGGGTCGTGGAGCAGTGGCCTGCGGGCAGCCCGGCAGGCAGGCAGCCCTGAAGGTGGGCGGTGGGGCAGCTTGTGGCCCGTGGTAGCCGCCCTCGCCCGCCCTCCTCCCTGTGTGCTGTCCGGGAGGAGCCTGGTGCAGTGAGAGGCGGCGCCGGCCTCGGTGCCTGATTCTGGTGGCCCCGGTCCGGTTCTGGCCGCCTTGGGCAGTCCTGAGCCCAGACCCCACCTGGACGAGGGCTCTGCTGATGTGTGACTCCCGGAACAGGAAGGCGTCGTTGCTGCAGTTGTTGAAGCTCTCAGCGCTGTGTCTGGCTGCCTTGAGGACGTCCGGGTCGTTGGTCTTGATAGTCTTGGGAAATCCTGGCTTCACACCTGAGTTAAGGATCTTGGAACAAAAATCTGGATGAGAAGCAGAACCAGACAAGAACGTTAACTGGGGGGGGGGGGGTCCTTGGTCCAGGGATCATGCCTCCCGCCTCTGCTCCCAGTGTGGTGCCCGGTCCACCCGGCCTGTTCTCCCCTCGCACGGCCGTGTACCCTGCCGGCCCGTCCATGTCTCGCCCCCCGGTGCGTCTGCCCTCCATCCCCGTGGTCGCCCCATCCTCAGCCAAGGGCCAGTGCGGTGGGCGGCGCAGAGGTGGGTAAGATGTGGTCCCGTCCTGTCCCTGCCCGCATGTGTCCCTGGGTTCTGTCCTTTCAGAACCCAGGTTGTTTCCAACAGTTACGGGAGCCTGGACACCCCTGCCCACCCTCAGGCCTGGAGCCTCTGTCAGGATGAGCCCTGGTGTTCCGAGAAGTCGGCCGTGGCCTATGAGGCCGCCCTCTGGCTTCGACCCCTCCGCTTGTCCCCAGCAAGTGGCCGAGGGGAAGTGCTCGAAGGCCGTCCTCCGCCCCCAGGACTCTCGACCGAATCCGCCCAGCTGCCAGGTCCCCGCGGCACCCGTGTGTTGCCTCCTTTGGGGTGTTTGGGCAGCAGGTGGGTGGTGGCTTTTCTAGTTGGTGGCTCAGGGGTGACCTGATTTCAAATTTATGTTTCTCAGTTTTGCTGCAGTGGTCACGGACTACTTTTATATTAAAATCTAAACTGAGGGGAGGGAGAATGGGAAGAGGGTTTAGGGTTGTAGATTACTTCTCTTTTCTAAGAATTCCCCAGATTTTCCTGAAATCATCTTGTGCCAGAAGTGACTCGGAGCTGACCCACCCCCTGGGGCCAGCTCAGCTGTTTTCTTTCACTGAGTCACGTGGAGAGTGGGGTCCGCGCCTCGTGCACGGCCTGCATCGGGGATCAGCTGCGTCCTGGCCGGTGTGGAGGGTCCACTGCCTTGCACTGCCCTGGAAGGTCACTCTGCCTCCCTTGGCCGTGACCTTGGGGAGCACCTGTGGTGCATTCAGTGGGGGTGGGGTCAGCACGTGGTGGACCCGCTGGAGCCACAGGAAGTAGAGACTCGTGGACGAGCTTCTGGGTGTTGCATGTAGAAAGGAGGGGTCAGTGCTGCCCGGGTCCCCTCCTCACGGGGTACTCGCTGGGACTGCAGACCCAGGGTGCTGGGTGTGGACCCCGCTGTATTGAGGACACACGGTTCCCTGGTTGTGAAGAAGTCTCGACTCATGGGAGGAAAACAGTGGTGTGAGGTCGGCAGTGCTTGGGGGTTTTATTCCTCAGGGGCTGGACGGGGGTGTCCCACTGGAGACAGGGCCCCCCAGCTGAGGACCTTCACCTCAGCTGGGGGTTGGGGTCAGGGTCAGTGGCCTTGCTGGGCCGGGACCCAGGCACCTGGCAGGACGGCCCGTGTGCAGCTATGTGTCCAGGAGCCTCGGCCAGGGTCAGTCCAGAACGCTGGGACCTCTTCTGGGGGCCGGCCTGTACGTGGGTCACAGCAGAGGGTGAGACATGGTGGATGCCAGCTCAGCTCAACTCAGTGGGGAGGTCTTGCCAGGGTGTCAGTGAGCCCTTTAGCCCAGAGCGAGGTTTTCGGAGGAGGCTGTTTCCACCGTCCGCCGCCTGAGGTCTGCACAGAGCCCTCCTTAGAACTGGACATCTTCTGTGGCAGTGGGCACACGAGACCCCCACCGGGTGCGAGAACCAGGACGGCCAGAGCCGGCCCTATGCGGCCTCGCTGAGGGGTCTCCTCTCCAGTTGGGTGGAGCGGTGGAGGGGGCTCTGGCAGTGGGCAGAGGAGGCGTGGGTCTGGTCTGGGTAGAATCTGCAGAGGGCCCATGATCCTGGGGGTGAGCCGCTGGCGCTCATGACAGCCTGTTTGTAAGGGGGGCTGGCACTGCCCACCCAAGCGGGACCCCTCCTGGCAGGTGGGCCCCAGCTGGGTCCCTGGGTCGAGATGGAGCTCTGGATGGCTCTGTGAGGCCCCCTCAGCTGGGAGGCCTGCTCCACCCCCATGAGAGCTTCCCAGCAGGTGAGGTTGTCGCTCTTCCCCCACGAAGCTTTGTCCCCAACGTCTCTGAGAGTCTCCTTTGCCATAATCCGGCCCTCACATGACGTCCCCAAAGACTGGGCTGGGCCGTGGCTGAGGTCTCTGGACGCGGCAGCTGGGTTGGTCGGCTGGCTGGGCCCTGAGCCCGTGGCTCTGACTCTGGTGCTTTGAGGGCTGCTGGCCTGCTGTTGACGACAGGAAGTCCAGTGTGTTTTTCTGTTTTGAAAACCGTTTGATTTCTGCTTGTCAGCATAGTCTGAACAGCAGACGGGAAGGACCACCTGGTGGACGGTCCAGTCGCCCATGTGTTTGTGGGTCTATATCCACGGCTATTTTTTCTTTGTACAAATTACATATATTGCTTTTTCTGATTATAAGCTTACTTGTTTGGTAGGAAACTTGAAAAACACAGAAAAGTACAACAGAAACATTAGAGCTCACTCTCAGTGTTGCAAAGGTAACCACTGCTACCTGTTTTTTAAATAAAGTATACTACATTTGATTTCGCTTGAACTTAACATGATTATAAATAATGAAGTGAAACTAGGTGAGGCCAAACCTCTGATGATGTCTCTGCCAAACGTGTGATGTCAGTTCCTAAGCAATTTTGGTAAAGTTACAAAGAGGTTGTAGGAAACTTGAAGTTGGCTTATTTTTAACTACATTTCCTGAAATATAGGCTTCAGTTAAGTGAGGTTTCATCAGCAGAGTTATCTAAACAAACAGTAAAACCCCATTTTTAATTTTAAGAAGTTGAAAAGTCAAACCTATTTTCAGAGCGATTCTTCAGAACGTCCACAGGGCAAGGTTGGTGCAGAATAAGCCCAAAGAGGGGCTCTCCTTCTGGAAGAAGACAGGCAGCCGGGGGCCCTGGGCCCCAGCCAGCTAGCCCCCTCCCACCACCGCCAAGGGGTCCCCCCCCTGGGCTGGCCGTGGTCCCATCTACAGGGAGGAAACAGGCCTCGAAGGAGTGCAGGGCGGGTTAAACCTAGGTGTGAAAGCTGTGCTCTTTTTCTCTCAAGAAGTATTTCTCAGTAGGGGCTGTGGGCAACTCCAGGTTGGGGGCAGGACAGTGATCTGGCAGAAGGGGCTCAAAGAGGGAGCTGGGGGTGGGGACCAGTTAGGAGGCGTGGAGATGGGCCAGGGGAGCAGAGAGCAGAGCACGAGGCAGACCTGACTGCCCTTAGCTTCAGGCTGGGTGCGGGGGCCACAGGGGGGGATCGTGAGTCACTCTGGTGGCAGGTGGTGGCCTGGTGATGTGGACTGAAAGGACAACCAGAAGGAGAGGTTGTGAGGAGGAACAAACACTCTTCATCACACACGCTGGGGTGGGGGAGGGCCGGGCGGCGCAGAGAAGTGAGGTTTCCAAATAAGCCGGACTCCCTCCCCCATCCCCTGCCAGGCAGGGCATGGAGGCTTAGGCCCAGAAAGGCACTGGGAAGAGGGAGGTGGGCAGACCCCTTGGTGAGGGGCGGGCTGAGTCAGGAAGGAGAGAAGAGGGCCCCTTACTGCTCTTGGGAGAGAAGTAGCTCTTCAGCTGGTCTTGAAAAAAATGACTCAAGACGGCAAGAGATTGGGCAAGAGATGGGGGGCCGGAGACTTGGGAAGATTAGGGTGACAAAAGCGCTGTGCTGGGTACTGACCGGGGGCTCCAGCCGCCCCCGGATGCACCATTGTAAGAGCACCGGGTGAGCGCAGTGTGCAGGGGTGCGAGGCTTGGAGGGAGGACGGCAGAGGCCCAGCTTCCCTGGGGCCAGAGCAGACTCCCAGGGCAGAAATGCGAGCGCCTGTCGTCTCAGACCTGGGCGGTGGAGCTGGCCCTGGAACTGAGAGCGTGGGCAGGAACCAGTGCGGGACCTGCCCCTGGCAGATCCTTCCCACCTGCCCTGGCACAGCTGGGACCTGCTCCAGGAGCCAGCACGGCTGGGGATCCTGCAGGCCCCTGGGCTGCTCAGGCTGCACCAGTGGACTCCCGGCCACCTGTTTCTGTGAAGTCACCCCAGGCCCCTTCGACACCCCCTTATTCAACCTGATACAAGGGAGTCAAGGAGTCTCTCCTCATGTGATCAGAATGGGAAGCAAAACGTCAAGGAAACATTCTGATGTTTCTTGCTGAAAAGTAACTTTCCATCTAAATCACAAGTGATTCCTACTCCAGCTCCTGTCCTGTCCTGTCCCTACACCCCCTTCTTCAGAACTAACACTGGCCCCAAAGATTTCGGTGGCCAGGCTCTGCGCTTGCCCTCACCAGTTGGGGCACTCAGTTCCCTCCACCAGTGTGTGGGCACTTCACAAACATCGAGGGGCTCAAGGCAGATCCACAGTTGAGCAGGTGGGGCTGGAGCTTGGGGGACATGGTCAGCAGCCCTTTGGGTTGCGGCAACAGTTAACTGTTTCTGTGCAGGTTAAAGAGGATGGAGTCTGCCCTCCAATTACCACCAAACATGCAGCAAATGTCCCAGGAGAGGACAGTAACTTCCTGACAAAGAACAGCTGGTAAAATGAGTCAGCAGCAAATGTTTTTGGTAAACATCCCTCAACTTGCTTTTCTGAAAAATGAAGCCGTGGGATGATGTCCTGTAGGAGGCGCTGGAGCCTGGGACGCTGGCTGTGATTCCAGGGGTGCTGGGCCCTTTGGAGAGTCCAGTGCCTCAGGCCGCGCAGCCCCTCCCTCCCTGGTGTGGAAGGGAGAGGGGGCTGCTCAGGCAGCTGAGGCTCCCCACCCCTTCCTGTTTCAGGAGTGTCCTGTGTGTGGCTGGGAGGTGGGGAGACCCTAGAAGGGAGCCAGGGTGCCCAGGAGCCAAACACTGAGGCCCCCACTGGAGGCTGCCCCACCGTGTCCCTGCTGGTCTCCTCGTGGTGGCTGCTTCCCTGCCAGCATCACGGGGCCCTTGTCATGTCACGGGCGGGGTCCTGGAGGGCTGTGCCCAGAGAGCGGGGTGCTGGTGTCCACTGCCCACCTGGAGGTTCACTCCGAGCCTCGCCCCCTCACGTGACACCAGAACTCAGTGTGCTGGTGGTTGCCCTTAATTCCGTGGGGCCACACCCACCCGGCTGTGCTCTGGGGGCTCTGACTAATGAGTAGCCCCGTTGTTTTGAGAGCATAGGTGTCCCCCGGCACAAACAAGATGCTGGTTAGCCCCCGCCTTAATCCACTGGGACATGCCCAGAGTGAGTCCCAAGTCTGCCTCAAAGGCTGCTCGGCCTTCCTGAGCCTCCGTGTCCCCATCTGTATAATGGGGTGATGATGGCGCCAACCCCACAGGGTTGTGGTGGGGATACAGGAGACCATCCGCAGGAAGATCTTGTCGATAAAGGACATGCCATGGTGTCATGATTATCAAATATGGGAAATGGCTGCAGTGGCGCTCTGAGGGCAAATGGGTGTCCCCACTGGAAAAAAGAAACCTCAAAACGCAGAGGGTGGGTCACTGGCCCTCATGCCGAGATGCAGCAGTTCCCCCCCACCCCCCACCCTGGGATGCAGGCCGGCGTGGGCCTCCCTTGTGGTGGGTGGTCTCCGGGTCCTGCCACTGGTGACGATGGCTGCTGGACCCCAGACCCTGCCAGGCGGCCTGTGATGGGAAGATGGGCCCCTGTGAGCCCAACTGGGAGGGCTTCCCAGGAGAGATGAGAGTCAGGTTGAAAAAGGGCTTCCATTTTCAACTGAAGGAATAGTGGCTGAAGAAATCGATGTAGCAATTTCCTAGGTTCTGAAGGGCTTGGGGAGGGAGGCTGCCGGGGTCAGGTCAGCGTAGTTGAGCGCCAGGGGCGGGGAGAAGCCAGGTACCCAGGTGGCGACACTTGGGGCCCCTGTCCTCCCACCACGGAAGGCTCTAGGATCTGTTCTTAGAGGAAGGCCGTGGGGCTGAGGGGCGGACTCGGGTCTGGGGCCGAGCTGTCTCTTCTCGACCCCCAGACAGGGGCCTCCAAGCCACTCACTCGAGCCCGAGGCCCTCGCTGGGGCCGTCACCTGTCACCTGGAGGCAGCAGAAAGGATCTGTGTGGCGTAGGGGCTGCGGCCAGCAGAGGCTCAGGAGCAGGGGTGCGGGTGGGCAGCTGCCCCCCACCCCAGGCCCGGGGCATTGCCTTCCGTGGGCCACCGCAGCCAGGCGCCTCCAGGGCCTGAGGGGTGCAGTGGTTTACCCATTTCATGGACAGTGAGACTGAGGTTCAGAGAGGCTCCAGGTCCCAAGGCCTCTGCATGTGGCTTGGACTCTGGACCCTCCTCCATCTGGGCTGTGGGGCTGAGAGCAGGCCTGATGGGGGAGGGCCAGGCCAGCCAGAGGGCTGTGTCAAGGGCAGGCAGTCTTCCACCTCCCGAGGGGGCAGGTGCGGGACTGGGTTGGGGAGGGTTTGGTCCAGCACCAAACCCCAGCAGAGGGGAGGCAGTCCTGCCAAGGGAAGGCGGCCAGCGTCCAGCACCTCCTGGGCCAGGATTCCCCACACAATCCTGCTCTGCCCCGCTTGTTAGGGGAGGGAATGAGGCCGGCAGAAGCAGCTTAGGAAAGCGGGACAGAGGACACGAACGTTACATCCCAGTGCGGTGGAGATGGCAGGCCCCTCACTCAGGCTTTCTGAGGGAGTCACTTCCCTGGCGTGGCCTCCTCGGTTGGGCACTAAGGGGGCCCAGGAGGACAGAGACAGCTCCCGGAGGAGAGGACCTGTGAGGCTTCATGGTGTGAGCTAAGACCGCGGCTGGGGGAGGGGACAGAGGCAGGATGTCCCGTCCTCATGGTGCGTGAGATGGTCCTGAGGTTTCACCCACTTCCGAGGCTGTGACTTCCAGGGACTGAGAGGCTCAGGCTGTCCCCTGGGCACCTGCCTGGGCACCCCAGACCTGGTCACCCGTGGCCAGGCTCCAGACCTCTTCAAAGAGGGAGGAGGGCAAAGACCAGTCGCTACCTGGGGGCTGTATCCTCCACCTCCCGCTGGTCACTTCAGCCCCGGCTACCAGCTTCCTCGTGCGCATGGGGCAGGTGCTCACGGGCTGTGTTACTGGGCAAGTCGCCTAACCTCTCTGTGCCTCATTTCCTGGCCTACAGGTGGCGGCTCCCCTCGCCCTCCCCCCAGCTCTGGCCTGGCTGGAAGGATGAAGACTTAGGTTCCCCCGAGCCAAGTCACAGGGCAGCAGCAGAGGCAGGAAGCGTGCACCATCAAATAGAAACGGCCTGACTGCTGCCCTGTGCGCTGTCTCCGTGGAGGGGCCGTGGCGGGCCTCCCTTGGCTACTTGCAGACCCCTGGAGCGGTGGGGGACAGAAGGCACGTCCCCGGTCCCCAGACCCCCCCAGTCCCCCTCTGCCGAAGCTTGCTCCCCACAAAGGCAGCTGCTGTGAGGTCCCCTGGAACGTGCCTTGGGAACGGGGTTGGGGGTCAAGCTCACGGCGCCTGGACGGTGGGGAGGTCCCCTCTTACCTTGCGAAGGGTCCCCCGTGGCACCCAGGACGAGGCCACAGACGACCAGCAGTACGCCGGCAGGATGCATGGCTGCACGCAGGGCTGTGCTGAGCAGGGGCGCCGGCAGCGAGGTGCTGGGGGAGCCCCGCCCCGCGAACCGCCTGCCTGGGGTGCGGGTGGTGGTTTCTTGCTATTCATCTCCACATCTGGCAGCTACAAGCTCAACCGCTTCCTTTCTAAAAGTTTCCAAACAGCGATTATTTGCAGGGGAGGGAAGAGGTGATAGCTGTGAGCAAAACTTTTGCGATTTTCTACCCTTGAAACACACAGAAGAGACGTTGCAGCAGAAAAATGAGCAGGGATTTTCAGAAGCACACGCACTTGGGGTTCCTTCTCCAAAGGGTACGCTCCTCAGGCCTAGATTCTGGGGTCTGACTGGCCCCCTGCAGGAGACTGTCCTCCTGCTGGCATGAATTAGGTGACTTTCCCTGGGAAGTAGCAGGAAAACAGGGTGCAGACTGCAGTTCAGAGGATGAACTTCGCCAGGCCTGGAACCGGGTGAGGAACAGCGTTTGCTGAAGAGTGATGGATTCTTGAACCTTTTTGGCTCAGAGCTGGCAAAGGAGAGGAACAGTGTCTGGGCTAGAGGTCCCGGCGCTCTGCTCAACCTCTAGACCAGGCCCACGGTTAGGAGTGGGAGCTCTGGAGCCAAGAGGCTTGAGGCTCTACCTCTGAACACCTGGCTCACCTTGGGCGGGGGTCTCCAAGCCTCAGTTCCTCAGGTTATGCTGAGGATTTGGGGATGTCGTGAATGTAAACGGCCACTGTGCCTGCGCCCTCCACCAGGCATGGCAAGGAGTTGGGCTTCCCCTGTGCTCACGGCTTGACCCTGCAGTACCTCGGGAGCCGGCGGTCACTCCTGCATGTCCTCAGTGCGGTGGCTCATTCCCACTTTCAGAAGTTCCGGGGGTTGGGGAGCTCAGAGCGGTTACGGGACCTGCCTGTCACTGCACTGTCTCTGGCCCACTGCACTGTCTCTGGCCCTCGGCCCTGTTGTCCGTGAATGTGGGTGATGGTGCACCTCACCGCCCAGGCCTGGGGGCGAGCAGAGGCCCAGAGAGGAGGAAGGAACTGGGGTTAGAGCAGCGTTACGGGCCCCCGGGGAAGTGTGCATGTGTGCGCTGTGTACATGTGTCATGTGTATGCGTGTGCATCCAGTCTTTACATGTGTCTGAATGTGAACATGTGGAAGTGTGTTTTTCTGAGTGTGAATGAAAGGTGTGTATGTGCTTACACGCAGATGTGTATAAGTCTGTGTGTGTTTTGTATATATGTTGTGATGTTGATTTTATGTGTCCACTGGGCCACTGAGGGCCCGGACACTTGGTCAAACATGATCCCATGTGTGTCCACGAGGAGTGTTTCTGGAGGAGATCAGTGCTGGAGCCAGTAAACTTACTAAGGCACCCGGCCCTCCTGCGTGGTGGGCCTTGTCCATTCAGTCGAAGGCCTGAATAGAACTAAGCCCAGGAACTAAGAATCCTCTCTGCCTGCCTATCTTCCAGCTGGGACATCGGTCTTCTCCAGCCTTCAGACTCGGACTCAGACTGTCCTAGGTCTGGACTTCTCAGCCTCCTTAATCCCATGAGCCAATTCCTTGTGATAAATGTCTTCACACATACACACACCCTACTGCCTTTGTTTTTCTGGAGACCACTGACCCATACATTTGTGCAGGTGTCTGTGCCTGTATGTATCTGTGTGTGAGAGTGTACATTGCTTTCGAGTCTGTGTGTTCATATGTGTCTGTGTCTCTGTGTCTCTGTGCATGTGTGTGACTGTAGGTGTGTACGTGCACTATTTCTGCCTCATCCTCGGCCTGCTGAGGGTTGTGGGCTCTGCACTGAGCCCCACTCATTCATTGGCGGGTCTGTTCATCACTCACCCTTCCTGCCACCCCTTCCTGCTTGAAATGTGGTCCCCTGCCCAGTGCCCAGTCAGCACTTCCTGGGCCCTTGATGGAAATGCAGCTTCTCAGGCTCTGCCCGTGATCAGGCTCTATGAGTGGGGCCCAGGAATCTGTTTTCACAACCACCCCCCCCAGACTTTTTCTTTTGGCCTCCACGCTGTGCCCCCTGCTGGTTGGCTGGAGCAGTCCAGTTCTCAGGCTGTCCTCCCCCCACCCCCGCCCGCCCCCCGAGGAGCGAACCGGACACCTGAGCCATCCTGCTGCTTCCAGGTCCCGAGCTTCCTGCCTCGTGCAGCCCGTCTTGGCCACAGCCGGGCTCAGGGAGCCTGGGGCTCCGCCAGAAGTGTTGCTGCATTCGTTCTGATCACAGCCGCGGTGTTGGTGAGAGGGCATGTTCCAGCACTTGCTGTGTGCCGGGCACTTTTCTCAAATCCCCACACCATTTGACAGTTGAGGAAACTGAGGCACAAGGGGGTGAGAAGTTGCGGGAAGTTCTGCAGAGTTGGGGCCCAGGCCCAGCGCTGTGGTCCCGGCCGCTGCCCTGCACTCCTTGCCCCCCGTCCCCCCTGCCCCCGGCCTGGGGCCCCAAGCCTGGGGCTGTCCGTGCCAGCCACGCTGGCACCGGCCAGCCTGCAGATGCCAGCTTGGCCATGGGGGTCCCCGATGGTGGCCCGAGTGAGCCGACATCCTGTCCAGCACGACTGTTGGCAAAAGCATCAGCGAGCCCTGCAGAGCAGGAGTGTGGGAGGCCTTGGAAGGAGCCTAGGGTTGTGTGTGTGTGTGTGTGACTTTTGTGCACCCAAACAATGTACAGAAGAAGCACAAAAAAACTGGTTGTCCCAGGAGAGGATTGCCCGATGGGCTTCTGAGACCTTAACGTCCTGCGTGTACTTTATTTTCTAAAGTCCACGGTGGTTGTCTGAGTGGAGGGGTAGGAATGTGCTTTTTTGGTCTGCGAAGAGCTGCTGGGTGGCGAGCAGACTTTGTCCACACGGTGGCGCCGTGATCCAAGAAACGAGCAGGTCTCGCCCGGCGTTTCCCACGCTGGGGGCTGGGGGCTTCCTCCTCTGCTCTGGGAACCCCCCTGCTTCTGTCGCTACATCTGCTGTACTGGTGATGGATTTCAGCAGTCCTGGGCCCTCTCTGGGGAAATACAGTTCTCAGTGGGGTGGGAGGGACCCTGCAAATCTTCGGCCTGGGGGCTCTTCACTCTCCCCAGGCTGGGCCTCCTCCTGGGGGATCTTGGTGCTTGTGCGGGTGGGGTTCCTGCACCCAGTGCCGCCTGCAACCATCCGTCATGATCACACATTCTGCACGTGGGGGGCTGCATGTGTCGGCATGTCCATCTCCATGGGGTCTGGGGCATCCCTGGGAAGAGCCACAGGCTGGGCCTGGAATCACCCTAAGATGCTGGTGCCGCGTCTGGACTTGGTCTCAGCGGGGCTGTTGGTGTAGTGGCCCCTGGAGTGGCAGGTGACAAACCCCTGGATCAAACCTACCCTGAAGCTCATGTGCTGCTAGATTTTCCAGTTACGAGTTCCCATCCAGTCTCTTGCTGCTTAAGACCATTCTAGTTGGATTTTCTAGGTTTGTTTTCCTTTCCCTCAGCATAAAAGGCCCCAACTGACAGATGGGAAACAAGTTTGTGGCTGGGTCGGTATCAGGGGTATGTGCTTGCCAGTTGGGAGGCTGAAGAAGTTGGTAATGCTATTGACCAGGAGAACTGAGAACCTTTCCGGTGGTGACGGGAGCCTGGATCCACAGGTGGAGCTGAACTCACGTGCCACAGGCACAGTGGGGCTTGGTTCCTAGATACTGCACACAACCTGCCTTACCTGTCTCAGTGCTGTGGCTTCTGCCCAGAGGTCACGTAAAGGCCTGGCCTGGCTTCTGACACCCGTTACCTAAGGTTGCCAGTTAAAATACAGGGCACCCTGTTAACTTGAATTTCAGAGAAACAACAAATAAATTTTTAGTATAAGTATATCCTAAATATCGCATGGGATGTACTTATACTGAAATCATTCATTCTATAAAGTCCAAATTTTGTGTATTTTTATGTGCTAAACCTGGCAGCCCAACCCTTGCTTGGTCTGGTGACCTGGCTGGAAGGACAGAGTTGCCAGCTCTTTACATGTGATTCTTCTGTGTGGATCCGGGGGCTCTCAGCTCAGGGCCCTGGTGGGTCAGCCTGACCGCACCGGCCAGCCCTGGGTCCTGGTTTGGAGCAGCACCTGGTGTGACGGGACGGGACGAGATTCCGCTGCTCCTCTTGCCCTTACGCTTTGCGGGTAAGAAGCGTCCTCAGGGGCCCTGATACTTGCTCGCCTGGGTGGGCTGGATGCTGCCCCTCACCTGGGGACTCCACGAGGGCGGGGCTGCTTGGCCTCCCGCTGTGTCACCCAGACAGCGACTCTGCTTTCTACTTTTGTAATTGAGATGTACATAGACTCTCTGAGCTGGGATTGTAAGTTTAGTTTTTTGAATTAGAAAATTTCATTATTCCCTGAAATATGACACAAATGAATCTATCTATGAAACAGAAACAGAATCATGGACATAGAGAACAGACTGGTGGTTGCCAAGGGAGGGGGGGTTGGGGGAGGGATGGAGTGGGAGGTTGGGGTCAGCAGATGTAAGCTTTTATATATAGAATGGATAAACAACAAGGTCCTACTGTATAGCACAGGGAACTATATTCAATATCCTGTGATAAACCATAATGGAAAAGAATATAAAAAATAATGTATATATATGCATAACTGAATCACTTTGCTGTACAGCAGTGATTAACACAACATTGTAAATCAACTATACTTCAATTAAAAAAAAAGTAAAAAATTTCATTATTCCCATGATACATCCCCTGCTCACCCCAAGGTAACTGGCGTTGGCAGCCTCACCTGTATCCTCCTTCACCTTTCTCCACGCTGCAAACACACCCACGTGAGATTGCCCTTTTTTTTTTTCACTTAGATGGGCCTGGACTCCACACTCAGGGACTGGCCTTCTCACGTCACAGCACAGTGGTTCATCCACGGAGGCAACACAGATGGAGATCTGACACCTTCTTTTTCGTTGCTGCTTAATATTCCAGAGAATGGCTGTGCCATGGTTTATTTAACTCCTCTTTTTAAAGAATTTTATCGTTTTATTTTGCTGGGAATTCAGGTTGTTTCCAGTTTCTTGCTGCCTCAAACAATGCTGGGATCTGAGCACACAGCTCTCACACCACCTCACCATGTCACAGGCCTTGGAAGCTGCTGCCTTTTTCCTGTGGGATAAATTCCCAGTGTGAGACCTTTGGGTCATTGAGTGTGTGGTTTTGAGACCTTGACAGGTCTGGCAGATTCTTCCCCCAAAGACTGTGGGAATTCACAGCAGTGGGTGAGGTTCTGTGTCCCGTTCACAAGCACTGGCTGTTGTCACTTAACGTATACGTCAGTCTGATGGGCGATGACACTCGTACTCATCCCCCTGCAGCCCAGTTGTGCTTTTCTATGAACTCATCTTAAAAACTGACTTGCACAGATTATCTACAGATTTCTTTGCTGTTCAGAAATGTTCTTTTTCTCTCTTTCTCCCCATTTTGTCTTCAACACTCTCCCTTGCTCTTCACCTTGTCCTTCTCAAATGACGTGTTTCAAACCAATTCTTAGGAGATCTTTGGTTCTCATTCAGTGATTTCCCATCTTTTGAAATGGATGTGACTCTCCCCACGTGTTTTCCTCCAGCCTCAGGCCCTGCCGACAGGCCTTGTGGCCGCTTGAGCTCCCTGGGAATCCAGTGCGCAGCTTCTGGGTAAGACTTTGATCACGGCTGGCTTTATAGGGACCGTCTCAGTTTTGTAATTGCGCCCTAGTGTCCTGGACGTGGTTTCTTTTTAGAGGACTGATCCTACCCGCGCCGGGATCAGATTCATCTTGGCTGAATCTGAACCTCCCTCCATGGTGACTGAGCTTGTTTCTGAGCCTTTCTTCCCGAGAGTGGGTTTCGTGGCTGGAGAACCAGCTCCTGGCCACTGTGGAACTGGCACCACCGCTGGCCACTGTGGAACTGGCACCGCCATGGTGACTGAGCTTGTTTCTGAGCCTTTCTTCCCGAGAGTGGGTTTCGTGGCTGGAGAACCAGCTCCTGGCCACTGTGGAACTGGCACCGCCGGCCTCGGTGTGGCGTGGTTCCATCCCAACCACCAGCAGGGCGTCTGCACCCCGGGAAGGAGGGTGCCCTTAGAGCCCAGGAAGCGGTGTGCATGCAGGGCCACAGCCTTGTCCAGAGCATGAGGAACACGCCCAGCCGCTCTCTCCTCCTCCACTCTGGGGCGCTTTGTGGGGACTGGGGCCAGGCAACCAAAGCACGGAAATGCTTTTCAAAGCGTCAAAACCTATTTGACTAGAGGTTGAGCCTTTCAGCATTTCAACTGTCCATACGTGTCCACGTGTCAAGTGACATGTCAAGTGAAGGGGCCTCCATGAAATTAATTTCTTTCTCTCTCTCTCTTTTTTCTTTTAAATATTACCTAGAGTACAGGGCCTGCACAAGTACAGCACTTTATTATTTTTAAAAATATTTATTTATTTATTTTGGCTGTGCCGGGTCTTAGTTGTGGCACACAGGATCTTTAGTTGCGGCATGTGGGATCTAGTTCCCCGACCAGGGATGGAACCCGGGCCCCCTGCATTGGGAGCTCAGAGTCTTACCCAGTGGACCACCAAGGAAGTCCCTCTTTCTTCTTTCTTTCTCTCTCCCTCCCTCCTCCTTCCTTCCTTCCTTCCTTCCTTCCTTCCTTCCTTCCTCTCTCTCTTCTTTCTTTTCCTCCTCCTTCCCTCCCTCCCTTCCTCTCTCCATCTAATAATGCTCTATGTAGAACATTTGAATGATTATACCACAGAGTATAATGAATAAAAGAAAGCTTGCAGAAAGCTTCCCTGGTGGTCCAGTGGTTAAGACTCTGTGCTTCCACTGCAGGGGGCACAAGTTTGATCCCTGGTCGGGGAACTAAGATCCTGCATGTCATGTGGTGCGGCCAAAGGAATAAAAAAAGAAAAAGAAAAAAAGTTTGCAAACTTGCACATAATCTCACTATCCTCAGGTAATCTCCCACACTAGCTTTGTGGATTTCTTTCAGTGATACACATACATTTATACACATATAATATATATATTAAATGTTGTGTGTATTTAAAATTTGACTCCTATTATGTATACAGTTCTCTCTTACTTAACATTATATTATCTGCATGTAACGATGTCATTAAGTATTCTTTTTTTTTTTTTTTGTGGTACGCGGGCCTCTCACTGCTGTGGCCTCTCCCGTTGCGGAGCACAGGCTCCGGACGCGCAGGCTCAGCGGCCATGGCTCACGGGCCCAGCCGCTCCGCGGCATGTGGGATCCTCCCGGACCGGGGCACGAACCCGTGTCCCCTGCATCGGCGGCGGACTCTCAACCACTGCGCCACCAGGGAAGCCCAAGTATTCTTTAAAAGTGTAATTTTTGGGTAAGCTTTTTACTGAAGTATAATATACACAAAAGAGTGCACGCACCATAAATGTTTAGCTCAACTGGTTTTTCACATGAAAATGTGATTTTTACACAAAGTAATCTGTTGCATGTAACTTATCCGAGCAGCCTGTTGTTTGTAATTTTGCATGATGGTAAATAACTCTGTAACAGACCTCCTTGTGCACAAATCTGTGGGTGCATCCTGAGTGACTGATTTTTCATTAAACATACACGATTGTAGGAATCACCCTCCCAGACTTCAGACTATGCTACTCAGCTACAGTCATCAAAACCACATGGTCCTGGCACAAAAACAGATACATGGGTCAATGAAACAGAATAGCGAGCCCAGAAATAAACTCACACATGTATGGTCAATTAATCTACGACACAGGAGGCAAGAATATACAATGGAGAGAAGACAGTCTCTTTAGCAAGTGGTGCTGGGAAAGCTGGACAGCCGCATGTAAAACAACGAAATTAGAACATTCCCTAACACCGTGTACAAAAATAAACTTACAATGGATTAAAGACCTAAATGTAAGACCTGAAACCGTAAAACTCCTAGAAGAAAACATAGGCAGAACACTCTTTGACATAAATCATAGCAATATTTTTTGGATCTGTCTCTGAAGGCAAAAGAAATAAAAGCAAAAATAAACAAATGGGACCTCAGTAAATTTAAAAGCTTTTACACAGCAGAGGAAACCATCAACAAAACAAAAGGAAACCTATGGAATAGGAGAATATATTTACAAATGATGATCAACAAGGGGTTAATATTCAAAATACATAAACAGCTCATACAACTCGACCTCAAAAAAAAAAAAACAAAAAAACAACCCAAACAAATATGGGCAGAAAACCTGAATAGAATTTTTTTTCCCCAAAGAAGACATAGAGATGGCCAGCAGGCACAAGAAAAAATGCTCATCATTGCTAATTATTAGAACAATGCAAATCAAAACCACAGTGAGGTATCACTTCACACCTGTCAGAATGGCTATCATGCTTCGTATGTGAGAAGATTTTAACTTCTTATTTAATTTCTTTAATTGTTATGAGAAAATTTGGGCCATCATTCTTAGAAAGGTTTTCAAATTGAGTGTAACTTACATTTGGAAACGTGCCCAGTTTGTGTTATAACTTGATGGGTCTTCCATGTCACCATCACCCAGGTCAGCCCCACTATGGTCCCTTGTGTCCCCACCTGTGTGTGGCTGTTTGACCAAATACTTATCTGCACCTACTGATATGGCCTTGTACTTTCCCATTATTCTTTTAATGTGGTGAAACACAGTAAGTGATTTTCAATGACAGGTCAACCTTGCATTTCTGGAATAAACCCAACTTGGACATGCTATTACCGTTTGCATATATTGCTGGATTGGATTTGCTAATGTTTTCTTTAAGATATTTGTGTCTATGCTTATGAAAAAGATTGACCTCTAATTTTCCGTTCTCAAAATATTCCTTTGATGCAAAACCGATTTTGTCAGACAGAAGGTAGAAGGTTTAGCCCTCTGGAAGGCAGCTGGTGGGGAGGGGAGGGAGTTGGTAGTGGCTCAAGAGCTACAGATTCTGGTAATTTTCACTGAGATTTAGCAGGTTTTCTTGCACAAATATTTTTTCAGTTGCTCTATGCCCTTAGGGCGGTTTCCAGAGACTTCAAAACGGTTATGATTATTTAAAAATACTTTTCACCAGTTGTGGCTGTCTCACTGCAGAACGTGGACTGTTTCGTTATCTTTGTTGATAGGATTTCCACTATTAGTGCTTTTCTTTCTTTTGCATTTCTTTTCTCTCAGGTGAGACTTCCGTGTCATTTTGTCAGCTCTGCTCTGCAATGGACTATTTCTCCAGCTAAATCTATTCTGCTCTTCAACCCATGGAGTTTTCAATTTCAATTATTATATTTTTCATTTTCAGAAATTCCACTTTGTACTTTATTAAAACTATATGGTCAATTTTGAGAGTCTCTTGTTCCTTTGGTTTTTATCCATTTCAGCATATTAAGCATCTTTATATTTTTGAATTTGATAATTCCCTTTCATTTTCTCAGTGAATCCTCTCTCCTCACTTTTTGTTGTTGTCATTGATTCTAGATTGAAATGGTTTGTTTCCTCATACATATCATGATTAAAAAAATTCAAGTTTATCTGTGGGGATTCTTTGTGGCCTGAATTTAAAATACCTCCAGAAAGGATATACGTTTGCTTCTGTCAGGAGTCTGGAGATTGTGAATCTAGGTCTGTTGTAACCTGGATTTTCAGCTTTTATTTTCCACACAGAGGCAGCGTGACTCCCATCCCCAAAGCCCTGGGCGTGTTGTCTTCTTGGGGGAGATTCCTTCCCTTTTCAAAGCTCCCAAGTCTCTGTCCAGCGTCAGGGATGCTCAGTGACCCCTTGTGGGAAGGCAGACCTCCGGCCTTGTTCTCTGGCAGGTTCTGCATTGGACAGGCCAACTCCTCTGCCTGCCGGGTGCCTGTGGGTGACCCTCCACCTCAGCAGACCCGGGGTCCAGTCCGCTTACCCCCCTCTGCCGATGCACAGGCTTGCATCCTGGCATCAAAGCTCAGCAGCTCTGTGACCTTGGGTTGGTTTTTAAAAAACGTCTCTGAACCTCAGTTTCCTCATCTGTAACGTGGCCACATAGCAGTACTCTAATGGCAGTTAAATTATTTCTTTCCTTCCCTTTCTTTCGTCTTTTATACCCATTTTCCCTCACTTAGAGTAACTATTAAGCCCAGACCACCAGAAAACCTGAACTGTGTATTAAATTAGATTGAAGCTCTCCTTGCAATATAATAGCGGTTCTTTGAAAGTATTTCACCTCTTAATCTGTTCCGCTGGTGTCTTCTTGCCTCTCTGATTTGCCAGGAGGGCAGAAAACCCCAAAAAAAGCTTCGACATAAAAAGTCTCTTGGTAGCTGGTGTAATAAATCTTCAACCGGAATTCAGGTAACTCTCACCTTTGAGCCACGATGAGGAAGAGGGGAAGAGCTGGGCAGAGGGACATCCCACGCGGCTGCCCCCCTTGGAAGGCGTTCTCAGACATGGCGTTTAAGGTCTGCTGGGGTGTCTTCAGGTAGCTGGAGCTCCCAAGACTGGGGTGTCATGTCCTTTGAATATTTCTCGAAAGATAAAATACTCTGACTGCCCGTGTATTTCAAGTCTTGTGCATGTAATGAGAACCTTTGCTTCCAGTGCCAGATGCTCTGAAAGGGGGTAAGATGTTAATTCACAGTCAGTAAAGTTCCCTCCTGCTTTCACTGTGAAGGATCTGGGATCCCGCCCAGCTGAACTGTCGGGGCTGCATGGCAGTCACAGCTGTGAAGGGTTCAGGAGGTTTGTTTGTCACCTCTTCTGGGTGGCAGGCCCCTTGCTCCCTTTTCCATCAAGGCCTTGTGTTCCTGTAAGAGATGACACACATGACGACTCCTCTCTCGTCCTGGGTTCACTTGCCCGTCCGGAAAGGCCCCCTTCTCCTCTGGCAGGTGGTGCCTCAGCTCCAGAAGCAGCCCCTCCGGAGGCTGTGTTGCTGTGCCCAGAGGCTTCTGTGCGTCACAGCGTTTCTTATTGGAAACCCTCCCCAAGGCACGCTTGCACATTGGGGGGCCGTGGGCTGGCCTTGGAAGGACAGTCCTGCTGCTGTAAATGGCACCCGAGAAGATGCCTGGGGAAGATTTCGCTGGTGTAGGCAGGAGGGGGAGATGCAATATGCAAAGGGATGGAGCGGGGTGGGACCCATCTATCCATCCGTCCATCCATCCATGCACTTAGGTATGGATTTATTAATTTCTTTTCTTTTTTTCAGCAGGTATTTGAAGGCTCTAAGCCTAGTGCTGGAGTTACAAACACAGGACACTCTCGTGTCCTGCTCTCTCATGGCCAAGAGTGACATATAAACAGAGATTCATTCCACAGTGTGAAAATCACCAAGGTGAAGTGCATGCGGGTGGAGAGGAGGGTAGAGATTTGGGAGCAGGGCTGGGTGACCAGGGGACGCTCCAGAGTTCACCTTCAGGCCAGCTCTTGAACTAGGGGGGCTGAAAGGGCTGAGTTACTGTCCGCATGAGAGTCCGGCATGGACGAAAGTGTGGCCCGTGGCAGGACGTCCTCCAGGTGGACGAGATGACAGGTGCAGGTTCTGATCACCCGGGGCCCCGGGGACCTGGCTACGGGATTTTCACTTTATTCTACAGGAGCTGGGGCCTTAGGCAGGGATGTGATAACAGTCAGAAGTGCATTTTGTAAAATCGTTCTGCAGGGCTCTTTGGTGGACGAGGAAAAGAGGCCAGATGGGAAGCAGGTGTCCAGGCAGGAGGTGCCGATGCTGAGCTGAGGGGAGCAGTGTGGAGGTCAGTGGCAGCTGCTTCCCAGGAAGAGGCTTTGGCAGGAGGTGAGGGAGAGACATGGACGGAGGTGAGACAAGGCTCAGGGGCTGATGCCGGGACCACCAGGAGATCCGGAAAACAGGCCGCAGGTGTGACGGGTGTGCTGGGTGGGTAATGGATGTTGGTGAGTATTGTTCAGGTTTAGGGGTCTGTGCACATTCAGGTGGGGAGGTCTCACAGACAGTTGTAAACACGTCTGAGCTCAGGAGGGAGGAGGGAGAGACACGGGGGTGATGGGCAGCACAGGCATGGGGGTGATGGGCAGTAGCCATAGAAATTATCTGGAAGCCCTCTGACGAGGTCCTAGCTTATTAATTGGCATCATCTCTACAGCACATCACAGTGTTGGTTCATATTAAGCTTATGATGAGCTCAAAATGTAGGACTTTTCCATCAGAACTGCCGACAGTTTAAGTCTCTGCCATCGCATTCCTGGACGACTGATCCTTTGAGTTCAAATGCACGACCTCACGTCTGGTTATCTCTAGTCTGACTCTGGCCTACGGGGCCCGGCTGATGTGCGGCCCTCTGAGTCCTGTGGCCCCTGCCTCCATGGTGCGGTCCCACTGGCGGGGCTGTTGACCAAGCAGGTCCCTGCGGCTCCTCCGGGTGTGGCCCTGACCCTGGGAGCTCCTGCCTGCAGCTCAGCGCCCCCCAGTTCTGTGCGTGGGGCACAAAGACGCCACCTGCTCGAGGGGCAGTGGTCGTTGTCATGAGGTCCCTGAATGAGTGTGTGGGCAGAGGTCACAGGTCATGTGCCTTGGCCGTCCTGGACGTACCCACCTGACTGTGGTTTTGGGCCCCCTTTCCTGTCCCTGGAAGAGTTTTAAACTGGAAGGACGCTTAGACGGCCCGCTGTGTTGAAGGGAAAACAGGAGTCAGAAAAAGCCCCGCTCTCTGCCAGGGACTGTCCCAACCCAAATCACAAGACAATTTCTTTGTTATTTGTGGAAAGATGGTGAGGAATGGTATAAGTGGTTAAAATCTTTTACTTCGTCTTTCTTAAACATCACATTTTCAGAGATTGGCAGGCAAATTAGAAGGGAAGAGCAGGCGTGTGGGTGGCGTGTGGGAGCCCAGTTTGAAGCTGT
Source organism: Tursiops truncatus (assembly GCF_011762595.2). Lineage (NCBI taxonomy): Eukaryota > Metazoa > Chordata > Mammalia > Artiodactyla > Delphinidae > Tursiops > Tursiops truncatus. The sequence continues at coordinate 43,618,697 of NC_047048.1, read as the reverse complement.
GATGTCTGTTCCCCAGCAGCACATGGGTTCCAGGTTTAGATGCTCCCCAAGATTCGCCCCAGTTTGGGGCGTTCGACCTCGCCAGTCCTGGCCTAGTTGTTGGGGGCAGGGTGTGCGGCCAGGATGGCCCGGAACCAAGAAGGCCGTGGAAATCCAACCACCTCTGCACTTAGCAGCTAACTTCTTTTACATTAGCCAGGGGCAAGGAAAAGTTTGTTTTTTTTTAAATTGGGGTAGAGTTGTTTTACAATGTTGCGTTCGTTTCTACTGTACAGTGAAGTGGAGTTCCCCGAGCTGTACAGCAGGTTCTTATTACTTATCCATTTTATACCTGTTAGTGTACACATGTCAATCTCAATCTCCCAATTCATCCCACCTCCCTCCCCGCTTCCCCACTTTCCCCCCTTGGTGTCCATATGTTTGTTCTCTACATCTGTGTCTCTATTTCTGCCTTGCAAACCAGTTCATCTGTACCATTTTTCTAGATTCCACATATATGCGTTAGCATACGGTATTTGTTTTTCTCTTTCTGACTTACTTCACTCTGTATGACAGTCTCTAGGTCCATCCATGTCTCTACAAATGACCCAACAAGGAAACGTTTTGTCGACAAGGAATATCTCCTGTGGTTGGTTAGCAGGTTAAAAAGTTGTGAGTCAGGCATAAACAATTTCTCCTTCAGTTTGCGTGTCACGCAGACCATGAGATGGGCAGACGAGGCCAAATCGATTAGAAGTGAGGAGCAGCTGCCCCTGTGTGGATCCTCAGCGTGTCCTTCCCGGGACTTACACCCCCTCCCCCCGGCCCTGTCCCCCCACCCCCACCCCATCCCATCGCCTCTGGCTGCTGGTCCACTCACCTTGTCTTGCTCTGTCCACCGGGATCCGGGCAGCAGTGCAGCGTCAGTGCCCTGGCCCTGGGGGGGTGGGAGCGCACACCCCTCCTCCCCCTCCTGCAGGTGAGGGTGGTCATGATGGCCCCCTCCCCCAACAAAGCTATCGATGCCCCTCGCCGAGCCGTGGTCCCCTGTGGTCAGAGGGCCGCTCAGCCTCGGGCTGCCTTTTTGAAGGGACCTGAGCTCCCTATGGACACTCCGGCCCAGTGCAGGCAGGGAGGGGCTTCGGGAGGGCCTTGGAGAGAGGTGCTGCCTGGGAGCGGGGTGGGTGGGTGGGGAAGGTTCCAGGAGGTGCTCCTGTGGTCAGAGGGGAGGCATGCGGCGTGGGCCCCGATGCACCAGCGTCTCCTCCGTCGTGCCAGCCGGGTTGGTTCTGTGCAGCCTCCACCCCAACACTCGGTGCAGGTCCTTCCTGAGGGGTTGGCTCAAAACAATAAACACTGAGTCAATGTGCTCGGGGCATTTTCACCTTTCTTGGTCTCCAGCTTTGTGAGACAGAAAGACGGCCTTGGCTCTTCCACAGCTCAGGCTTTCCCTGGGAACAGGAAGCCGTCTGGGTTTCGGCGCTGGAGGGGTGCTGGGCGAGGTCCCACGCCAGTGCACACTGTCTTTATTTCTGTAGCTCTACAGTAATGCTTATCATTGAAAATAACTGTATTGTAAAGATAAAGTGCATTTTGTGTGTGTGTGTGTGGTACGCGGGCCTCTCACCGTTGTGGCCTCTCCCGTTGCGGAGCACAGGCTCCGGATGCGCAGGCTCAGCGGCCACGGCTCACGGGCCCAGGCGCTCCGCGGCGTGTGGGATCTTCCCGGACTGGGGCACGAACCCGTGTTCCCTGCGTCGGCAGGCGGACTCTCGACCACTGCGCCACCAGGGGAGCCCCTTGCTGTGGTTAACTTGCGCTTCCTGGTCATGATGACGCCTGGCTTCTCTACTATGCTGCTGCCATTTTTCACATGATCTCCTGTCAACTCTCTGCTCAAGTCCTTTGCTCTCCCTTCCTTAACGTCCCCGTTCAACCCCTCGTCCTGCTCTTCACTGGATGAGGTAGGTGGACGCAGAAATCAGTGGTGAATTGGTACTGATGGCAAGAAAAATTTGGAGAAATATGTTAATTCCAGAAGCTGGGGAAGTTCTAGTCCAATGCTGTCTTTACCTTCTCTTTGGTCGTTTCTGGTTTTTCGAGGCCTCTCTCAGTCGGGAGTTATTCTGTCCTCTTCATGCTTTTACAATACACCTGTGGGACCTCTGTCTGTCCACCCACACATCTGTCCACTCGGTGGCCTGCTTGGGGAGAGGCAGTGCCTGGGCTCTCTCCCTGTCCCTGCTGGTCTTGGGATGGGACCCTACTGGGCACCCCTTTGGTCCTCCCGGCCCCTGTCCTACTGCAGGCTGCGACCAGCCTCATACAGCCCTACATGGCCTGGCTCTGTCCTCTCGTTCCAGTGGTCCCCAACCCCCGGGCCGTGGACGGGTACCGGTCCACGGCCCGTTAGGAACCGGGCTGCATAGAAAGAGGTGAGTGGTGGGCGAGTGAGTGAAGCTTCATCTGCCGCCCCCCATTGCTCCCCATCGCTCACATTACCGCCTGAACCATGCCCACACCCTGTCCATGGAAAAATTATCTTCCACGAACCCGGTCCCTGGTGCCAAAAAGGTTGGGGACCGCTGTCCTGCTCGGTCCTTCTCTGATACCTCAGTGAGGGACATCCTGGACCCATGTGGCCCCCACACATCCCTCCTGGACATCTGGGGCAGGACAGCCTTCCAGGGAGCCGAGGGGTAGACGAGGGGGGTCGTGAGGCTTCTCACCCAGTGCCCCCCCGATTGAGTGTCTGGGGGCCTGAGCTGCGGCCAGGCAGCAAGGTGGACGTTCCCTTCCCTCTCTCACCCCCGCCCCTCACCCCTGCTCCTGGGATCACAGCCCCACATGCCCTTGACTCAGACTCTGCTTTTGGAGGCTGCAGGCTGAGGGAGTCCAGAATGTGGCGCCTGATCCTGCTTCCATGTGGAAAGCCCCGCAGTGGCTGACCTTTAGAACAAGATGCCGTGTTACAGTGCGGCTGCGGGGCTCCCCCGGGGCCAGCCCCTGCCTCCCTCCACCACCCCTACTTCTCTAACAGAACCCAGACTCCCCTCAAAAGGGATGCACAGTGAATTCTGCTTGGGCTGCGGGTGGCAGGGAGCTCAGGGAAGTCTTCCCGGGAGAAGGATGCTTGAGCAGCCTCTTGAATTGTGTCTGTGGAGTTGTAGGGGTCATAGTGTAGAGGTCATGTTATAGGGGTCATAGTGTAGCGGTTAGGGTGTAGGGGTCATGTTTTCGGGGTTAAGGTGTAGGGGTTATAGTGTAGAGGTCACAGTGTAGGGGGTCACGGTATGGGGGTCAGAGTGTAGGGGTTATAGTGTAGAGGTCATAGTGTAGTGGTCACGGTGTAGGGGCCAGAGTGTAGAGGTCATGGTGTAGAGGTCATGGTGTAGTGGGTTAAGGTGTAGAGGCCATGTAGAGGGGTAGGGTCTAGAGGTCATTGAGTAGGAGTCAGAGTATAATGGTTAGTGTGTAGGGGTTATGAGTACAAGTTTGGAAGTCAGACTGTTGATTTCAGCTCCAATTCTGCCCCCCTCCTAGCTGTGTCAAATTACTTACCTCTCTGAGACACAGTTCCTTCATCTGTGAAAACAGGTTGTCGCCCACATCTACGGTGTAGGATTGCTATGGGGTTTAAGGGGTGGCTGGTGTACGCTGCCTGGCACTTGGTGACTGGTCAGTCAGTGCTCTTTGTATGTGCTAAGTGTGTTTTCTGAGTGGGTCCCCCCAGGGCCTGAGTGTTGAGGCCATTCACTCACTCAGTAGAGTATGTCCTCCTAAGGATGGAGACCTGTGTTAAACACCCAGGAATTACTGCTCTGCTCAGGAAGCCTGAGGATTGAGCAGATAATGAGTCATGTGCTGTGATGAACGGTACTCCAGGTGGGGTCTACAAGAGTGTCTGGTGCAGCCCAGAGGTTCTCAAAGTAGCGTCCCCAGAACAGCTTCAGCACCACCTGGATATTTGTTAGAAATGCAGATTCTTGGAGCCCGTCCCAGACTTGCTAGATCAGAGGCTCTGGGCTGAGGTCTCCCAATCTGTGTTTTAACCCGCCCTCTGGGTGTTCTGGTGACCTAGAAAACCCCTGGGGGGCAGGACAATGCAGCATCCTGCCCTAAGGACCCAAATAAGACGAGGCTTACTTCCCCAGTAAACCAAGTGTTCCTGCCCTGCGCCCATCCTGATTTCCACCCTTACTCTTGGGATGGCCATTGACTAGTCACATCTCTCAGGCTGACCTGGATACTCTCTCCACTCTCTGCCTCTGCCCTGTGTCTGCCATGTCACCCTCGCTGGAGGGAATGCACTGGAATTTCCAGGGGCTGATAAAGATGACAAGACAGCTGCCGCTACTCTTTGGACAGAAAAGCTTGTCCCCATAACCAGCAGGGCCAGACTAAGAGAGAGGATTTAGATCTGTGTCTGTCCATGGGTGCAACGCCCCTAACGCAGATACAGTTTCTGGAAGTCTCCATAAGCTTCGTCAGCCCAGGCTGACCCCCAGTGGCTGAGGAGAGAGGAGGCCCCGGAACCAGACCCTAAGATGGTTCATGGGCAGGTGATTTCTAAGGAAGTGCTCCCAGGTGAAGCTGGCAGGGAGTGGGGGAGGCGGGTGGGAGGGGAGAGGCTGCCAATGTGGGCTGACCCCACGGGGAGATCTCTGTCTTGCCTGGGTTCCACCTGTCTTTGGCCACGGGAGCACAGTAAAGAGGGGACCCTGGTCTTCTCTAGGGAGACGCTGGTCATCTCTTATCTAATTGTTGCCCATCCACCTCCCCTGCCACAGTGACACAGGCTAGTGGAAAACTGTGAGGATGATCCCCAAGGCGGAGGTGATTGATGCTCATACTTGATCCTTGGGGAAGATAAACCAATAGCAGGTACGAAGATTCAGGCGGATGATGTCTTAATAATAGCAATAAAGAGCAGGGGTACTTCGTTCCCCTGCAAAGCACCCCAAACGGACACACTTACCTGCTCTTTACAAACAAAGCACCCGTGGGTGTTTGTCCAGTAGAAGGACCTTATCGCATGTTGGTCACGACCCAGAGCACGTGTCTCTGGAAGGCCCCATAGCCAGGTGGCATTAGCAGATGGTTGGAATCGTTTCTGAGTTGGGAGGCGGCCAGCCCTGGGCTCCTGTGGCTGCACCATGTGTGATTTCAAAAGGAAAACCCAACAAGGATCTCTGCGGTCACTGGAGCCGGGGCTCGTGGCCGTTCAAGCAGCATGTTTTCCGGAGAGGTTTTACCATTAACCTTTGATTTTGCGCATACGTTCAGGCCGTCTCGTTCAAACAAGGGCAGTAAAAGACATATTTCCAAAGAAATCAAGGACTGTGTCTGGGGGAGAGGACAGACTGGCAGATGGGAAAACTGCTGGTTGGGGTCACATATGCCCAGATTTTCTGCAGCAGGAAAGCACCCCAGAGGGTCATCTCACTCGGGCATTTCGGATGTGTTCCCGGGTCCTGGGAGGGTGACACTGAAGGGGCCGGGCTAGGGTGGGTGGAAGAAAGCTCTCACTGTATCAGAGGTGCCCATTTACAATTTCTACATGTGTGCCTGCCGTGGACAAGCCGTTTTGACTTCAGTGCGTGCAGGGCTTTGCTTGAAAACATAGTTCTGCTATGAAAACGTTAGAAAAGCACCGAGCCCATTTCCTCCTCTCCCTTTGCACTGACGAACCAGAGGCACAAGAGGCTCAGCAAAGCACATCGCTGGTTGCCCTGCGAGACGGTGACAGACACCAGCCTTATCAACGCCAGTCTGGCTTTTACTCCACCAAATGATTATCTGATTAAAAACTTGGCAGGTTCACTTGAAATGGGACATCGGACCTCCAGAAACATACTGTCCTGAGGGGGGGCAACCATGGGCTGGCGTGGAGCCTGGCTCTTCCTGAATACAGGGTCTGGTCTTTCCCCTGAATCTTCCCGACATCGAAATCTGTCCTGTCTCTGTCTTTTTTGGACTTAAGCCTTTATTTGTTTGAAATCGGCTTGAAACACCTGCTGTGCCTTTTCCATCATCGTCACCAGCTCATTTGCACAACGTGTTAGGGTTTACGACAGCTTTTCCAGGGATGGTCCACACTAGGTTAACAGTAGTGCCGTGAAGCAGGTTGTTATGTCCCTAATGGATCCGAGGTGACTTGTCTAACTTTTCTCCACCCGTAGGTACTGGTGGCAGCGGACGTGCGCCCCAGAATTGTCTCCTACTCATTCCACGGCAGGCAGAAGGCTCGCTCCTGTAGGGTCGGCTGCTTCTGTTGGCTCCTTATTCAGCAAATACCTCTGGCATGTCTGCTCTGTTGCAGGCACTGTTCCAGACACTGGGGGACAGCAGAGGACAGAGTCCCTGAACCCAAGGGTCTGGACGCCAGCGGGGCTGGTCTTCAGAATCCCTGGGCCGCCTGCGTTGATACCCACCTGTGTTTAACCACCGAGTTCTAGGCTCCAGGGGTGTCCTGCAGTCTTCTCTCCTCCACTTACCTGGCACAGGAAGGTCCCTAGGGCCAGATGTCCAGACCATCCTTCGCTCCTCACCTTCCTGGTTTATCTCTGCCGGCTCTTCTCTCAGGAAGGGAATCCACAATTTCTTATGCCTTTGGGCTCATTGCCCGTTTGTTTGACTTGAATTTTAGAAACCAGGGAGGGTAGAATAGTCCTCACTTTCTTCACCAGCTCCCCCATTGCAGACCCTGAGTACGTCCTGTCTGTCTCTGGAAGACAGTCCCCCGGCTGGACCCCTGTCAGTGGCTGAGCCCCCATCTGTGGGCCTGTGGTGCCGTGGGGACGCCTCGCTGATGCAGGACGTGTGGCCAGCGGCTCCCAGGCCAGGGGCTCCGGAGCCCAGCGTGGAGGGGACACGTGGGGCTGGGCGGAGGAGGGGCACCAGTTTCTCCCGGGAGGATGAGGCAGCTGAGCGGGGACCAGGACAGCGGCTGGGGGATACAAGGTCCCGTAATATTGCATTGACTCAGCCTTCAGTCTGATGGGTAAGGCCCTCTTGGTAAAATGTGTGTGGCTTAAAACCGAGACTGTAAACCAAATAGGAATTTGGTTTGCTTCACGAGTCAAGATAATTGTACTTTGAAAAATGTTTTCAACATAACATTAATTTTGACCTTTATGTGAAGTGTGACGTGTGTTTTTAAAATGGGTATTCATGCGTGACACATTTTCCATTATCACCTTATCAGATTTTCTGAGTTGCTGCCGCAGTAGATTGGTCAGGTGTTTAACATAAGCAATCAGTTATTTTTATGCTCCTGCAAGGACAGGTTATAGTGGGGATTGAACGGAATTTTATTTTTTTTTCCTTCCAGGAGTCTCAGGAACAAAGGCCACGGGAGGGTGGTGGGTCCTGACCCAGGACCCGCTGGCTGGGATGGAGGGATGGAAAGTGAGGGAGGGGACAGCAAGGCATCGGCCCGTCAGCGTACTCCTCACTCCTGCCCCTGGAGGGACTTTTGACGGGACCTGGCAGTGCTTTCCTGTACCCTTTGATCTAAGATCTCCTTGTGAAATACCTGAAACGCAGGTTGAAGATTTTTGTGGATTCCCGCTGGAGCCACTGGCTTCCTGAGCTGACTTTCCCTTCTGCCAGAGCTGTCCCAGCCCAGGGACTGAGGGGCCCAGAAGCTGGGCTCTCTCCCTCCAATCCCCATTTCTAGTCGGCTAAGGGCTCCTTCTGGGGATCCACCCTCTGTCCCTTCCCGCCGGACCCCACGATAGGAAAGCCCTCAGGCAGGGTCTCCAGGGCCCGCAGGGGAAGCTACGGATGTGCCAGGAGCCAGGAGAGCTGGGGTTTGTGGCCAGGGTACCCTAGGCGCCATCGTTTTTATGGGACAATCTGGGAACATGGTGACCGGTGTAAAACCTTTGGGAATTAGTATGGAGCAGAGTCTGTTTAGATGGGAAAAAAGTATATTGTCTGTGCTTCCAGTTAACTGGGGAACTCAGGGACTAGAGGATTGGGATAAAGCCACGTGACCTGGATTCCCATTTAACAGAACAAGCACACGCACTGCATTGTTCTAGCCGTCCACACTCAGTTTTCAAAATCACTTGGCAGCAATAGTGGCCTTAGCTGCTGAATACATATGGTTACTGAAAATCTAAAATAATACATTATAAACTATTTAAAGCAGTAAGAGAATTCACACTATTAGGAGCTTGGAGGAAATTAGCCATCTTTAAATACCTCAGTAAACAAAGACTGCATTACACTTCGTAAGCACAAAGATTGCAGGGACTGCTTTGTTCATTTCAGAGGAGAGACACCAAGCACTGTTTGGTATTCGGGTATTTGCCCGCAAGTGTTTAGGTGCTTCTTTGGGGAAGAGAACCCGAGATCTTTCCACTGAGAGGCGGTCTGGGCCCGGCGCGTGGGAGGTGGTGGTGTGTCTGGGGGGGTGTGGGGTGGGAAGAACGGAGCTGGAATCCAGCGGGAATTCTTTCCGTCTCACCTCACTGTGTGCACTTGCATCCCTTTCCCGTCCTTTCACAGCCTGGTTTCCTTTTCGGGAATTACACTTTCTCCAAGGGGCCAGCGTAGGGGCCAGTTCAGGCCAAGCCGCCAGGTATTCCCTCCGCAGTGTTTGCATCTTGAGTCAACAGTGGCTGCTATATCCACCCCAGTGATGGCAGCCGGGAGAGATCACCCACTGCAGTGAGTATCCTTTTTTCTCCTTGTCCCCGGGGCGCCTGTCCCCAGCCTCGCCCCTGGACCTATGGGCTTCTGATAACTTCCAGTGAATTCTCTGGGTCGGAGCAGTTCTTACGAGCACTGAATTCTGGCTGATATACTTCCCCACCACCAGCTGCTCTATAACCCACGGCTGTGACGGTCCTTCCATCCTTCTCACGTCTCGTCGATGTGATGCACGCGGTCTGTGATTTAGGTTTGAGGACTCACATCATAGCAGATGTTGCCAGGGGCCTTCCCTTACCTCTGTAGCTCATGCCAGCCAGACTCCACTGCCAGCACCTATGTCTCTCGGCCCCCTGCGCTCAGGAGCCCCAGACATTGTAGGGCAGACACAACTGTCCCTGCTGTGCCCTTTCTGAAGTCCAGTTGCCAATGCAGCGCAGCAGCCATACTGAAATTAATGGTGCAAAGCGTGATGAAGCAGCGCTGAAATTAATGGTGTGAAGCGTGATGAAGCAGTGCTTCCCACCATTAACTTCTGGATGGCTGTTGCGCTGCATTGGCAGCTGGAACGGGCTGGGGTGGGGCGAGAGCTGGGAGCAGGGAGGGCACCCCCGGTCATCCCAGGATGAGCAAGGCCAAAGGTACATGGGACAGAGCAGAGGCCCCTGGGTGGGAAGTGGCCAGGCTGGGCTGGGGCTCAGAAGCCACCCTAGGGCCTCTGGACGTTTCTGTCTTTTCTGCAGTGGGGAGGGGGGAGGCAGGTGGAAGCCAGCCTGTGGCGAAGCTCCATGGTTTGTTACAAAAGTGCCGACGTAAACAACTGCACCCGAGGAGCCTATGTTTGGTGTAAACCCTGCAGCAACCGAATTCCTGAAGTTCAGAGATGCACATGTTACTCCCCACATCTGTCCCTTCACTGGGATGGAAGCTGCATGGCTGCCCTGGTCTCTGTCACATCTCAAAGGGGGGAATTGTCCACCTGAAGAAACCATGATCTGAGGGCATGTGCCTGGATGCCCTTCAGGTGTCGTGCTCAGCCCTGGGTGGGTGCACCAGCTCTCACACGGGGAGAGGTGCGGGAGCGGGGGGCGTCCATGCCCCCAGCAGGGATCGCAGACGCTGTGGCCCGTCCGAGGCAGGGTGGGAACAGACCCCAGAGCAGAGTCCCTGGTAAGGCCAGTGCCGTGCTGGACTCCAGGCCCCATGGGCCAGTCAGGGGCCCAGCGGGACATGGAGGGTCCTGACGGTCACAGGCATCGGCCCTGGGGTCCAACAGGAGTGGATGCAAGGCCAGCTCTCCTTGCGTTTGGGATGTAGAGTAAGACTCTTGAGACCTTATTCTCACGAGCAAATGGGGTGATAATTGTCCCCAAACCACAGAGTTGTTGTGGGGCTACAGGGGATCTGTGACATGCCCTTAGGTGCACAGCGTGTGATGGGTGCAGCCATCCTCCCTAGTGGTTCTTTTCCTGCTCCTTCGGTGATGACCGGGGCTTGAGGGCAGGATGTCTGGACACTCCCTGCAGAGGAGCTCCATAGACCCCGGGGCTCCTGGAAGCAGTTTGGAGAAGAAGGCTTTGCCTGACTTCCTTCTGGACAAGGGTGGTGGCTGGAGCCCAGAGGTGAGGGACTGTCCCCACTGCTGGGCTAGGGACCGAGGCTGTGTGTGTTTCTGAGGCAAGGGCTTGTTCATACTGCACTGCGCGTGGAGAGACCCTCAGAGGCTGGGAGGCGACCTGCCTTTGCTGGGCTGCGGCTGGTGTGGAAACGCATCCCTATGGTTTCCTCCTTTGGGCTAAAGAGTTGGCCTTTGATAGTGTGCACATTCAGCTGCCTTCTTTTGTTTGGATCTAGTTCATGCATTCATTCAAATATATGTTGGGTAGCTCCTGTGTGCTAGGAAATTTTCTGGGTGCTGGGGGAGAAAGTGGTGAGATAAATGGACAAAAATCCTTGTCTATGAAGAGTTTCATCCCAGTGGGAAAGGAGGAAGACTGTAGACAAGACAAATAAGAACAGGGCACAGGTTGTTGGGAACTGGTGAGTTCTAGGAAGAAGAATAAGGAAGGAGATAAGAATTGATGATGGAGGGAGGGAGGATGGGGGAGGGACAAGGGCGGCGTCCAGGCAGAGCAACAGCAAATGCAGACGCCTCCCCAGCTCCGTGTTCCGTGGTCCTGGTATGGGCAGACGTGTGGGGGGGAAACAGCGACTGAGAATTCAGGGCAGTGGACAGTGGTGCTCTGGGCGGCGGGTCTGGACGGGGTCCTGCCATGGCCGTGGTGAGCGTGGTGGGAATGGCTGCTTTGCCCAGGAGAGTGACTGCTATGTTGTCCAACCTCCCCTGCAGAACAGGGCCAGGAAGCATGAGGCCACCCACGTCCCCTCCCTGACCACTCAGTGCCACAGCCTGGTGGGCTGGTGTCCTCCCCGTCCCGCCTCCCATCTGCTCCGGCTGCGTCTCTGGTGTGTCTTCCCAGACAAGCCTCTTGCCCTCACGTCCTGCCTCAGGGTCTGGTTCTGGGGAGACCCAGCCCGGATGCTGTGAGCATCACCCTCATGGCTCCATACACGCACACAATGTGGTGACTGTGGCCTCGGGTTGAGGGCCCCTCTGCCACGCAGGTGGGCGCTGGGGGGCTGGGAACACAGCCCGTCCTCACTGAGTGAGAAGCCCTCTGTGCTCCTCGCCGGCATCACACGTGGGAGTGTGAACTGGGCCAGTGTGAACTGTGAGCCCTTAGCACCCCCGTCTCTGCGCTGAGCTGCGGTCTGCTGGGGGCGGGTGGTGGCTCTCGTGCGCTGTCCCCAGGCATGGGGACTTGGTTAAGTACATACACTCGGTCACCTCACTGTGCAAACAGGTACTCCTGAGGGAAATACGTTAGGGAATTTTGCTTTAGGCCACAGAGAGCGACCCGGTTTAAGTGGCGTGAGCAGAGGGTTGTTTAGAACTAGAACCTTGCGAAACGGGCTCTTTGGTGGGACCCTCGCCCCTCACTTGGGACGTTTCCGTCCAGGAAAGGAACACCTCTGGCCTCTCATTTCCCCCTTGCTCCTTCCTCCCCCGGTGATGAGGGGCGCTTTATTGGGTTGGACAGGGTAGGGAGAAGGAATCCGGCTCCTTCTTGCCTTGGTTTTAGGGCTGTACTTCCCTGCAGGGAGTGGCTGGTAAGCACAGGGCACCCTGCCCAGGCCGAGGGCTGTGCGCTCAGCGCTCCTGTCACTGGTGGTGAAGGGCCTCTTCCAAGGCTCAGGACGCGGAAGCTTATCTGCGCACCTTGCATCTTGGCTGCGTCTCCAGGATGGGTGGTGCTGGTTTCTGACGACTAGATTGGCAGTTGATGTGTCTCAGTTGGTTTTGAAATTGGTAATTAGTGTGACTCTGTTGGTTCTGAACTTGAGTGGGAAACAGAGGCACACGATCCATGGACCCCTCTGAACGTGAGCACGTGAGCTTTTCTTGTGGCTGCTGCGCACGGTGGCAGCCTGGCTGGTTTCTTGTGACAGGAGGACACTGGTGGGCGACCTTCATTTCCCCGGTGATGTGCACTGTGGCGGGAACATGGCAGCGGGTCCTGCCAGCCCTGCCGAGGCCGGGCCACCTCCGGGTGACCAGGTGGCCCCCCCCATCAGCCTCGGAAAGTCGCTCCTGTTCCACAGCTGCAGGGGTGCTGGGCGTTACTGTCAGCCCCAACGTGTGAACAACCAGACTTTTGGGAAACTTTTCCAAGGAACTCCTCCAGGGTATGGACAGTTTCTCCCATTCATGGGGTGGAGCTGCCCCAGGAAGCCAGGAGACGGGCCCCAAGTCATCCATGGCATCCTCCCCTCACCCAGCCTGGAGGAGATAAACTGTAACAGCTAAGACAGAAACTCAACAAAAGCAAGCAAAATTTTGATGTAAATGCCATTTTGGAGAACTGATTAATATGTCAAAATATTCAGCTCCCAAGGTGTGTCATAAAAATAACCAGAGTTCTCTGCAATTTCGTGATTTAACATTCAAATGAATGATCTAAATTCCATTTCATCAACTCCTTTTCAAACCTGTCTCCTCTTTCCTGGGGCTTTGGGCAGCTTCTTTGCTGGACCCTGAACTGGTGCGGGCCGGAATTCCGGGGGGTGGGGGGAACAATGGGTTCTGGAGAAACCCCGGTGTGGCGGGGGGCAGGCCGTATGTTATCCTAAAAGGAGAGATGTGCCTTCGTACAGTCCTGTCCTTTGTTTCCAGCACAGAGAGGAGGCCAGGGACAGGGTTGCCAGGCAGTCACAGCCCCTGCTCCTGGCGGGAGCGGGATGGTGACCCGTGTGAGGTCATCTTCTGGTTCATGCATCCTGGCTGAGTCTCCCAGAAGGCAGTGCCTGAGACATACAGAGCCTGCTCTCACCTTTTATGGGGGCTGGAGGTGTGATCCCGGGGATACGAGGCAGTGGGGGTGGGGAGGGAAAGGGGAGCAAAGGTGAAGGCCTGAGCACTGGGTGTGTCTGCCCCTCAGAGACGCTTTAGGACCCACGGTGGAGGGGCAGGGGCCCCACCTCCCATTGCCCGTGGCTCCAGTTACCATCCTGCCTCTGTGTCTTCAAAGAGCTGTGAGTCTGGGCATCAGACGCCCCTAACCCTAACTCCCCATCCCCTCGCACGGCCGTGCCTTCCAGCCCGGCAGCTGCAGGGAACCTGGGGAGGGCAGGGCGGCAACGGACAGAAGCCCCCCCGGCAGCCGAGACCCAGCTCCACGGTCAGGAGCCCCGTCGGAGGGCATCTGGCACCGCGCTGCTTACACGTGGCTCTAGAAGGACGCCGACGGCGGACTGGTTGGGAAGCAGTCAACCCGCAGGACAGAAGGAACCCTTGAGAATCAGCGGCTCGCGGGCGCCGCTCAGGGATGGAGTTGACACGGGTACCGTGACCCTGGCGTCCCTGCTCGTGGAGTCCGGGGTTGGGGTGAAGGGCAGGGGCCTCGTGGTCCCTTCATCTCGGGGAAGCAAGGGGCGCTTTCGCTGCATTCGAGCCGAGGGGGAGTCCCGGGGGCGGGAGCGCCCTCCGCCCACAGCGCTCTCACACCCGCACCCACGCAAGGCAGAGTCAGCTCGGATTCCTTATTTGATCAGCCAAGGGCACGACATTTCCCCAGGAGCGTGCGGGCCGAGGGGTGGGAGGGGTAAGGTGCTCCATGTAGACCAGCACCCACCCCGCCCCCCACCCCCCCACCCCGGCCCGCACGAGGTGGGGGGCGGCTGCAGGATCCCCGAGGGGTCCTCAGAGAGTCCAGGGGTGGCAGCTGAAAAGACCAGCGGAGGTCGCACTGGGAGAAGAAGTCTGGGGCTGAGCTAGGGGCTCTGATGCCAGGCCAGAGCCTACTGATGTTGCCCTGAGGACCCCGGACCCCGGCTGGTGGATGGACACCCCCATCCCCACCTCACCAGACCGCCAGGCCCCAGCCCGGGGAGGGGGCGTTTGCTAATTTTTCACGCTATTTTCTTGCCGCACGGGCGACCTCAGAACCCTTCCCCGCAGCACTCCAGGTGGCTGGTGTTGGTGTGGCCATCACGAGCTGCCCTGCTGTCGCTCAGGGGAGCTCTTGTTGTCTCCCAGCAGAGGAAAAAAAACAGAAAAAGCATCCGTGAGCTAGAAATAGAAATTGAGGCCACTAAGCAAATGTCCAATTATCTTTCGAGATGGTGCCCAAGTGCCGTCTGCCTGCTGATCTGCAGCCTTTTGGAGCGGCCAGCTGCCTGGCTGGGCAGTGACTGTCTGGGGACGGCAGCCGAGGGCTAGCCAGGCTTAGTGTCCTGGCCGGCGTACATTTCAGTGCATTAATGTGAATAAAGCACGCTTGCTTCCACGTGCAGCCAGACACATTTTATCAGTATCTCTCTTTTCCGGGACAGGAATATTCCTGTACTTGTCTCACCCCAGTGCCCCAGCCTGCACATTGCAACGTGAATGGCGGAATCTGTACAAAGCCCTGGGACCTGCCTGCATCTGGCCGTGACGCTGCTTCTCTCCTTTAGACACAGCCGTTAAATTGCCATTTTGTGGCGGGGAAGCACTCTCCCAGGACAATTAGCAGAGAAAATAGGCAGCGCTGTCCTCACTATACTCGCGAGATGACGATGGGGTTGCACAGCGGGGCCACTACTGGGGAACCAGCGCGGTTGCTTTGTGTTCACTGAGAACGGGAGCTTTCGAGCTGTGTCTCATCCGCTGGCCTTGCAGCATTAGGATTCGGGCTCAGAGCCCTCGCAGTCAGGGACCCGGGGCTGGGCTCCTTCCTCACCTGCTCTGAGAGGCTGTTGCACTCACCAAGCGACTTCCCAAATATCTGCTGGTGGTCAGCTGCGGTGGCTGCCCTAAGGAACGTGACTCTCTTGCTGGGGTCCTGACCCCAGCCCTGGAACATGTCTTAGAAAGGGTTTTGTGGGGTTCCCCAGTTCAAAGGCCTGTCTGAAGGATGCTTGGGTTAAAATTTCTGGGACAGCTAAATGGAAGATTTGACATGGGGCCTGTTTTTAAAAGTCTGAGCTGATTGCTGCTACGGACACATGATCCCTGTCATCATTGCTACAGATAACTGGTAAAGTGAACAGCCAATATTTGTTAAGTACACATGGGCCAGCCTGGGTCACAGAACTGGTGGAGGTGGCCCCACCAGACAGCTCTCTAAACAAGGCGTTAACTGTGTAGATGATGAAGCTGAGGCGTGGATGTTAAGTCACGATTCAAATTCAAACATATACGAGAGGAAGACTCGGAATATAACCCAAGTGTCTGGCTCTAAACCCAGATTCTCAATCACCCCATTACATGCCCCCCTTCCCTTCCAAGAGTTGAAGATTAAAGGAATCAATACACACAACACCTAGGTTGCTGCCCAGCATACCCTGACCACTGAATAGATGTCAGCTCTTTCAGCATCACTGCCACCATTGTTGTCCCTGGAGTAGCTAAGGGGGCAGAGAGTTAAACCTGGTCATTTGGCCATACATGGGGAGAGCCTGGCTGCAAAAATGCCAACACAGAGGGAATCATAACCCTCCCCCATCCAAAAAGGGGAGAACACAAGAAGAGCTTCCCAGTGACAATGAGTTCCTGGAGGCAGCCATGCCTGATATCCACTCCTGGAGTTTTCAGTGCTATGTGCCAATTGCACCTTTGATTTCTTTGTTTAAGCCAACTCGAATTGGGGAGCCCTCGCTTGCAATCAAAAGAGTTCTAACATGTTCAAGCAGAGACATCCTCACCTTCCCTGCAACTCCCACAGCCTGTGTCTATCATTTATCCCCTTAAGAGCCATATTTTCTAAGTCCAAAATCATGATTAATGCCTTGACAAAGAGTTTCTTTTCCTGACCTGAAAATTTCATTACAGGAATTTAGTGGTTTATTAAAGGGTCACCTTGGTAAAAGAGCCACCATCCCCTGATTACAGGCACCGTGAATCTGGAGCAGCTCAGCCCCTTGGCCACGGCCATTGTCTCTCTCTACTTCCTGCTGCAGGGACCCACGTGCTGGCTGATTTAACCTTCCTGGCTGCAGGCATAAAGTCGGGTCTGCATCTGACTCATTTTTGTGTCCCCAAAGGTGGCTTACATGTAGTCCCATAAAAGGCAGGTTTTTCAGTAAGTGTTGATACACAACGTTGGTGTGGTTTTCTGGGAACTTCTCTTAAACTATCAAATCCCAAGACATCAGTAGATTTTTTAATCTGCTTTTCCAGACCCCAGAAACACTGCAAAATTAATTAAAGGGACACAGTTCATGCTTTCCCAACACACAACTTAAGCATCTGATTTGGAGCCCCAAAACATTAATCTCTAATTAACTATATGCTCCTGACACCCATAATGTTGCAATGATGCTAATGCATGAGGTTATTAATTATATCTAATTATTCAATTAACGAATAGCAAATACCAGTGGAGATGAAAGTCTGTGAGTGATTAATGAGAAGACTCCAGTTTGACAGGCTTGGAGCTGCTTAGCGGCAAGAGAGAGGATTTCTGGGGCACTGAGTGGCCTTCGCGGAGGGGGAGGGTACTCACCTGGCCTCCTCAGAGATGGAGACTCGAGGCCTGGAGATCCAGGCTGTTTGTGGGCTCAGAGCTTGCCCTGCCAGGTGGGGGTGTGCCCACCTCTCTTTCCCAAAGCTGGGGGGCCCTGGGCCTCAAGCCCAGACCTGCCCATGGTGGACGGGGCTGTCCTGGCCTCTTAGCAGGTGGGGGCTTAATACACAGGAGTTCCTGGATGCTTCCTGGGCCTTGAGTAAGATACAGAGAAAGTCATGGGTCCGAGGGAAATGTGGACTCAATGTTAACTTGGGGATAAGCAGCAGATGTGAATTCTCACCTGGGCGCTTGCACCCTGGGGTACACAGACCAAGGGGACAGATTTCCAGATCTTCAGCGTCCACATGCTGGCCTCCTTAGTCAATCAGGGGACACGCAGGACCCGTGTCCCTTTCCCCCCTAACGGTGCCCACTGGCCCCTCATCTCTCCTATTCTGGAAAGGAGGGCCGCCGGAAGATGGCAGGTGAGCGCGGGGACCCTTCCCACATGAAACTTTCTCGGTCTGGAGAAGTGCTGGGAGGGTCTGCATCCAGAGATGTGGGCAGTGGAGCGCGGAGCTGGTGCAGACTACAGCCAAAGGCAGCATTGCTCTTGGGGGACAGTCCCGTGGGCGTGAAGCAGAGAGAACGTGAGTAAGAAACATTGAAATTAATTGTTTTCATGAATTTAAAAGTATCAGCTTTCTCCCTGATTTTGGCAATGCTTATCATCTGGGTATGTCATTTGGCCAGAAAGAAAAGTATCTTTGAACAGCCAGAGCAGTGATGCTTACAGCTTAGTAAGATTATGTTTTTCAATGTATTTTGAATTTGGGGTGGGGAATAACCATTTTTTTCAATATAAACACAAGCTAAAACTTGCTGATTACAATTAAAAAATTTATTTTATTTTATTTATTTTTTATACAGCAGGTTCTTATTAGTTATCTATTTTATACATATTCGTGTATATACGTCAATCCCAATCTCCCAGTTCATCCCACCATCCACCTCCCCCCTCCCCCCCCCCTTGGTGTCCATACATTTGTTCTCTACATCTGTGGCTGATTACAGTTTTGTGTGCATTATTCTAAAGGAAGCTGAAACCCAATTTTCAAATCATAGAGTGAAATATTTATTCAAATTATAGTCAATCCTTATTTTATCAAAACAAATATTTACTAAATTTACTGATTCCTATTCTCATTAACAAAAAATAAAATTGTAAGCAACCACCAAAAACCTAACCCCCAAACCCTTAGGTTTTTAGCATTTTCACCTTCTGTTTTTCTTAAATATAAAAAGAAACTATGGTCATTATGTCTCAAAGTAGATAAGGCTGTTTATGATTTTAATAGATTATTCTTAATTATTCTCGAGGCTTCTATCACATGTACTATTTCATAAGTAATGTTTCCTACATAGGGCATTATGACACTGCATAATGACAAATCCAATAATGAGAAACAGGCTTTAGGCTTATTTTCACAATCTATTATAAAATAAATATGAATTGATTATATTAGTTTTTACAATGTTTTAAAATATACTTTCAAAATATTATAAATTATACCTAAAATACACATTATTATTATTTTTTAAATAAACTTATTTATTTATTTTTTTGGCTGCATTGGGTCTTTGTTGCTGTGCGCGGCTTTCTCTAGTTGTGGAGAGCGGGGGCTACTCTTCCTTGCGGTGTGTGAGCTTCTCATTGTGGTGGCTTCTCTCGTTGTGGAGCTCGGGCTCTAGGCGTGTGGGCTTCAGTAGTGGTGGCTCGTGGGCTTCAGTGGTTGTGGCTCGCGGGTTCTAGAGCGCAGGCTCAGTAGTTGTGGCGCATGGGCTTAGTTGCTCCGCGGCATGTCGGATCTTCCTGGACCAGGGCTCGAACCCGTGTCTCCTACATTGGCAGGCGGATTCTTAACCACTGCGCCACCAGGGAAGCCTTCCAACTTCTTATTTTACAGAGGAGGAAGCTGAGCCCAGAGAAGTAACATGATGGTCAAGGTTACAGGTCTCTTGAAGATACCTTGTCAAGGAGTAGAACGAGCGATTGTTTGTGGTTCGTGGGTAGAAGGGAAAGTAAGGATTCTCCTCCCGTTAATCCAGTGGGGAAGGCGGGTTTGTAAATGGACCAGACTTTCCAATTAAAAGGCAGAGAATGGAAGAACAGGACAAACACCATGATCCACTGTTAGGATGACTAAAAAAGACATATTTGAGATTTCAAGACGCAAATCGATTGAAAGGGAAAGGATGAAAAAAGATATTGCCTGCAAACAGCCACCCAAAGAGAGTTGGAGTAGCTGTACTAACAGCAGACAAGATAGAATTTAAGGCAAAAATTGTTGCTAGGGAAAATTGTACATTTTATAATGAAATAGAAAATCCATCAAAACGATGTAACAGTGATAACAACAGAGTCCCAAATATATGAAGCAAAACAGGCAGATTTAAAGAGAGACTTCAATACCTCATTTTCAATAATGTATAGAACAGCTAGACAGACATCAGCAAATAGACTTCCAATACCATGAAACAATGTTACCTCAACACGGCACCCAACAACAGCAGAAGACACATCCTTCCCAAGCGCATGGAACATTCCACAGAGTAGACAATATATAAGGCCACAAAAGAAGTCTTAGTGCAGTTAAAAGGGTTAAAACCATACAAAGTATGTTCTCTGGCCACAATAGAATGAAATTAGGAAGCGATACCAGAAGGAAATTTGAAAATTTCACAAAAGTGTGGGAAATAAACAGTACACTCCTAAATGACCAATAGGTCAAAAACAACCAAAAGGAACTGAGAAATACTTTGAGATGAATGAAAATGAAAACACAACATACCAGAATTTATGGACACAGTGAAAGCAGTGTCAGAGGGAAAATTATACCCATAAATGCCTACATTAAAAAAGAAGAAATATCTGAAGTCAATAACCTAGCCATTCATCTCAAGAAACTAGAAAAGTCAGAGCAGCAGCAGGAAGTAAATAATAAAGATAGATGGAAATACATGAAATAGAGGACAGAAAGACAGCAGAGAAAATGAGGCACGAAACCCAAAATCGGTTCTTTGAAAAGAGGAACAGAATTGACAAACCTGTAACTAGAATGATCAAGAAAGGACGAGAGAGACACAAATTACTAAATCAGGAATGAAAAGGGGACATTATTGTGGGCCACCCAGAATAAAAAGGGCTGTAAGGGGACACTGTGAGTGTGTGACAACACGTTAGATGATCTATATGAAATGGACACATTCCTAGAAAGACACTAACTGCCCAAACTGACTCAAGAAGAAATAGAAAATCAATAAATTTACATAACAAGAGATTGAATTGGTAATACAAAAGCTTCCCACAAAAAAAAAAACCCAGAACGAGAAGGCTTTCCTGGTGAATTGTTGACAAGTATGAAGAAAAATAAAGTGAGCATTCAGTTTGGGCAAAGAGGAAAAAACAACAAAGTTGTCCTTAGAAAAGGCAAGACAGGAAATTAAGGACAATAAAAGCAGGACCTGGTGAATTTGAAAACAGAAAATGAGAAGTAAAAAATAATCTCAAGTTGACTTGAAGACACATGTGTGTGGATACTCACAAACTCCCGTGTGTACGTTGCCACACACACACGTATGTACACGCACAGTCGTACAGTAAACTCAGCCTCATAAGAGGACAATTCAAAATGAGAAAGTGGAGAAACCACAGATGCAGAAAAAACATTCAGATTCAAATTGAAAAGGATACTTTGCTTAGCTCTATGTAAATAAACTTGAAAACTCATGGGGACTGGATGATTGATTCCAGAAGACCCAGGAAACTAACAGGTCGGTGGCCATGTCCAAAGCTGAGCAGTCGTTCAAATGACCCTCAAGAAGCATCGGCTGTGACAGGGGCAATGGCGCACTGGAGCACGCCTGCATTTAGTGTGTGGAGCTGCTGCCGTAAGCTGTGTACATATGCACACAAGACACCATTGTTTTCTGGGCACTTGGGCATGCAGGTAGGAAGAAGCTGAGTTTCCACTGCACATCCTTTTGATACATCTGGCTGATTTTACCATGCTCTTGTCATTTTTTTTTTTTTTTTGCGGTACACGGGCCTCTCACTGTTGTGGCCTCTCCCGCCGCGGAGCACAGGCCGCGGACGTGCAGGCCCAGCGGCCATGGCCCATGGGCCCAGCCGCTCCGCGGCATGTGGGATCCTCCAGGACCGGGGCATGAACCCGCGTCCCCTGCATCGGCAGGCGGACTCTCAACCACTGCGCCACCAGGGAAGCCCTCTTGTCATTTTTTAATGAAAAAAAAATGGGGAAAAATAGTTTCACAAATGCCAAAGAGGTCTCCCCATGCCTATTATTAAAAACACCCCCAGATACAAGGCTGAGGAAAACTTGGGATGTCATCCGAGTGTGCTGAGTGTCCTGACTGGTGTGTAGATGTTGATCTCCTGTAATGACCCCACGTGTCCCACTGGCCAAGTACTCTGTTGGCAGTGATAATACCCCGGGCTTGTGGCCCAAAGTCTCTTTTTGCCAGTGGCGGTCCTAACCCGTTCTTTTTTTTTTTTTTTTTTTTTGCGGTACGTGGGCCTCTCACTGTTGTGGCCTCTCCCGTTGCGGAGCACAGGCTCCGGACGCACAGGCTCAGCGGCCATGGCTCACGGGCCCAGCCGCTCCGCAGCATGTGGGATCCTCCCGGACCGGGGCACGAACCTGTGTCCCCTGCATCGGCAGGCGGACTCTCAACCACTGCACCACCAGGGAAGCCCCTGACCCATTCTTTTACCACGAAATAATAAAGTTGGCTTGGCAGAATGGCTTCTGAAAGGAGAACAGTGATGCATGCCCATAGCTGTCAGTCTTTAGCAGAAATTTGTCATATTTCTGCTAAGAATTAAATTCATTCTCCATTAAAAAATACGACTAAAAGAATTAATTAATTTTCAATGTAATGACTGAAGCAAGCAAATCTTGCATAACAGTGAGGGTGTCTGAACTTCTAATGAACTGTTTAAAGTGTTTGAGTGTAGTTGAATTCAATTCTCTGATGATAATTGCAAAGATCCGAGACTCCCCTAAAGTAGCCGTTTGGTGAGATACTCTCCAAGGGAACTGATCTTGAGACTAATGAACAGGGGCGTCAGAGTCAGAGGCCATAGCAGACTGTTGTCTCTGTGGCCCCCATGGTGACCTCACGCTCCATTAACCTGGGGCTTGGCCAGGCGGTTGTTTAGGGTGGGGCATTAGCAAGTGTGAGCTTGGTAAGTGCTTGCACGTTGGGGTTTGTCTTCCTGGGACGCTGCGTCGTGGAAGCCAGCTGCCATGTACAAAGGACAATGGTTCAAGGCCACCTGTCATCAGGAAGCCCAAGTTGCCCAGTAGAAGGTCAGATGGAGAGAGCTCTGTGCCATCCACTCCCAGCCATGTCAGCTGTCCTGGCTGAAGCCCCGCGGCCCAAGTGCGCACTAATTGGAAGGAAGAAGTGTCCAGCTGAGCCCCGGCTCAAATCCTTTCTTGTTGCGTAAGCCGCTAAGTTTTGAAGTGTCCTGTGCAGCTTAGACAAGGGCCAGAGGTCCAAGCTGAGACGCACCTTGAGGAAAGGGAGAAGAGGCAGGAAATAAATACACCGAGAGCGATGATGCTGTCGTTGTAATGCAGTCAGAGCTCCGACTGCTTCACAAGGACTCTGAAGTACAGTGTAGCAAAGATCCTTATGATTCAAGTGTGGTCCCCATGCCAGCAGCACTGACATGCCGGGGTGGCTTGTTTATTTCTTAAAAACCCCAAACCTCGGGCCCTGCCCCAGCCCTGCCGAATCAGAACCTGCCTCTCCACGCGATTTCCAGGTGCTCCATGAGCACGTTCACATCTCGGGTTCTGGGTCGTGAGCCCCGGGGATGCCATGCTCTGGGCTGCGAGCAGGTCGTGACCGTCTGCACACAAATGTATTTCGAGGTGTTGGTCTCCCTGGAGACTTTTGCAAGGGAGTGATTCATCCACTGAAGGTCTCACTGCCCCCACGCACGGAATAATCAGCACTCATGTTCCCAGCTACCAGCGTACGTTTCCAGGCCATGTGGCAGTCATCAGAAAAAAGTCAGTAAAAGAGGTCTGTTTTCACTGTCAACGCAGAGGCACTGTATTCACCAGGAAAGTGACTGCCTGAGAGGAGGCTTGGGGAGGGGGGACAATGGCAAGGGCGCAATGTCTCTGAGCCGCTGGATCAAGCAACTGAAAGGCTGGCCCAGTGCCTCCTTGAAGACTGCACAGAACTGACCCCCATCGTGGGTCAGAACACAAAGGCCAGGCCCTGCCCTTCAGACCCTGAGCCAGGGACAGGGGTGTACCAGAGAATCTGCACATCTCAGGACACTACAGCGTCTGCAGTCTTGGCAAGTGGTTCCAGGACCACCCTTCCTACTTTAATCTGAGAAGTAAAGACTTGATGGTACCAAGCAGCGGTGTGCTGTGAACCAGCAACGTGGAACGGAAATAACCCAGAAAACCCCCTGATTTGCAGCGTCTCCTCATTTCTGCAGTGTAGACACTCTGACCACCGCAGACTCGAAACCACTAACAGTTTAACACCCAGCTCCCTAAACTGAACCTGTCCGAGCCCTAGAAGCCCGGTCGGGGAGCAGGTTTCTTGTGCGGTGCCTCTGCGGAAGGGGATGCTGCCGCCCCTCCAGGCAGGTGCCTGCTCACGGGGCGACTGGCACACACCCCCTCCCCTCCTGATTACAGCCCCCTGGGAAGGTGGGATGAAGGAATTCAGGGCTAAACTCCCGCCCAGGGCCAGGACGGGTTCTATGTCACGGATGGCGCCCAGGGTCTCTGTGGGGCGGCTGGCCCTAGGGAAGATCCCTGGCGCCAGCATCTTTTCACAGAGCAAAGAGCCTGGGTCTCTCCCTGGAGCTCTATCGCCACCTGGCGGCAGGGTCCCCCTGTGTGGGTGCAGGCGAGGGCGCAGTTGCTTCTGGGATTCAGATGGTGTGACCTGGGCACGTGGTGGGTGAGCTTTGATCCACAGAAGATGGAAGCCACATGGTCCCAAAGAAGTCCCAGGAGGCCTGTGCCCTGTGCCCAGCCGCCGGCCCCTGGCCTGGTCTCTGGCTCCCCTGCCTCACGGCTGCGTCCTTGAGGTGCATTTGTGTCAGAGCGATGCAGTTGTCCCAGGCTGTGCTTTTTTTTTTTTACATCTTTTTTGGAGTATAATTGCTTTACAATGGTGTGTTAGTTTCTGCTTTATAACAAAGTGAATCAGTTATACATATACATATGTTCCCATATCTCTTCCCTCTTGCGTCTCCCTCCCTCCCACCCTCCCTATCCCACCCCTCCAGGCGGTCACACATCACCTAGCTGATCTCCCTGTGCTATGCAGCTGCTTCCCACTAGCTATCTACCTTACGTTTGGTAGTGTATATATGTCCATGCCACTCTCTCACTTTGTCACAGCTTACCCTTCCCCCTCCCCATATCCTCAAGTCCATTCTCTAGCAGGTCTGTGTCTTTATTCCTGTCTTACCCCTAGGTTCTTCATGACATTTTTTTTCTTAAATTCCATATATATGTGTTAGCATACGGTATTTGTCTTTCTCTTTCTGACTTACTTCACTCTGTATGACAGACTCTAGGTCCATCCACCTCATTACAAATAGCTCAATTTTGTTTCTTTTTATGGCTGAGTAATATTCCATTGTATATATGTGCCACATCTTCTTTATCCATTCATCTGATGATGGACTTAAAAAATAAATAGAACTACCATATGACCCAGCAATCCCACTACTGGGCATATACCCTGAGAAAACCATAATTCAAAAAGAGTCATGCACCACAATGTTCATTGCAGCTCTATTTACAATAGCCAGGAGATGGAAACAGGCTGTGCTTCATAGGGACCAAACTGAGACGAGTCCCAGCTCCCGCTTGTGCCACTGTGCTGCCTTCCTCTCTCTGGTGGTGATGTGGGAGGTCACAGGGTCAAGTGTTCCTGCCCTGGCCAGGCGTCCGGGCTGGATGGCCTGAGTGCCCTGTCTAGCAGCCTGACCTGCCTTGGGCAGGATGAACTCCAGGAGCCGGACAATAACAGTTCTGCCCCTCCTGAGATTCCGGGGTTGGAAAAGGGAGCAAAACAGGGGAGTCTTTCTTTCTAAAAGCCTTTTAATACCTTCTCAAAACCCCAGCTTTCCAAATAAATATAGAATACACAATATTATAACATTAATATATTATATAAAGTAATATGTAATATACAGTCCCAGCTTTCCAAATATATAAATAATAAACTCTAGTATACTATGTTATATTATTTGATATATTTATATATTGCACATATTATTATTTATATATCTTTGGGAAGCTGGGATTTTGAGAATATTTTAAAGGCTTTTAGAAAGGCAGACTCTCCTGCTTAGGGAGAAATTTCCTAAGTTATAAGAAGAATGTTCTCTGTAATTTTGCCCAGAAAGGATCACATTAGCAGTTTGGTACCTACTTCTCTACAGCTGTTCTCTCCTTAATGACTCATGTGTGCCTGTGTCCTATAAAATGGCAGGACTTTTGCAGCCTCGGGTGCCCTTGGCCACGAGTCTCAGACCGCTTCCCAGAGGCGTTTGGGCTCGGACACCTCCAGGCTTTGACGGGCCGGCGGCCCTATCGGATGGATACTCTGCAATGTGTTTACAGCTGTCTGATGAATCCCTGCTGGGAGACCTTCTGCATCTCATTTCTCACTCACACGTGCCTTGCTACTTGCCGAGCTCACCCCCAAATGCAGAGGGCCTTATGGTGGGTCGGCGGGAGGTGCCGGGTCACAGGCTGGCTCCAGGGGTTCCCTGGGGGGCACACCCACCTGGAGGAGATCAGGGGACAGTGCTCTGTACCCCATCACCTGCCACCACAGGGACGCTCTGTCCTGCCCTTTGTTCAGTGTTGCACGTTTGCTGTTCTGCTGTAGTTGACCACCGGGGACCCTAAAGCCACCCCAGAAAAGCCCCAGTTACGGTTGGACCAAGAGATGTGATGTAAGGGGGACCAGCAGAGCCTGGGATGAGCTGCACCCCCGCGCCCCCCACCTGTAATCACATCCTCATCCAGTGCGTCCCCAAAGGCCCCAAGCCCAAGCAGAGCCGTCCTTGGAGACACACCTGTTGTTTCAGTTACCATGGCTTCACAACAAACCAGACCAGACCTTAGCAGCTTTACACACCGCTGTTTATTGACCGTGCGTGTGTGGGTCAGGAATTTGGATGAGCACAGCCCTCTCCATGCGGTCTCCAGCTCCTTAGTGGCAGGCGGCCGGCCCCCTGTGGAGGGCACGCCCCAGGAGAGAGAGGCGGCTTAGCCTCCGTCGTCAGCATCGCATCCTGGGAAGGGCGCGCGGGACAGACGCATCTCAGTGCTGCCACGTTTAGAAATTCATCGTCCAGGCCACCGTTTTACAGAGGTGACCTCAGCGGTTGTACAAGCTGGACACTCAGGGACAATGTTGCTGGGCCGGGACTGAACAGGCTGGGGCTGCAGACTGTCCCAGGGAGGACTCGGGGTGTCCTGGACGATCCTTGGCCCACCCGGGCCCTGGTGATACCCCGGGTGGAGGGGGACGGCTGGAGGCTCCAGGCAGGGGAGGAAGTGGATTTGGCAACGAAGGGCCCCCTGTTGCTCGTGGGTCATCAGTTCCTTCTGACCAGGAGCCCAGCCAGTGGCAGAGGATGAAGAAAGCAGGGGGTGGGGTACGGGGGAGCCACGCAGCCAGGATTGCAGCCAGGGCTCTGGTGTCAGGCTCCATCGTGCAGCTGGAACCAGGCAAGGGGCAAGGTTCCCTTCAACCCCGTCCCTTAGCCAAGGGGGCCTCCTTGTACCAAGGGCCTTCCAACAGCGAGCCTGAGGCCTTTCTGCTGGGAGGACAGGCCGGGGCCTCTAGCAGCCCTGCTGGGTGGGGAAGGCTGAGGCCCGCCTCTTCTTCCTGCGTCCAAGGAGCCCGTCATGTCTCAGATGAAACTCGGGGGTGGAGGAGGGGCTTCTGTGACTGCAACTCCCCAGTGCCTCGCTCGATGTGGCTCCCAAAGCCAGGGTTCAGTGGTATGCCCTGAGCCAGGCTGTAAAACGCCCCAAGTCTTCCTCCGATTTCCCCTTCCTTCAGGAAGCCCTCCGTGACTTCCTGCAAACAGGGCTCCGGCATCTGCCCTGAGCACCCACTGTTCCAAGGTGAACGTGAGGCCAAGTCCTCCAGGCACAAAGTGCCGTCTGGTCCACAGTAGAGGCCAGACCATGTCGCAGGCCTTACCGGGCGGAGGGCACAGGACCGTGGTTCTGATGGGTGTGGGGACTGTGCGTGAAGGGTGTTGTGCCCTGCAGTCCCCAAGGGAATGGGAAACAGCCGTGTCGGGAGCCCATCTGAGCCCTCAGCCCCTGGCTCTGGTCATGTTGGCGGAAATATGCTCACCCGCGTTCACCACAGGACAGCGGGGCTCTGGGCTTGGCGGCTCTGTTGCCCTAGCGTGTGGGAAGGAGACTCATGTGGCTTGGACCCCGAGCAGGATGGACACTTGTGGGGAGAAACTGCAGCCTGGGCTTGGAGGAAGGGCTGGGCAGTGCCCTCCCAGGGAGCCTCATCGCCTGGGCTGGGCGCTGCTACTCGCGGGGGTGCCGACTTGCCTGGCTCCTGCCCTCACACCCCGTCTCCACAAAGAGCTGCCTGGCCAGAGCCATGGGGGCAGCTTCCCCAGGGGAGTCTGGGGTCTGGGTGACCCCACTGCAGATGCACAGGCCTGGGGAGACCCTGCCTGCTTCCTCAGTGTAGCCCCATGGTCCCTGGCTCCACCTGGGGCCCTGCACACCCAGGCTCACTGCCATCATCTGAGGGAGGTTTCTGGGCTTGGCTTCTGTTTCCACTTGTCACACATCCTCGTGTGACTAAAAGGTACTCTCTCTTTGCGCAATTTTGGTTCAAACAGAATATGTTCTGTTTGGAGAAAGGGGGGCGGGCACCAGCATGCCCTTGTGCTGACAGTTTAGAGAGTAAGGCAGAGGCTGGGGTGGGTGCGAGGATGCTGGTGGGAGGAGGGAGGGGGACGGGGCGGCGGGAGCGTGTTAATACAAGAGGGTTTCTGAGCGCGCTCCACGCCCCCAGTGCTGGGGGGCTGGGAGCAGAGCCAGGACTCCGCCCACAGGGCCCGCCTCCAGCCCAGCAGTTGCCCCACGTTGAGCCCAAGAGGCTGGAAAGGGGCATGTGTGAGCCATGGCCCTACCTGGATGCGGGATGTTTGGACTCTTAATTAATTTAAATGTTCCTTAATCATCCTCAGATCGTCAACCCTGATGAGGGTTGCCATGCCGAGGACCAGCCCCAGCTGAACAGGATTCACCCAAAGGAGAAGACGGAGTCGGCGTGGACAGAACTCAAGACACCTCAAAGGATGCAAGGATCTGACAAATTTATTTTCAAGATTCCAGAAGCTTTTATACTATAAAGTGATCTCATTTTCAAATTTAACATTTTCATTTCCACGCCAAAAACTCCCCCACATAGGCCACAAAACAAAGGTAATTTACATCAGCAGATTGATTAAAACAGGTTAGGTAATTTTCCCATCGCCCAGAGTCTCTTTCTTCTCCTGTGGTTAGTCACATGTTGGTCACATCTACGTCAGGAACACAGTCTGCGGTTTCATCATCTTCCTTAGAAAATTAAATGTTCTTGTACCTATATATTTTTGTTCAATCAGCCAACTATTTAAAGCACAAACTCAAGCACATTATTCTTTTAACAATTGTAAATATTTATAGACTATTTTCTTCTACCTTTATAATCAAAACAATACACATTATTTTTTATACTTCTAAAAAACCATGGGAGCGGACATTGTACCGTAAACTCATTGATTAAACCCACTGTTGCATAAAACCTTGCCACCATACCCAGGTATTTCCCAGCATGTTTATAACTCCACTGGGAGGCCATAACTCTTGCAATTTTTCTTTTAAAGTACAAAGCTGCTGCAGAAATGTTCCCACCATTATATTTCCCCAACAAATATAATCATTAAAGGAGCCAAAGTAGCTATAATCCTTCTCTTGATTTTTACCCTAAATTGGGGTCTTTCCTAAACCCCTGCATTAAAACTATACATTTTTCCCAACACCAAAAGCAATCCTATAAAAATCACCTTAGGCAAAGGCAGGGGAAGACAAGGGGAGCCACACAGAGGAAAGCTTTGCTTCCACACAGAGAAAAGCTGTGGTTCACGGAGGAAATGGGAAACAGAGCCCTGCTGCGGTGGAAGAGCAGTTGCCATTGGCCAGGTCTCTGGTCTGCTACCTGGGTTCTCATCTGAGCTGGGCGTGGGAAGCGAAGCAGCCATGGGGACAAGAGACCTCTCTCAAAAGGGGTGAGGGTTCAGGCTCCTGCAAAGTTGGGGGGGGTGAGGGTCTATGCCCCACCTCTGTTGGCCCCCAAGTTCTCTCCTGATGGCCCCTCTGCGACTGTGCCTGTCTTAGGTTGTTCCTTCCCTGAGGAATCTTACCCGTCTCTGGCTAACCAGCCATCCTCCGGGGCCAAACAGGGAGATGTGAGGTGTGCGAGTGAGCGAGGTGCAGCGCCCCCAGAGAAGGTCAGTTCTCTGTCACCTTGGTAGCCTATGCCCCCGTGGCCTCCACGCCCAGCACCTGCCCTGGGATTCCTACGCCAACTGGCGGGGCCCCGGCTCTGATCACATGTCTTCGGGAACCCAGGTTTCTCCTCCAGAGAGGGCCCAGCTTACAGCACTGGGCAAGAGAGGCCAATTGCACGGCACCAGCCACCAGGAGGCCTTAACCTCAGTGTGGGCAGGAAAGCCCAGGCACCAGCCCTGGGCAAGGAGAAGAGAGCGCCTCTTGGCAAAAGGGCAAGAGGGGCCGTTGCAGGACAGAGAAAGGAAGAACTTTCATCAGCAGGAAGTCCCAGGGAGGAAGGGCTTTCTCTGCCCAGGGATACCAGGCTCTTGGCTCAAAGCAACTCCATGTGTGGGGCATGATTTGGAAAAAAGCTTTGTTTTTCCATATTTATGTCTGACAGCACCAGCTTTGCAGAGGAGAGCTTTGCTTCTCCATATTTATACCCGATAGCATCAACTTTGCTTGATACTATGGGTCTCGTCTGTGCTGTGACTCAAAGGCACTTCCTATATGGCTCCCGACATTGCCATGGCCACAGGGCTCTGGCGAGCGAAGGGCCCTCCGCACTTTCATGTCAATCACTTGGCCCACGTGAAGCTCAGGCAGCTCTGCTCCCAGCTCCAGGTGCCTCCAGCAGTTACCGGCACCTCTTCCTTCCACGACGCCCAAGGATCCCTGGTGCTCCCTGGTAGGAACCAGTCACGACAGGCCATCATTCAGTGTTTCCTCTGTACCCTCGCAGCAGCACCACCAGGAATGGCAGAAGAGGAAACAGAGGCTCACAGAGGACCAGTGACATACACAAGCCTAGTTATGACTGTCCAGTATAATTGCTTTACAATGGTGTGTTAGTTTCTGCTCTATAACAAAGTGAATCAGCTATACATATACATATATCCCCATATCTCTTCCCTCTTGTGTCTCCCTCCCACCCTCCCTATCCCACGCCTCTAGGTGGACACAAAGCACCGAGCTGAATCTCCCTGTGCTATGCGACTGCTTCCCACTAGCTATCTATTTTACCTTTGGTAGTGTATATATGTCCATGCCAAACTCTCACTTTATCCCAGCTTACCCTTTCCCCTCCCCGTGTCCTCAGTTCCATTCTCTGTGTCTGCGTTTTAACTCCTGTCCTGCCCCTAGGTTCATCAGAACCGTTTTTTGTTTGTTTGTTTGTTTGTTTTTTAGATTCCATATATACGTGTTAGCGTATGGTATTTGTTTTTCTCCTTCTGACTTACTTCACTCTGTATGACAGTCTCTAGGTCCATCCACCTCACTACAAATAACTCAATTTCATTTCTTTTTATGGCTGAGTAATATTCCATTGTATATATGTGCCATTCCACTGTATATATATTCCATTGTATATATATGTGTGTGTGTATATATCTTCTTTATCCATTCATCTGTTGATGGACACTTAGGTTGCTTCCATGTCCTGGCTATTGTAAATAGAACTGCAATGAACATTGTGGTACATGACTCTTTTTGAATTATGGTTTTCTCAGGGTATATGCCCAGTAGTGGGATTGTTGGGTCGTATGATTGTTCTATTTTTAGTTTTTTGAGAAACCTCCATACTGTTCTCCATAATGGCTGTATCAATTTACATTCCCACCAACAGTGCAAGAGGGTTCCCTTTTCTCCCCATCCTCTCCAGCATTTATTGTTTGTAGATTTTTTAACAATGGCCATTCTGACCGGTGTGAGGCGATACCTCATTGTAATTTTGATTTGCATTTCTCTAATGATTAGTGATGTTGAGCATCCTTTCATGTGTTTGTTGGCAACCTGTATATCTTCTTTGGAGAAATGTCTCTTTAGGTCTTCTGCCCATTTTTGGATTGGGTTGTTTGTTTTTTTGATATTGAGCTGCATGAGCTGCTTGTATATTTTGGAGATTAATCCTTTGTCAGTTGCTTCATTTGCAAATATTTTCTCCCATCCTGAGGGTTGTCTTTTCGTCTTGTTTATGGTTTCCTTTGCTGTGCAAAGACTTTTAAGTTTCATTAGGTCCATTTGTTTATTTTTGCTTTTATTTCCATTTCTCTAGGAGGTGGGTCAGAGAGGATCTTGCTGTGATTTATGTCATGGAGTGTTCTGCCTATGTTTTCCTCTAAGAGTTTTATAGTGTCTGGCCTTACATTTAGGCCTTTAATCCATTGAGTTTATTTTTGTGTATGATGTTAGGGAGTGTTCTAATTTCATTCTTTTACATGTAGCTGTCCAGTTTTCCCAGCACCACTTATTGAAGAGGCTGTCTTTTCTCCACTGTATATTCTTGCCTTCTTTATCAAAGATAAGGTGACCATAGATGCATGGATTTATCTCTGGGCCTTCTATCCTGTTCCATTGATCTATATTTCTGTTTTTGTGCCAGTACCATACTGTCTTGATTACTGTAGCTTTGTAGTATAGTCTGAAGTCAGGGAGCCTGATTCCTCCAGCTCCATTTTTCTTTCTCAAGATTGCTTTGGCTATTTGGGGTCTTTGTGTTTCCATACAAATTGTGAAATATGTTCTAGTTCTGTGAAAAATGCCATTGGTAGTTTGATAGGGATTGCATTGAATCTGTAGATTGCTTTGGGTAGTATAGTCATTTTCAAAATGTTAATTCTTCCAATCCAAGAACATGATATATCTCTCCATCTGTTTGTATCATCTTTAATTTCTTTCATCAGTGTCTTATAGTTTTCTGCATACAGGTCTTTTGTCTCTTTAGGTAGGTTTATTCCTAGGTATTTTATTCTTTTTGTTGCAATGGTACATGGTAGTGTTTCCTTAATTTCTCTTTCAGATTTTTCATCATTAGTGTATAGGAATGCAAGAGATTTCTGTGCATTAATTTTGTATCTTGCTACTTTACCAAATTTATTGATTAGCTCTGGTAGTTTTCTGGTAGCATCTTTAGGATTCTCTATGTATAGTATCATGTCATCTGCAAACAGTGATAGTTTTACTTCTTCTTTTCCGATTTGGAGTCCTTTTATTTCTTTTTCTTCTCTGACTGCTGTGACTAAAACTTCCAAAACTATGTTGAATAATAGTGGTGAGAGTGGGCAACATTGTCTTGTTCCTGATCTTAGTGGAAATGGTTTCAGTGTTTCACCATTGCGAATGATGTTGGCTGTGGGTTTGTCATATATGGCCTTTATTATGTGAGGTAAGTTCCCTCTATGCCTACTTTCTGGAGGGTTTTTATCATAAATGGTTGTTGAATCTTGTCAAAAGCTTTTTCTGCATCTTTTGAGATTATCATATGGTTTTTCTCCTTCAATTTGTTAATATGGTTTGTCACATGGATTGATTTGCATATATTGAAGAATCCTTGCATTCTTGGGATAAACCCCACTTAATCATGGTGTATGATCTTTTTAATGTGCTGTTGGATTCTGTTTGCTAGTATTTTGTTGAGAATTTTTGCATCTATGTTCATCAGTAATATTGGCCTGTAGTTTTCTTTTTTTGTGGCATCTTTGTCTGGTTTTGGTTTCAGGGTGGTGGTGGCCTCATACAATGAGTTTGGGAGTGTTCCTCCCTCTGCTATATTTTGGAAGAGTTTGAGAAGGATAGGTGTTAGCTCTTCTCTAAATGTTTGATAGAATTTGCCTGGTGAATGTGAATGTGAAGCCATCTGGTCCTAGGCTTTTGTTTGTTGGAAGATTTTTAATCACAGTTTCAATTTCAGTGCTTGTGATTGGTCTGTGTATATTTTCTATTTCTTCCTGGTTCAGTCTCAGAAAGTTGTGCTTTTCTAAGAATTTGTCCATTTCTTCTAGGTTGTCCATTTTATTGGCATATAGTTGCTTGTAGTAATCTCTCATGATCCTTTGTATTTCTACAGTGTCAGTTGTTACTTCTCCTTTTTCATTTCTAATTCTATTGATTTGAGTCTTCTCCCTTTTTTTCTTGATGAGTCTGGCTAATGGTTTATCAATTTTGTTTATCTTCACAAAGAACGAGCTTTTAGTTTTATTGATCTTTGCTATCATTTCCTTCATTTCTTTTTCATTTATTTCTGATCTGATCTTTATGATTTCTTTCCTTATGCTAACTTTGGGGTTTTTTGTTATTCTTTCTGTAATTGCTTTAGGTGTAAGGTTAGGTTGTTTATTTGAGATGTTTCTTGTTTCTTGAGGTAGTATTTTATTGCTGTAAACTTCCCTCTTAGAACTGCTTTTGCTGCATCCCATAGGTTTTGGGTTGTCGTGTTTTCATTGTCATTCATTTCTAGGCATTTTTTGATTTCCTCTTTGATTTCTTCAGTGATCTCTTGGTTATTTAGTAGTGTATTGTTTAGCCTTCATGTGTTTGTATTTTTTACAGATTTTTTCCTTTAATTGATGTCTAGTCTCATAGCATTGTGGTTGGAAAAGATACTTGATACAATTTCAGTTTTCTGAAATTTACCAAGGCTTGATTTGTGACCCAAGATATGATCTGTCCTGGAGAATGTTCCATGAGCAGTTGAGAAGAAAGTGTAATCTGCTGTTTTTGGATGGAGTGTCCTGTAAATATTAAGTCCATCTTGTTTAATGTATCATTTAAAGCTTGTGTTTCCTTATTTGTTTTCATTTTGGATGATCTGTCCATTGGTGAAAGTGGGGTGTTAAAGTCCTCTACTATGATTGTGTTACTGTCAATTTTATGGCTGTTAGCATTTGCCTTATGTATTGAGGTGCTCCTATGTTGGGTGCATAAATATCAACAATTGTTATCTTCTTCTTGGATTGATCCCTTGATCATTATGTAGTGTCCTCTTTGTCCCTTGTAATAGTCTTTATTTTAAAGTCTATTTTGTCTGATATGAGAATTGCTATTCCATCTTTCTTTTGATTTCCATTTGTATGGAATATCTTTTTCCATCCCCTCACTTTCAGTCTGTATGTGTCCCTAGGTCTGAAGTGGGTCTCTTGTAGACAGCATATGTATGGGTCTTATTTTTGTATCCATTCAGCCAGTCTATGTCTTTTGGTTGGAGCATTTAATCCATTTACATTTAAGATAGTTATTGATATGTATGTTCCTATTACCATTTTCTTAATTGTTTGAGTTTGTTATTGTAAGTTTTTTCCTCCTCTTGTGTTTCCTGCCTTGAGAAGTTCCTTTAGCATTTGTTGTAGAGCTGGTTTGGTGGTGCTGAATTCTCTTAGCTTTTGCTTGTCTGTGAAAGTTTAAATTTCTCTGTCGAATCTGAATGAGATCCTTGCTGGGTAGAGTAATCTTTTTTTTTTTGAAATATAATTGTAGTGTTTTCTGATTTCTTTTTCTAGCAGGTAGATACAATTTTGGGGGGAAGCTCCTATTTAAACATACCTAGATGGACCTAGAGATTGTCATACTGAGTGAGGTAAGTCAGAAAGAGAAAGACAAACATCATATGATATCGCCCATATGTAGAAACTAAAAAAAAATGGTACAAATGAACTTATTTACAAAACAGAAATAGAGTTACAGATGTAGAAAACAAACTTATGGTTACCAGAGGGGAAAGGTGGGGGAGGGATACATTGAGAGATTGGGATTGACACATACACACCACCATGTAAAAAACAGGTAACTAATAAGGACCTACTGCACAGCACAGGAACTCTTGGGTAGAGTAATCTTGGTTGTAGGTTTTTCCCTTTCATCACTTTAAATATGTCCTGCCACTCCCTTCTGGCTTGCAGAGTTTCTGCTGAAAGATCAGTTGTTAACCTTATGGGAATTCCCTTGTATGCTAATTGTTGCTTTTCCCTTGCTGTTTTTAATATTTTTTCTTTGTACTTAATTTTTGATAGTTTGATTAATATGTGTCTTGGCATGTTTCTCCTTGGATTTATCCTATATGGGACTCTCTGAGCTTCCTGGAGTTGACTATTTCCTTACCCATATGAGGGAAGTTTTCAACTATAATCTCTTCAAATATTTTCTCAGTCCCTTTTTTTTTCTCTTCTTCTTCTGGGACCCCTATAATTCGCATATTGGTGCGTTTAATGTTGTCCCAGATGTCTCTGAGATTGTCCTCAATTCTTTTCATTCTTTTTTCTTTATTCTGCTCTGCGGTAGTTATTTTCATTATTTTATCTTCCAGGTCACTTATCTGTTTTTCTGCCTCAGTTATTCTGCCATTGATTCCTTCTAGAGAATTTTAAATTTCATTTATTTTGCTGTTCATCATTGTTTATTTGCTGTTTAATTCTTCTAGTTCCTTGTTAAACATTTCTTGTATTTTCTCCATTCTATTTCCAGGATTTTGGATCATCTTTACTATCATTACTCTGAATTCTTTTTCAGGTAGACTGCCTATTTCCTCTTCATTTGTTTGGTCTGGTGGGTTTTTACATTGCTCCTTCATCTGCTGTGTATTTCTCTGTCTTCTCATTTTGCTTAACTTACTGTGTTTGGGGTCTCCGTTTCTCAGGCTGCAGGTTTGTAGTTCCTGTTGTTTTTGGTGTCTGCTCCCAGTGGGTAAGGTTGGTTCAGTGGCTTCTGTAGGCTTCCTGGTGGAGGGGACTGGTGCCTGTGTTCTGGTGGATGAGGCTGGATCTTGTCTTTCTGGTGGGCAGAACCACGTCCAGTGGTGTGTTTTGGGGTGTCTGTGAGCTTATTATGATTTTAGGCAGTCTCTCTGCTAGTGGGTGGGGTTGTGTTCCTGTCTTGCTAGTTATTTGGCATAGGGTGTCCAGCACTGTAGCTTGCCGGTCGTTGAGTGGAGCTGCGTCTTAGTGTTGAGATGGAGAGCTTTTGCTGTTTGATATTACATGGGGTCGGGAGGTCTCTTGTGGACCAATGTCCTGAACTTGGCTCTCCCACCTCAGAGTGCTCAGGCCTGGTGAGAGCACCAAGACCCTGTCAACCTCAGAAGAAAAGGGAGAAAAAGAAAGAAAGAAAGAAAGAAAGAGAGAAAGAGAGAGAGAGAGAGAGAGAGAGAGAGAAATTAAGAAAGAAAGAAAATAAATAAAATAAAGTTATTAAAATAGAAAAAAATTATTAAAAATAAAAAAGTAATTAAAAAAAAAAGAAAGAGAGAAAGAAGGAAGAGAGCAACAAAACCAAAAAACAAATCCACCAATGATAACAAGTGCAAAAAACTATACTAAAAAACCAAAACAGAACAAAAGAAAAAATGGGCAGTCAGAACCGTAGGACAAATGGCAAAAGCAAAGCTATACAGACAAAATCACACAAAGAAGCATACACATACACACTCACAAAAAGAGAAAAAAGAAAACAATGTATATATAAAAAAATTAAAAAAGGAAGAGAGCAACCAAATCAATAAACAAATCTACCAATGCTAATAAGCTCTAAATACCAAACTAAGATAAACATAAAACCAGAAACAAATTAGATGCAGAAAGCAAACCCCAAGTCTACAGTTGCTCCCAAAGTCCACCGCCTCAATTTTGGGATGATTTGTTGTCTATTCAGGTATTCCACAGATGCAGGGTACATCAGGTTGATCGTGGAGATTTACTCCGCTGCTCCTGAGGCTGCTGGGAGAGATTTCCCTTTCTCTTTGTTCACACAGCTCCTCAGGTTCAGCTTTGGATCTGTCCCTGCCTCTGCGTGTAGGTCGCCTGAGTGCGTCTTTTGGGAAGTCTGAGGTCTTCTGCCTGCATTCAGTAGGTGTTCTGTAGGGGTTGTTTCACGTGTAGGTGTAGTTTTGTTGTATTTGTGGGGAGGAAGGTGATCTCCACGTCTTACTCCTCTGCCATCTTGAAGGCGCCCCTCTCGCTCTAATTTTAAGTGCACTCTTTTCCAAGCAGAGCGGGTGTCTGCAGTTCTGGGCTCTTGGAGGATGCTGGTAGGTCCGACCTCAAGGGGGGAGCACGGCCAGGCCCTCCATCACAGAATACTTTGAACGTTTCTTTTCAGGCAGGTAGATTCTCAGATGCAGAGAAAATCCACACTCTTGGTTCGGAACCTGTCCTGTGTTGCATTTTCCTTTGTAGGAAGAAGAAGCGCCCTGTCTGCTGAGAGGAGTTCCGTTCGGCCTCTGAACCTCAGTTTCCCTGTTTGTGAATCAGAGAACTAATTCCCACCCTCCCGCGTCACAGGGCCTTTTTCAAGAGGATCAGATTTAATCAGATTCAACAATCTATGTACAACACTTACTGCTTCCCCAATGACTGATGCTGAGGGAATAAACAAACTCGTAAAATAAGATGTCCGTCCTCGAAAAAATCATAAAATTCAGAGGAAGGTACAGTTATGTCAACAACCAGGATGCAGGGCTGAACTGGTGATCACGAGGCAATCACAGTCCCGGGACCCCGTCTCCATGGCAACCCTGCTACCCACCTTGCCCCCACTTTAATGACGAGGGTCCATCACATGCCTGCAAGGGGGCGGCAGGACCCAGCCTGTCCTGCTGGGACTGGAGATGGTGACCCTTGGGAGCAGGGGCTGTGTCTTCTGAACCTCCTTGTGCCTCAAGCCCAGCAGAGTCAGTCTCTGAGTATTCTTTTTTTTTTTTTTTTGCGGTACGCGGGCCTCTCACTGTTGTGGCCTCTCCCGTTGCAGAGCACAGGCTCTGGACACACAGGCTCAGCGGCCGTGGCTCACAGGCCCAGCCGCTCCGCGGCATGTGGGATCTTCCCGGACCAGGGCACGAACCCGTGTCCCTTGCATCGGCAGGCAGACTCTCAACCACTGCACCACCAGGGAAGCCCTCTGAGTTTTCTTAACCATGAAACATACCATACACACAGTGATGTGTATAACAGTTTGAGAACCATGGCCCCCCAGCCCGAGCTCCCCTCTGTTGACTGCACCCCCTCTCTACTTTCTCCCCATCATCTTTCATCACCTAAGGAAGCATCACTACAGTTTAGATTCTCCTCCTTTGAACCAGATCTAAATGGACCACGATAGGCATCTTCTAAGACGTGTGTTTTCTGCTTGCCGCTGTCTTGAGGTTCAGACAGTTGCCGTTCCCTCCAGGGCAGGGCTGATGGCAGTGGGTCCATGAACGCTGCTGAGTGAAGGCAGCGGGTGTGGGGAGTAAAGACCCCGTGTGCCCGGCAGAGGAGGAGGGGGGAGTCCTGGGCTTGCGGGAGCCTGAAAGCCACCTTGGTGACAGCTGCACCCCCTGGACCTTTGAGGATGGGCCTGACTCTGCTGGGTGCCTTCATGGGTCAGGAGGCAGCCAGGGACTCCAGCCAGACAGGGCACAATGCCATGGCATCAGCAAGGGCAGGGAGAGGGTTCGGGACTCCTGGGGCCGAAGCAGGACTTCAGTCCCTGCAGACACTGCTGCCCCCACCACCTCCACCATCAGAGGAGGCCCCTGCCCAGAGGGGGGACAGGGCTGCCCACGCCCAGGCCCCCTGGTGAGCTCTTGAGTCACCAGATCTCGGCATTTCTAGGTGGGGCCCTGAAAGTGGTCATTCACGAAGTCCAGGGACTCTTCCTGCTCTCTGCCTTTCAGCCTTTTCCTGTCCATGACCTTTCCCAGGACGAACGTCCACCAGACACAAAAATTTCGCAGCCCTTCACCCAATTCAGTCCCGTGGCAAGAGCTCCATCCCCGAGGCCGACAGAATACACGTGTCTTACAAACCTGGCTGGGACCACATCCAGGGAACGAAGACATTACAGTAGGTGACTGAGAAGATGCCCACGCTTCCCCAACTTGTCCCACCTACACATGGTTTGAGTCCACATAGGGATTCTCTGGTGTAGACAGACAGACAGCCACCCAAGCCACTGTATATTCTTCAGCTGAGTCACAAGTTGGACTTTGGTGACCTGAGGGGTTACAACCGAAGGCCCTCGGGAATGGACAGCTGAGTGTCGTGCTGGGATTTTGTGAGACACCCCCTGCCTCCCACCCAAGATGCGCAGGTATTTTATCTATCGTCCATCCCTATCTATCTATCTATCTATCTATCTATCTATCTATCTATCTATCCGTCTATCTATCTACCAACCTACCTACCTATCATCTTCAAACTGGCCTCAAATGACCTGATTCCAATGAAAACACAAGCCCAGTCCCCTGGAGGCCATAGGGGCAATGGATACCCTCCCTGGCACTTAACTGGCCCCTACAGAGTACTGTGAATTCAATCAATCTCTGCTGGTCCGTCGAGTGCCCAGTGGAGGCTGCATTCAGATGTGTGAACCCGTCTGTCTGGCAGGTAAGTGTGGCCCCAGCCCACTGGTTGCTGGAGGGGAGTGCGCCTCTGGGTGACAAGGACACTGGGCAATGCTCAGCTAAAGGAACAGTCATCTCGGTGTCCCTGCACGGCAGGACCTGGGGCAGCGGCAAACAGGAACCTCAGCCAAAGGCCAGAGCCATCCCGATGCTGCTGATGGGCTTGGTGGAGGCGGGAAGCCTGAGCCGTTTCAGGCCATGCACGGCTTCCCCCCGGAGAGCCCGGGCCCCCTCACCCTTGGGGTGTGTCCACCTGGGGCTTCTCCCTGGAGGACCCCACATTCTGCCCCCGTCACCCCAACCACGCTTCCTGATCCTGCTGTGTGTCTTTTCCATCCAGCAGAAGTGGGAAAATCTTTAGACCCCTGTGACTTCCCCGCCCTGTGACTCACTCAAGACACCCTTTCTGCTATGAAGACACACAGGGAGCCCCGCTCCCAGGGGTCACCATGCCCTGCTGTGTGGGACAGCTGTACGTGCCCTTGTCATTGACCCTGGAGCCTGTTCCAAGGCTGCAGTGGGCCCCACCTGTCATTCCCGCAGCACCTTAAACGCCCTGTCCATCCTCACCCACGTGGAGCTCTGACCCCTTCCCGTGGGTCAGGGAGATGACAAATTCATGCTTGTCTGGCGGGGAGCCAGCCGTCCGCAGGCCCCGGCTGTCTGCGGGTTTGGCGTCCACCCTTGGTTTGCTACCAGGAACAGAATCTTCAGGTGAGATTCCCAGCGGGTGAGGTCCCACC
Organism: Tursiops truncatus; assembly: GCF_011762595.2. NCBI lineage: Eukaryota > Metazoa > Chordata > Mammalia > Artiodactyla > Delphinidae > Tursiops > Tursiops truncatus. The sequence continues at coordinate 43,578,448 of NC_047048.1, read as the reverse complement.
CCCTGTCCCCCTCCGGGCAGCTCAGCTCATCCTGAAGACCAGCGAGGGGCTTTCAAGAGGTCAAGGGGGCGACATCACAGCCACAGCCTCACACTACTTCCGGCTCCACCCGACGCTCCCAAGGTCATTGACAGCAGAGCACAGACGTGAGCCTGGCCTCTAGCTGGTTAGAGACGGGACAGGTGTGTTTCCGAGAGGTCAGGTCAGCTCAGGATCTGAATCTACACTTAACTCTTTATCGGCAAATTGGGTCAACAGATGTCAACACCCGTGGCAACAAAGGCAGGTGGACTTTGAGGGGACGACACAAAATTGTCCTCAGGGCTGGAGCTGAAGCCAATCCACAGGGGCCCCTGGGAGGCCCTAAAAAGCCTCAGGGGCCCTGGAAAGGCAGCTCAGTGCCATGACCACTGGGCATTCGTGTCCGGAAGTGGTAGCAGCTGTTGGCCTACGGGAAGGCAGCTCATGGATGATTTTAAACCCGGATGCTGCCCTGAATGAGAGGTGGCCTCCAGCATCCGGAGAGGCACAGGGTGAGTGGCAGGGGTGAGGGACACCCTGCCCTGGCTTTTGGTGTCAGTGGGACCCCGTTCCCAGGCAGCTGTGCGGCCCCACTGTCTGTGGCATCTCTGGCAGCCGCTGATGGCACAGTGACCGAGGGATGTGGCCTCCCCGACAGGGTTCTCCTCGGGACCCGGGGTAGTTCCCTGGGGAGAGCTGGAATAGATGGGCAAGCGGGGACACCTGGTGGGGGGCGACACCCGGTGGAGCAGGATGCCCATGGAAGCAGGGGCAGAGAGGGCCCTCGGGGCGGCAGGAGCCCGGCAGCCTGTGGCGTCTGCAAGGATGTGGGCGGACCTCTGCTGTGCAGAGGAACCAGACACCCACCTTTGCCAAGACGACACTTCCATGGAGGTTGCCTCAGGCCCCCTCCCCACTCGCCCCACCACCCACTGGCAAAGACTGGCTGCGAACATAAACCAAAGTCCTCTCGGGTCCCTAAGAGTCCTGACCCACTAACGTCTGGGCGCAGATGTGATTCCTCACTGTTTTGGTAAACCACGGCTGAGGCCGCGTGCCGTAAGAGGGGGTGACGGGTTAGGGTCTGACCATCTGGGTGGCAGCTGACTTTGCTGTTTCCGGGGAGCGTGACTTTGGTGAAATTACAGGCACTGGGTCCCCGCTGTAGAAAGTGTTTTGACGAGAATGCAACGAGCTGGTGCGGAGCGGACACTGTGTCTGCGGTTCCGCCAGGCACCCTGTGGCCTGGGGGGTGGGTGCTGGGCGGGGCCTGTCATCACTCTCCAGACACTTAGTTGGTGCCGGGCGAGTTACCTGCTCTCACCCTCAGCTCTGACTCCCACCTGCCAGGGCTCTCGGGACTTTGTGGGGAAACTGGGCCCAGGGCCTGGGGCAGGGCCTGCCTAGGTGGTGCTTCGTCTGGGGCAGCTGCAGTGACAGTGGGACAACGTAGCCCTAGGGGGGCGCACGGTGGCCCCCAAACACTTCGAAGATGCCGTGTGGGCAGCGGCCGCCCACAGAGGCACCTCCCCGATGAGGCCGAGCTGGTGGCGGTGCTGGGCCGCGCTGTGTACACCTGTCAAGTGAGCTGCGGGGCCACACGCAGCCGGTCAGTTGTCCTCGGACAGGCTGGACCCCGCCCCCTGCACACTCATGGCCACAAGGCACCATGTGTGGTTGTGGTGCGGGTCCTGGGGAGGCCTGGAGGAACCGAGAGGATATGGGGAGGGCTAAACATTTTAAACGGAGGCCAGGGGGAGACGGGAAGCGGGTCCAGGAGCCCAGAGGGGCTGGCGTAGAGCCCTTGATGGTAGCGGAGGAGATGGGGAGAGGACATAATCAAATTCAAAGATACGCAACTTTGGGCACCTCTTGAACTAAAAATGGACAATTTAGGACACATACAAAGACCATTTCACACAATGGCTCACGATGAATAAACCCAAGAGATTGGGCTGAATAGACAGGAGGGCACAAACCAGCCAGTGGACGTACCCTCAGGGCCTGAGTGACCGTGACCGCCCATCTCTGCATGCCCGCGGCCAGGCCTGGCCTCCCCCCCTTCCCCTACCGGCTGTCCAAGGAGGCGGCCTAACCATCACCCTCCCCTAGAGATGAGGTCCAGAGAAGTGCACCCACCTGCCCAGGATCAGACAGCTAAAAATCCCAGATTGGTTTGGTTCCAAATCAGCCCTCTATCACCAGGTTCCTCTGACTCATCCCGGGATGTCTGGGCATCTTCCCTGTGTCCTTAGAGCGTGTTTTTGGTGCATCCGTAGATGCAAGTGCCTGATGGACCTCGGATTTGACCCAGGAAAGCAGTGCTAATGATTTTCAGAATATTAAGTGTTTAAGGTCGAGGAGAAGAGAGGCAAGTGAGGGGATCAAACCTGAGTCCTTATTCCAGGACAGTGGTTCTTAATTTCTGCTGCACTTTGTAATCACCAGGCTGCACCTCTGCTCAACCACATAAGACTTCTGGGGCTGGGACCCAGGCAGCAGGGATGTTATAGGTGCTGGGGGTGGAACCACTGCCCTGGAGAGACGGCCTCTGTGTCCACTGAGGGTATCGGTATAATAATATTTACTAATGTGTTCGAGTGGGAACGTCAGCAGCTGGGAATGCTGTGATTCTCATCTCAGGACCCCCTGCCACTGCTCCAGCAGCTGAGCCCTGGCGGCTCCGCAGCTACTTCAACAACAAGGAAAAGGTATTAGTGAAACCCAAGGGTTGATATTAATCAGAAAGAAAAGCCTTAAGCAAAAAGGTAAAAGGTAACTTTTGTTCAACAATGAACACTCGTGAAACAGCAATGAAATGGTATTAAAATGTCTGTGATTACGTATTTCTCAGCATTCATCTGATAACTAAAGCAGCATGAAGCAATAGTTGCACTTAAAAAAAATGACAAGAAAATAGCTATTCATTTAGTTGACAGAGAAGGTTCGTGTCCTCTGTAAGATCACTAGTGTCACTGTCATCACCAAGGTGAATGTCAGCGCAGGCGGGTAGAAGCATCCCCCTGCGCTCGTCCTTACACTGAGGGGGCGTCTTGGCTCCTTGGCCTGGAGTTCCTGGAGAAAACCTGGGTCCTTCTGGGAGGAGTCTGGGGAGGGGCCGGCCTGCCCTGGGCCCCAGGTCAGCGAGGCCCCGGGATTGCATATTGCCGCGTGGTGGCTGCGGAGTATGGACACGTTCCAGAGGAGGCCTGACGTTCCTAGGCTGGGGACAGCGTGGAGGGAGTGACACTCTGGGCCTGGGAACGACTCTGGCTCTGCATTCTCAGGGCTGGACCCCTCTGGAGAGCCGTGACAGCTGGGGGTCCTGCCAGCAGCTGCTCTGTCTCTCTTGCCGCCCAGCCCGTGGCCTTCCTGCAGGAAAGGCACGTGGCCTGGGGGGCAGTGCCAGAGGAGTCAGGTGGGGCCACAGACAGAAGAGCACATGTCCCCTGCCCCCTGCCTGTTGCACCATATTCCATAAAAATAAACACGTGTTCCTGTTCGTCTATTGCTAATGTTATGGCATTCCAGGCACTGGCACCAGCGTTAATCCACCAGAATCCATCCAGAGGCAGCCGCGAGGATCGGGATCTATGGAGCTTCCATTTAGCAGTGCCCATCAGTCCCATGCTCTGCACAGTGCTGTGAAAACGATATGAAAGGGTGAAAACAAAAGGAATCCATGGGCAGAAGGTCCCAGGGCTTTATGGCGTCGTTGGCGATGACTTACACTGTACAGCATCACGCAGGTGTGTCTGCCTGTGTGTCCACCCTTGCCAGGCCCGCTCCTCTGCACCCGCACACAACTGGCCCAGGCTCTTCATGCGCATGCGCCCGGGGAGGCTCATAGGTGGTTGCTCTTGGAGAGGTAGGCGATGAGGGCCACGGCCACGCCCACGTAGATGCCGGTCCCGATGGTGATGGAGAGCACGGCCAGGAAGAGGGCCCGCCGGGAGCTGGTGCTGGCCTGGTGAAAGTCCCCCTTGGCCACGGCTTTGTTCGTCTGCAGCGGGAGGAGGGAGAGGAAAAAGGGGGCCAGGATGAGCAAGGGGAACCGAGAGGGGACTCACGGAGGGGGAGTTGTGCAGGGAAGGCGGGGGGCTGTCGCTCACCACTGCTCCCCCCTGCCCTGCAAGGCAGTCAAAGCTTAAGGGAAAGAAAGCGAAGCCCCGGGGATACCCAGGCCGGCAGTTGTCAGCCGAGCACCAGCCACGGGAGTCCCGGGTCTCAGGCACCAGGACGCGAGGGCGGGGACGTCACAGCTCAGCGGCCCCCTTCTGCCCGGTAAAGATACGTGAACAGTTTTCTAAAGTGTGTTCACACTTACCTCCTCTGGTCCTTACAGTGTACGGCGGTGTGGGGAAGGAAACGGTAGTGCTCGTTACCCGGAGAGGAGCCCGGGGCGTAAGAGCCTTCAGTGGACTGCGGGTACTGAGATTCCGCCCCTCAGCCGGCGGCGCGGGAATCTGCGTGCCCGATGCCCCCTCCCTGCCATGGCGGGGCCGGAAAATTCATCCACCAGTGAAATAACTCGAGGTGAGACCAGCGCCTCTATTTCTGGTCACCCGATTGCACAGTGAGGTGTTAGTTTAGTAAGATTCATGTTGCCTCGGGGTCATGAGGCAGCTGGGAACATGGAGGTTTCGGGTGTTGTGTCTGATATGGCGTGTTTTTTTTTTTTTTTTTTTTTCAGTACTCGGGCCTCTCACTGCTGCGGCCTCTCCCATTGCGGAGCACAGGCTCCGGACACACAGGCCCAGCGGCCATGGCTCACGGGCTCAGCCGCTCCACGGCATGTGGGATCTTCCCGGACCGGGGCACGAACACGTGTCCCCTGCATCGGCAGGCGGGCTCTCAACCACTGCGCCACCAGGGAAGCCCTGATTTGGCGTCTTGTGCTGGACTCCACCTCCACCACTGCCAGCCCCCTCCTCCTTGTCCCCTCGACAAGGGAGGCCCCGGGCTGTGGGGACCATCATGTGATCCAGCTGTGACATCACGTCTGATGCCCCCTGAGTGATGGCAGATGAGGGTGGAGGCCAGCAGGGCAGGTGCCCCCGGAGCGTCATGGGGCACTGAGGAGGGCTGACCCCCGGCAGGGCGGGGTCCTCCTCGTCAGGGCAAAGGCAGAGCCCACTCCCCGTGTGGGATGTCCTGACCCCCTCAGGACCCATCTCCAGAAACCGACTCTCACCGGATCCCATTTCCATGCGTGTTGAGTGTATTTCTACTTTTGCGGGCAGGATGGGAGATGGCATCCTGTTTACTCAGACACCGAGGTCCCAGACTCAGAGGTCACTAGGAGATGACTTTCCGTCCTCCGCAGCTCTGCCCCCGACCTGATGAGACGTCAGGTGGAGAAGGGCCTCCGGTCTGCTCGTGTCCTTTTATTTTTTCCTCTAACTTCTGTTTCTTCAGGGCCAGTTTTATGTCCTCGTCCCCAACTTTTGGGCTTGGAAGTGAGCCTGGGGGTTCCCTGTGGACGATCTTTGATGAAGCGGATTGAAGAGAACATGAGCACGAAGCTCCCAGGACAACAGTAACTACGTCTCAGCTGAGTTCACCCCAAACTCTCCAGGCCCCTCCCTGCTGGCCCCCGGCCTCTGTCAGGGTGGGCCCCCCAGCCCCAGCCCAGCCGGGGCTCTGCTGCAGGAGCCACAGACAGACAGACAGACACACCGGGAGGCCGGGCCGGGCATTCGCACCCCGCGGGGAGCTCCCAACTCCAAGGGCTGCCCGTCTCATCTGGGTCCATGCACGGCTGGAAGCCCCGGTGAGCTGCTTATAATGCCTGCATCGGCTGGGCTCCTCGAGGGCCGCCCTGGGACGGCCTGACCCGCGGGTGTGGGACCGAATCCGGGCGCTCCGTCCTCTCTCCTGACGGGTGGGCTCACTGTCCTCTGCTGACCTACATCATCCCCAGCCGGGCAGCTTAAATCAAGAACAAGCCTCTAACGTCTCCCAGGTTCCGGGGTTAGGGGTTTGGGAGCCCCTCGGTGGGTGACTCTGCCTGGGCCTGGAGGGGCCTGGGCTGCAGTCTCTTGACGTCCTGGCTGCGTTGTGGGCTGAGGCAGGAGCTCACAGCGTCCCCCTACTGGGACCCACCCGCTCCTTCCTTGCGGCCCCGCAGCCCTCGGGTCCACCTAGGGTGCCCTCCCAGACGGCGGCCTGGCCTCACGGTCTCTGGGGACCAGCTCCTGGGGCCCCTGCACAGAAGTGGGGCTGTGGCTGGGGCTTGGCTGACGTTTGCACAGCTGAAAGGAAACTCTTGTGAAGAAGGACGCACACACAGGCGACACAGTGGGTGGCCCCTCCTTCCAGGAAGAGCAGAATCCCAGGGGGTGCAGCCTCGGGGCAGTGACAGATGGGGATCCCGCTGAAGCTCATCCTGAGGGAGTCCCCACGGGCAGCTTTCTGTCCGTGTGGCCTCTGTGACCCCAGAGGCCGACCCCAGGGCTGCCACATTGGGCAGAGGGAGGGGCACGGCGTGTGTCACCGGACAGCCCCTCGGGCCCTGTCTGCAAATGGCCGTCCCACTCCCCCCAGGCTGGGAACGTCCCTGCAGCTGGTTTTCCTTCCCTGCCCTTTTGGCCAGAGATCACCAAGTGAAGTTCATTCCTTTCTTTTTTGAGGTCTTTTGCTCAGAAAACAGAAAGTGCAGGTGACTGGCCTGGTTCTGAGCAGCATCTTCTGTGCGCCAGGGGCTCAGAGGGACCCAGAGAGTGTGCTGTCCACCCTCATGGACGCTGCTTGGAGTATACGTCACAGGCGAGGGAGAGAGTCTTAACTCAGGTCGAAGAGAGCTGGAGGTCAGAGTCAGGGAGTGCCTGGGCCCCCGAGACACCGCTCGCTGGGCACTGGGTGTAGCCACCGCCCTGACCTGGGGAAACGTCCCCCAACCTACCCAGGACGTGCTGAGCTCATGCATAGCCCACTGGGATATTCCACATTCAAACATGTACTCTGGTTCTTTAGGTGAATAACTACCCTCACTCACCTGGTTTTAAAACTATGTAGAAAACCCAACTTTAAATTCAAGAGCAGAAGTAGAATATCGGTGCTAAAACTCATGGAAACACTGACTCCCTCCCTTGAATGAAGTGTTATTTAAATGGAGGAAATAAAAATCATAGAAACAGAGAACGCACAGCTGGGACCAATGTGCTTAGGCCAGAATTGACCATCAGAGCCGTGATCCAGATACAGCGTGAGGTCCGTCCCAGGTGCTGCCCCCGTCAGCCTCTGAGGCTGGGACGGCTCTAGGTCAAGCACCCACGCGGAGGAACCGGCCATCAGAAGTCGGGAAGGTCCTCAGACACATTGCAAGCTCGTTTTGTGCAGGTTTCTAGGGTGAGAAATGACCCGTTTGCAGGGGAACGAAGTCAAATTCACATCCTCGGCTGCCCTTATCCTCTGACACTTCCTCCCTCTGTGGTGATTGGGAGCGTTTAGGGGCTGGTTTCATAGCAGGCTCGTCTCCTGGTCTGACAGGTGCCAGGCCCCCTTTCTTCTGGTGCTTCTGGTGCGTCCAGTCTGGCCCCGACCTGCAGCCATCCTCACCCCCTTCCCAGTGCACGCCGCCTCCCTCCCACCTGAGGCCCGGCTCACCTGAGAGGTTTGTCTGGCCCTCGGCTCAGGGGGCCCAGGTCCTTACTCCTCCCTCAGCCCTTTCCTTCCTTCCTTCCTTTGCTCACTTGCAACAGCTAGAGGTTTGACATCGCGACAGGCAACGGCCCAGGATGGCGACGGGGCTGCACAGCCGCGTTTGCCAATTTCCAAAACGAGAACGGAACCGAATTAGAGGTTCTGAAGCCCTCCATCCCCCCGCCCCCTGAGGGGACAAGGGGCCGGGTGTGTGGAGGCAGGGAGGGGATCTGAGGGACCAGAATGCGAGTCCGGGTTCTCTCCATGAGGGGCATAGGCGCCGCCTCCCCCTTCAGTCCCACTGAGAGCAGCTCCGATGGGACACTGGGCGTCTGTCTTGATGTGTGTCCCCTGCATGGAGGGCAGGAGACCCTTCCCGCCTGGACGACCCAGAAGGTAGGGGTGGGCTGGGCAGCAGCGTCGGGGGGGAGCCGGGGTCAGCGCTCTCTGGGGGGACGGGCCAGCTCTCCCGTCGGTCAGGGGAGGAGTGGGTACTTCCTGGGGCAGACGCAGGCTGCCCGGGCTATCTTAGACCGTGTCCGACAGAGCCCAATGGAGGGGCAAGCAGACCCCCGAGGAAAATTCCAAACTCTAGTCGAGGATGCAGAGTGTGCGAGTGTGTGTGTGGGGTCTGCAGAGAACCCGCCAAATGCCTGGATGAGGAAGAGAGCTGCACACCCTTTGCAGGTGTGAGGCCCCCATGATGATGTGAGTGGGTGAGACTTTTCTACCCCCATCTGTCTCCACTCGCCATGCCTCGCCCCAAAGTGGCAGACCCCATGGTGGCAGCCTGGGGGTGGGGAGAGACCACACCCCTCCTTCCCAGGAACGGCTCAGGCATACCCCACCCGGTACATTGTAAAAGAACAGTGCTATCTGCCACCCAAGAATGGCTCCAAGGGAAGAGGGACCCAGTGGAAATCCACACTCTCATCTGGTCCTGCTGAGAGTGTGAATTCCTGTCACTACTTGGGAAACGCAGCACTGCTTACAGCTGGACATATAGACACACACACGATACAAGTGTTCCACTCCCGGCAAATACTCAACAGAAACGATGCATTTGTGCGCCAAGGACACCTCCAAGCATGTCCGTAGCCATACCGACCATCAGAGCCCCGGCCTGGAAGTCATCCCAACATCCAACCACAGTAAAAGGATAAGTGACAATGGTACCCAATATGGTAATGAAATAAATCTCAGGAACATGACGTTGAACAGAAGAAGGCAGACACAGGAGTCTATTGCGTAGAGTACAAAACAGGCCAAAGTCATCCACACTGTTGGCAAAGGAGCCAGATTGGTGGTGTCCTTGGGGAGGGTCAGTAACCGGAAGAAAACACAGTCAAAACAATTTACTTTTACACCCTGAGATGATTTTAGAAATGATTCTACCAAGAGTTAAATGAACAAATAGGAACCATCTATAAAGAATAGAGAAACCCATTTCGTGAAACTAGTAAAATCTTGATATCAGAACCAGAGAAGGAAAGTAAGAGAAAAGGAAAGGAAGATGCTGATTCCCTACAGACGGATGCAGGTGAGATTCAGTGAGCGAGAGCCGGCTTCCTCTCCACGCTGCTCTCTGCCTCTGCATTTGCTGGGCCTTTTATGACCGTCCTTCACACCATTTTCACCCCTACCTCATCTATTATATGTCCACGGGGCTGTCCCTGCCCCCTGAGGGAGGGGAGGCCCCCGGGACTCCCGAGTCTTCATCCCAGGCTCACCACGGAGCATTGCAACGGCAGGTTCGCGGGCTCCGCGCAGGACCACTCAGTGAACTGATGAGCCAGCGGCCTTTCCTTCCAGCTCTCGAGGGCGACATGCTTTGGTCAGAAACACCCCCACGTCCAGGAAGCCCTCGGCTGGTAATCGCGGGTCTTACGCAGAGTCTACGAGCTGATTAGGAGGAGACGCATCAGGCGTAGCCGAGAAGGAAGCGTTTACAACCACGGCTCCTTGCTGGGGTGGCTGTGCCAGGCACCCCCAAGGACCTGGAGGCCAGTTTGGGCAGCACGTGGTGCCTGCATGATGGAGGCGAGGGGTCCACAGTCCTCGGGGGTCCAGGAAGGAGGAGAGAGAGCAGCCAGGAGGGCGGCCGGGGGCTGCCGGGCAGGGGAGCGCTTCCACGATGGAGGCAGCTAATCTGTGCCGCCCCGCGTGGTGGCCACGAGCCGCCTATGGCTACTTAGCACTTGGGATGTGGTGAGTGTGACTGTGAGTTTTAATATCATTTAATTTTAATTAATATAAACATAAATAGCCAAATGTTGGGGGCCACCACGGTGGGCAGCACAGACCCACCGGGCAGAGTCCCACGGGGAGCGGTGTGGTGGGCGGGATGAACCCAAAGGAGGTGGAAACCCTGCAGGGCGGTTCAGGCATCAGTGCTGGGGGGCGGGGGTTTCCCCGCGCTCGGGAAACTGCTCCACACACGCCTGCCTCTGTGCCTTTAACTGTGAATGTATTTTGGTAGCTCAGCGTCAGGTGGAGATGAAGGAGGTTGGGGTGACCCTGTGAGAAGGCAATGCCCATGAAATCTGCAGAGGAAGGGGGGCCTTTGGACCCAGGGTGTGGAGTGGGCGTCCTGGTCTGGGGTCCACTGGCATCCCTCGCAGATGGAACCTATCAGGGGCTGATGCTGGGCCCCAGGCCTCCGTGACGTGTGGCAAGGTCCTGCGCTCCATCCCTGCTGGGGGACACCTCCCCCGAACCCCGGGAGACGATGCTCCCAGGGTCTGGTCCTGGACTGAGTTTACCACAAGCTTTTGTCAAAGTCCTCATTTCCTTTGCCTGTAAAATACACACTGTTGTTTGAGTTTCAGGAAAAACATGACTTTCTCTGCAATATATCTCTCCTTTGTTTTCCTTTTTTGTTTTTTTTAGCCGCATGGCTTGTAGGATCTTAACTCCCCGACTAGAAATCGAACCTGGGCCCTGGCAGCGAAAGCGCTGAATCCTAACTACTGGACGGCCACGGAATTCCCCTTGCTTTGTTTTCCTTACGGTCGCTTATTTTAGGGGCAGGAATCGCTAAGGTTGGAGGAGTCCACATCCACGTCTTCCACAGACACGTGGTCCCGCTCCGGTCGAGGAGCTGGGTCCCGGCACAGCCGGGATGGCCTCGGCGCCAGACCCCTGCCTCTGAGGCGTGTGACAGACACCCTCTCTCCCCCACAACCATCTCTCTGGAAATTTATAGCACTCTGGGTATTTTATGGCTCATTTTTCCTCCTGCACCAATATCTGTCGGGCTGGATTACATTTCTCTGCATCATTGCAAAGCTTATTTCCCTTATTTATGACTGTCTACCGCTTGCTGTGTGCTGGCGGGTACCCAGGGCTGCACTGGAGGAGGGGGCCACGTGGCGGTTTAGCAGTTTCCATGGGGAGGAGGGAAAGCTTCTCAGGCCAGGGCTCACTGAGACCCACATGCACGCTGCTTTCCTTACGTGCTTTCGTTCCAGGAGCATTTTTATGACCTCCCCTCCCCCTTTTAAAGCAACCCTTCTATTTTAAGCCATGAAAAAAAAATAAATCTTGTGAGTTAGGTCTGAATGGCAGACAGATCAGTTATGAAACAAACGTACCCCCTGTGCTTGGGTAGAACCGGATGGGACCACAGGCTCCCCTGGGTGCTAGCACCAGGCCCCTTCACCTGGCCTTGGCCTGGGTCACTGCGGGGGCGGGGAGTTACCCGTGATGGTGTCTGAGGGCCCCTGTCATCAAGGTCATTTTGTAGGAAACACAACAAAAAACATCAGTACAAGCAACGGCCCCTGTGCCGTCCTGTGCAGAAGCCTGAGTGACCTTGTTTCCATCCTCCAGCTGAGGTTAGAGGAGCCCCAGGACCCGCGGTTCCTGAGAGGCCCCGCCCAGTGCTTCACTTCCCACAGCTCAGGCCTCGCCCCTATGCTGGCCATGGGGCTCTGCTGGAGAGAAGCCTGCCTTGGTTTCCCCCTGTGACTAATCAGTATGAACTCATATCTAGCTTCATACGGGCACAGATGGATAATACAAAAATAATTATACAGATGGAAATATTTCTCTCTATAAAGATGTAGACACATGTATTTCTACATATAGAACCAATAACATGCGAGTACACACATGTGTATTTCCTATTTCCTAGCTCTGTTACTGAGCAAACCCAGAATCAATGACACCCCAGTAGCAACAAGCACACCCAGTGCCCAGATAGTGGTTTCTAAAACCGCTTTCCAATAAAAGGGGTCAGAACTCCATGGGGAAGCGGCTGATTTTAGGACTCAGGCAGGTAATACACAAGATGAGCCCGGGACGGCATCTTATAGTACAAAAAAGGAAAAATACTCCAAGATCAAAAGGATGCGGGCACGTCAGGGGGACGCAGGAAATGCTCCCTATAGCCAAAGTGACAAAATAAATAATGTAGTATTGGATTATAAGCCAAAGTGTAAAATAAACATCCAAGGGTCCATACTGATATAAATAAATGATTGGATGAATCAGTTCACCGGGGAGAATAGACAAATCTCCCATATAGACAAGTTTCAAATAATCTATGTAGGTCCTCCGGCCTCAGGGAAGTAAAGCACCCTTTGAGGGTGGGCTGCGCAGTGACTTCCTAGGACAGAGGACGGAATGGACGGCGGGAGGAAGAGTGACCTTGACGTGAAGAGACCCGACAGACACGACCACAGCCAGCATCCGCAGTGACAGGTCATGTTGATGGGACGCAGCACTGACCTTCACCTCCATGCTCCTCCTCCACAAACCCATAACCCCGGTCTAAGCAGGAGGAAAGCATCAGACAAGTCCCGATAGAGGGACATCCCACACCGTACCCCACCAGGTCTCCTCACAGATGTCAAAGTCATCAGAAACAGGGGACGCCTAAGACGTGTCACAGCCCAGAGGATCCCGAGGAGGCCTGACCGCCAGGTGCTGCGTGGATCCTGGCTGGGACCCAGGGGGGAGAAAGAGGGCATCAGACAACCGCTAAGGCGATCTGGACAGAGCAGTTAGAGTACAATGGTGCAGCAACACTGGCCTTTACCTGGGGGACAGACGAGCCCCATGTGAGATGTTGATGGGGGTTGGTGGGTGACTGGGCTCAGGGAAGCCGCCAGCTCTGCACCCCTTTGTCCATTTTCTGCAGAGCTAAATTGGTCTGAGATAAGCTGTTTATTTAAAAGGCAGGGTGTGGATGGGGCAGGTGAGAGGCCTGTCTGGTGCAGGGGCACGTTCCTGGGCTCCGTCCCTGAGAGCCGGGGTGGGGGGGGGGCGAGGCGGGGGGAGGGGCCGGCACACCTGCTCAAACCAGCACTGACAGGGAACTCGCTCAGCCCTTTTGCGGTACGTGGGCCTCTCACTGTTGTGGCCTCTCCCGTTGCGGAGCACAGGCTCGGGACGCGCAGGCTCAGCGACCATGGCTCACGGGCCCAGCCGCTCCGCGGCATGTGGGATCTTCCTGGACCAGGGCACGAACCCGTGTCTCCTGCATCGGCAGGCGGACTCTCAACCACTGCGCCACCAGGGAAGCCCTACTCGCTATTTCTGTGTCCGATTTTACTTTCCTCCCTAAAGCAGAGTTATAACACCTGTCTAGTGGGTGTTGTGACAATGTCAGCACAGGACACCCTGACCTACTGCTCCACGTCGAGCTCCATGCCAACAACTCACTTGCCTGGCCTTACTTCCTCCTTCCTGACACCACAGAGAATGACTGCTGTTAATACTGGTTTCCATAAACGTACCCTTAATATAACAATGTGTTAGGAAGATGTTCAAACACACAGAAAAGGTAAAAGAATCTGCAGTGAGCATATCAACCCCATCAGTTCACTATTAGCATTTTGTTTATGTTATTAGGTTCATCTATCCAGCTCTCTATCCATCCATCAACCCATCTTTTTTCTTTTGGATGCGTGTCAGGGTAAGTTGCAGACACTCCCTGCTAAGCACGTCTGCATATGACTCCATTGATGGAGAATGAGAGATGGGGAATTCAGGTTCAGTGTCAAGTGACAGAGCACCTGCCTCCTGGATCCTAACAGGTGCTCACGAACGGAAACTATTTCCATCATTTCATTCTTTACGCAAAAGTCCTGCTTCCTTTCTGGAAACAAATAAGGAGGAGATTAAAGATTTTAAAACCCAGGAGAGGAAAAATCAGACCTTTCTCTTTAAATACCCCTTGGGGACGAGAAAAATTTTCAGGAACAAAAATGAATGTTTGGGCCGTTTGGATCCAACAGTGGACGCAGGCTGGCCGATGTCTGCCCCATGTGTGTGGCCGCTTTCACCATGTGTTTGACATCTCCGGCACATGTGTGGTGGCTGTTCTGTGCCAGCGGAAACCTGTCAGGTGCTGGGTCGGTGCCTCTACGGAATCTGGGGGCCCCCCATGTTCCCTGAAGAAGAGCCCCCATGACTAGGCTTTGTCTTGTGCACAACAAGCTTCCTCAGATTGTTACATTACGGGTGACGTGATGGTCCTTTTATTTTCCTGCCAGTCCATGGCACAGAAAACCAATCACACAGCAAACAAAACACCCTTGTTTTAAAAAGTCTTCCCGTGACAGGGTCACTAGATAATCATGAATTATATTGCTCCAATGAAATTAAGAAAAGCTTGTTTCTTAAGAAGCAAAGACTAGCAAAGATTTAAATAAAAAATGAAAAAAATTCAGTGTTCCCTAGTAGACTGGAAATTTGGGAGAAAATCTGAATGCTTTAAAAGATGAATAATTAAATAACCATGTTATATCCCTATGGTGAGACATTAGGTCACCACAAACATCACTAATTACATGACAAGTACTCATGATATTGGTTACAAAAAGGCATGTTTTAAACCCTAATCTTGCCTATACAGGGAATAATGCACACAGAAAGGACTGGACGGAACAGACCAAAGTCTTTTTTTTTTTTTTTTTTTTTTTTTTTTGGTGTGAGGGGGTCCTGCTGGTTTCCTCATTCTCTATGCGATGTGGGCTTTTGGTGCGAGGTGGTTCCTGCTGGGTTCCTCATCCCCTATGTGATAAGGACTTTTAGTGTCAGGTGATTCCTGCTTGGTTCCTCATCCCCTTTGTGATGTGGGCCATTGGGTGTGAAGTGGCTCTTGCTGGGGTCCTCATGCCCTTTGCGATCTGGGCCCTTTGGTGTGCAGTGGCTCCTGCTGGGTCCCTCATCCCTTTTGTGATGTGGACCCTTGGGTGTGAAGTCGATCCAGCTGGGTTCCTCATCCCATTTGTGTTATGCGCTTTTGGTGTGAGGTGGCTCCTGCTCGTTTCCTGTTTCCCTATGTAATGTGGGCTTTTGGTGTGACGTGGTTTTTGCTTTGTTCCTCATCCCCTTTGCAATGTGGGCCCTTTGATGTGAGATGGCTCCTGCTGGGCTCCTCATCACCGTTGTGATGTGGGCTTTTGGTGTGAGGTACTTCCTGCTGTGTTCCTCATCCCATATGTGATGTGGGCCCTTTAGTGTGAAGTGGTTTCTGCTGGGTTCCTCATCCCGTTTTTAATGTGGGCGTTTGGTGTTAGGTGGTTCTTGCTGGGTTCCTCATCCACTTTGTGATATGGGCTCTTAGTGTGAGGTGGTTCCTTGTTTCCTCATCCCCTTTGTGATGTGGGTTCTTTGGTGTAAGGTGGTTCCAGCTGTGTGCCTCATCCCCTTTGTAATGTGAGCCTTTAGGGTGAGGTGGTTCTTGCTGGCTTCCTCATCCCCTTTGTTATATGGGCCCATTGGTGTGAGAGCTTGCTGATGGGTTCCTCATCCCCTTTGTGATGTGTAGCCTTTGGTGTGAGGTGTTTCCTGCTGGATTCCTCATCCCCTTTGTGATGTGGACCCTTGGGTGTGAAGTGTTTCCTGCTGGGTTCCTCATTCCCTTTGCGATGTGCTGTTTTGTTGTGAGGTGGATCCTAATGGGATCCTCATCCCCTTTGTGATGTGGACCCATTAGTCTGAGCTTGTTCTTGCTGGATCCCTCATCCCCTCTGTGGTGATGTTTCTTTGGTGTTAGGTGGTTTGTGGTGCTTTCCTCATTCCCTATGTGATGAGGTCGTTTGGTGTGAGAAGGTTCCTGCTGGGTTCCTCATCCCCTTCGTGATGTGGGCCCTTTGTTGTGAGGTGGTTCTTGATGGGTTCCTCATCCCCTAAGTGATGTGTGATTTTTGGTGTCAGGTTATTCCTTCTTGGTTCCTTATCCCCTTTGTGATGTGGGCCCTTTGTTGTGTAGCGGTTCCTGCTGGGTTCCTCATCCCCTTTGTGATGTGGGGCCTTTGGGTGAAGTGGTTCCTGCTGGGCTCCTCATTCCCTTTGTGATATGGGCCCTTTGCTGTGAGGTGGTTCCTTCTCGGTTCCTCATCCCCCTTGTTAATCGGGCCCTTTTGTGTGAGGTTGCTCCTACTGGGTTTCTCACCCCCTTTGTAATGTTGGCTTTTGGTGTGCGCAGACCAAAGTCTTAAACGTAAATGCTGAGTTTCCCCCTGTTGCTTCATAGTTTAATTCGCTGTCCAGAATTTCAGTGCCGGTAAACAGAAAAAAACCTGTTGATCCCACAGGTGTCATTTCCCATCGGGCTGATGCCTCGGTTTACCCTTCCCATTGTGTGCAGCCTGTGGAGTCAGTGTTGGTCGTGGGGAGGAAGCCCCAGGGCAGTGACACCCAAGCTCCCCTCAGCACAGCAGGTGCTGGGACCCCCTGAGCCTGATGCCTGGGGCCTGGGTCTGGGGGGGGAATCTCTCTACCCCAGACTTGCTCTCAGGCCTGATCTGCAGCCCCTGATGGCTGATAAACCCACACGGTCGCTGAGCTTGGGGCTGGAGGCCACCGGCCGGGGCCTGGTCCGGGCTCCGTTGGAGATGAGGCTCTGGCTGGCTGCTTGCCAGCCCCTCCTAAACCTGTCCCGGCCTCGCGGCCATGGCGCCTGCACAGAGACGCCGTCTGTGCTGCTCCACGTTCAGACGTGGGTTGCTGTGCTGTCCTTCCCGCGTGGCCTGGGTCGGCCTGGCGTGGGGACCCCGCCTGCTCCACCTCTGCTTCTTGGGCCCTGGAGCCCCTGGAGGGAGCAGGCATAGAACCAGGGCAGGTGGCCCTCCGGCTGGGTTCAGAGCTTCTCAGTGCCAAGCCTGAGAATGCGGCCTTTGATCTTCAACATTTCTGGGCTGCCCTGAGCATCTCTCATAAAAAACCCAGTGTGTTCGCTCAGTGGACTTGGGAAAGGAAGGGTCGTACACCCCAGGGGAGCCTTTCACGTCAGACCGGTTCTGGCTTCACACTTAAGCCACCGTTTATCAGCTGCCCCCGTCCCACAGTTCCCTTGGTTAGTCTGTTGGTTGGTTTGTTCCGGCAGCAATCGCACCTGCAGATATTCATGCAGTGGAGAATTTAGAAAACATACACTTCTGTTTTTACCTTCCACCATATTGCTGCTTTTAACGTATTTGCACGTTTGTCAGTCATTGCGCTTCCTTTAAAAAATCCACTTTTGCACCTGCAGCAGCAGGTGAGGGCCACCGGCAGGCTCCCAAGGCCTTGAGGGGCAGAGTCCTTGGCCGTGGGCGGCAGGGCAGTTCTGCAGCTCCGCCCTAATCTCTGATCTCTGTTCCCTTTTAGGGCCTGTCTTCCCAAGGCGGCTCAGGAGGGTGTGTCTCTCTCAAGCGCTTTGACAAACCTTGGCAATTGGCTCCCACCTCCCAGGCATGGGAGGGAAGCAAGGGCAGGTTCTGCCTCTGGCTGAGGTACTTAGGGTTGGGAACAAGGGGATGCCAGGGGTGGCGTCAGGAGCCAGGCAGGTGGCAGTGGCGTAGGGGCTGCCGGTCGGGCGGCAGAGCCCGGTGGGGGGCAACCACTGGTGGACCCACAGACGGTGAAGAGTCAAGATGCCTCGTTTGCACGTAGGGCTGTGACATCTGCCCAGACCTGAGAGGAAATGTATGCTGGGTCTGGAGGTGAACTCGACCAGGGGGAGACAGCTTCCAGGCCTGCCTATTCACCGAATTTTTATAATGGCAAGGAACTTGCTGCCGGCCACCAAGCACATCACGTTCACATTAACTGCGACCCATCCTTTGCTCCTGAGTTCCTGGAGGGGATGAGGACCAGAGCAGAACACGAAGAACCACCGGAAATGATGGGGAAGAGTATTCTGAGCTGCGGAAGGCGATGGCAACTTTATTGACCAAGAAGAAACTAAGAAACTTCACAGGAGCCACGGTGTATGCTCCAGGGCCTTCTAACATGCTATGGCTTCTGACACATTTATTCCAGAAGTGAGGAGACAGTTGTGAGGCCCCGTCTGCCAAAGCCCGGGCGTCTCTCCCACACCCTCATCCTCTTGGCTACAGGAGACCTGTTTCCTTGTGAAGGCACAGCTGTTTGCTGCCCTCCTTCCCCCAAACACTCACAAAATATTCAAAAGAAAGGGCAGCGTCCTGCTGCCCTTCCCAGCTCACCTCACCAGCGGCTGAATTACCCTCTTGTTGCCTGGACTCCTTACAAAGCACGAGAGACGGGACCCGAGTCCCCGGGACGGTTCTGATAAAATCTCACTGAGATGACGCTGCTAGTGGTCTGCACACTGTCACTGTGTGATAATGTCATTAAGTTAGGTGCTCCGTCCAGGCAGCAGGGGCTCCACTTGACTGGAAAGGTTTAAAACGAACTGATTTCCAGTGATCTCCTCACTGCCCACCCCTCCCCACCCAGGCTGGCAGCGCCACCCAGCACACATTTGGAAAATGAAGGGCTCTTCTGGTCTGGTCTGAGCGCACAGGATAAGACCACAGGGATGTGTTGGGTGGTCAGGGTCCTGGTTGGTGAAACTTCTAGAAATCTAAGCTCTTATCAGAACGTTGGGTCCTGGGTTTCAGAAACCGTCAACACCGCAAGCCGCCATCAAAGACAGGCGACGGTGGGGTACAGGTTAGTGTCATTACAACCCTTCCAAGGGTCCCTGAAAGCGACGCTGACCTCTCCGGACAGGGTTCTGCGTGCTGTCTACCGGGGGAGGCGCCGGAGACACCAGGAAGCACCAGGGCTTTTCATGCCATTTTCGCAACTTGCTCCTTTGCAGGTGGGACCCCCAACGTCCAGACGCCCCAGAAGACCTTACACCGTGAGTGGTGCTCTGAGGTCCGTCCAGCGTACTCCTAACCAACTCACCGTATTCCTCCTCGTCTGTGAGGCTAAAACATCTCCTTTCTTTGGAAATGACTGTTTTGGTAAATTCTTTCGAGACCAAGGAATGTTGCAGTCGAGGCTGATAGTCCTGGGGGCCGGTGAACGATGCTGCTGCTTTCTGGATGAGACCAGGAGGCCACGTCTGCAGGCGCGGGGACCCCCTGCTGGACCTCTGCCCTCACGGCCCGCACCCCCGGGGAGATTTCAGCTCCAGACCCGCCGCGGCTTAACTTCTCCACCTCACGGCTCAGCTGTGGGCCGATGCCAGGTCATGGTTTCAACCTGACCTGGGCCCACTGCCCAGAAATTCTGAGTCTGTTCTCCGATTTCCCCAAATGTCGATTTAAAGCCCCCCCCCCCATATCTTCCTGGGTTTCCAGCCTTCCTTGACTTCACAGACAGAGGCTCCCCAGGCTGGCCTTTAGGGGCATATTTAATTCCCAGCATCACCCTGTGGATGACACGGGGCACGGGTCCGTGACGTCCCCGGTAAACCCTTCTCCCTTCACATCGGCAGCCACGCTAGTTACTCTTCTACCTTAATCTACCTACGCTTCTTGCTGCCCTCTTATCTCTGTAGTTATTCTCTGTCGCTCTTTATGGCTTTTCCCTTGAATTCTGTTTGTCTGGTGTTAATATCACTGCAACTGGTTGCTTCAGAACCACTTACCCTTCTGGCCAGGAGATTCCACAACTCAGGGGTTCTAGAAGCAATGGGAGAGAGGTGGCACTCGCAGTGTGGGTGGCCCAAAGAGTATGAAGGGAACTGGTTCTGAAGGGTCAGCACAGGGGCTTCCAGGAACCGACATCTCAGGGGCGTGGGCGCCGCTGCAGCTACAGAGTGGGTTCTGCCAACCTTGAAACCGAGGGGCTCAGGCTGCCCCAACCAAGCTGACCCGGCTGGTAAACCACCTTCCATCCACAGAAGCCCTGAGATCAACCCTGGCTGTTTCCGGCTTTCCTGGTTGTTCCATTTTGGGGCTGTGACCAAGGATGCTGCTGTGAACAACCTCTGTGACCACGTGGGTGCGTTTCTCTTGGGCAGATGTCTAGGTGCAAAATAGGGAGAAGGATGTTTACATTTATAAGAAAGTATCACAGCATTTTCCACTCCCAACGGTGGGGGAGGGTCCCAGCCCGTGGGCCCAGTGATTCCAACATGAACCGGGTGCTCTGTGTGCCAGTGATTTTCATCTGTGCTCCCCTGAAGATGAACGATCAGAAGCCCATCTCCTGGGCTCCCTGGTCCTTCGTGCACCTTCCTTTGTGCATGAACGACAAAGGTTTCTGTTTCATTATTGATTTGTTGTCATTCTTTATAGGGTCTCCATGTCACTGTTTTTATAGAGGGGTACCCACCAGCAGGTGAATAAAATGGGGGGTGGAGACGTGGGGCGTCCAGGCAGCTGTCCCTGGAGCACTGGGCTGGGGATCAGCTTCAGATGAGGGCCAGGGCCACACAGGGGTGCGTCAGGCAGAACAAGGGCGGGTGAGGGGCTGGGTGCCTCCCCGCGGACACAGCAAGCTTGGCCACGGCCGGTCATCCCCTTTCTGACGGATTCTACTGGTCTCTCTGCACGTACACCATTGTCCTCCTTTGCTTGGAGGTAGAACACCTAAAACCTCTGAAACCCCAGGCTCTGGATGCCAGCGCCCAGAGGAAAGCATTGTGCAGTTACAAGGCACGGACACCCTACCAGGTCCATGCACTTCCATGTGCCCTTTGTGCACTGACTACGACCTTTACGTGGATGGCTTCTGTTCCCTCTGCTATAAATCGATGGGCCTTGAGGGGGTGACCCCCATTGATGGCCCCCCACCAACACACAGGCCAGGAGGAAGAGCCACACGGGGCTCCGAGTGGAAGATGCTCCACTCCACCCAGACTCCAGGTTCATGGCCCGTGTTCGCTTCAGAAGAACCCTGGCTGCCCCGGAAAGCTTCCCACATGCCCTGGCAGCCGGGGCTAATTCCTCTCTTCCTTCCTTCCAAGGGATTTTTATGTAGGAAGGGGGCTGAGCAGCTAAGGACGGCCTGGGAGCTGGAACAGGCAAGCTGTACCCACGACTCGCCCGTTTCAGCTGTTCTTACTCGGTTCCCTGGTTCCCAGCGGGGACCACTCCCCTCTCACTCGCGGGTGTAAGTACAAACCAACAAAAATGGTTTCACGTCCACATTGTACACCCACAACATGAATAAAAAATCTAAAGATATGCCACAGCCTAGAGCACCATTCTTCCATTTTTTATCACTACCTCTGCTTTCAGGCCCCGAGGTTCTCTGTGCCCAGTGACGTGAAAACACTTTATCCTTTGTGAGCCTTTATACTGTCTACAGGGGGTTCCTGCTTCCGGGGTGGGGCTGGAGTCCTGAGGGGCCCCTTCCTTAGGATTCCTTCACCTCGGCCTCAAACACAGGCTCACAAAGGTCCCTTCCACTTTGAGAGCAAAGCATCTTGCTGTTGAGGATCTAAGGTTTTCCATTTCTAAGCCTGAAGATGAAAACCAGTGTCAGCTCCAGGCACTGGGACTGGGGAGATGTCATGCTTTTAGCTGTTGGAACATCCACCAAGAGAAAGGCTTCATAAGAGCAGGGAACACCATTTTGCTCAAAGGATGTCAGAAGGTGGAGACACCTGAGCGTCCTGGCCCTGCGCAGACCCTACCCCGATTACAGAAAGATGCTTACGAGGGGGTCCAGGCAACAAGAGCTGCTCAAGGTCTCCAGGTGATGCCAACATGCAGCCAAGGAGAGAACCGTCGATGGCACAGAGAGATGGCAATTCCGGGGGAGCCAATGCTCCTTGCTTTCAAGGAATTGGTCCATTTCATCTGGGTTATTGAGTTCACGGGCACAGAGCTCTTCACACTTGTTGAATTCTCTTATTCTTCTCTTAATATCCAGGGCATCAGTAGAGATGACCCTTTCTTTCCTGGTATAGGTAATCTCATTCTCTCTCTACTGGTTAGCCTGGCTAGAGGTTTATTAGTTTTATTGACTTTTCAAGTTTTGTTGGTTTTTCGTCTTTTCAAATAGCCGGCTTTTGATTTTGTTGATTTTCTCTACTGTTTTCCTATTTTCAGTGTCAGTTGATTTCTTCTCTATTTTTAACTATTCCCTTCATTCTTTTTGCTTTCATTTATTCTTGTTTCTCTAGTTTCTTAAGGTGGCTGGTTAGGTTCCATCAAATGCATATATCTTTTTCTAACAGATTTATTTGATGCTACAATTTTCCCTCTAAGCATCACTTTAACTACATCCCACAAATTTTGATGTTTTATTTTCATTTTTAGTTCAGAATATTTTTAAATTTCCTGTGAGACATTTTTGACCCATGGGTTATTGAGAAGTACATTTTTAAAGTGCCCAAAATTTGGGAAATCCCCAGCTACGTTTCTGTTACTGACTTCTATTTTAATTCTTGTGTGGTCTAGAATGTACTTTGTATTTTTTCTTTAAAATTTTTAAGGATTGTTTTTTTGGCCCAGAATACAGCCTGTCCTGGTGAACGCTCCCTGTGCTCTTCAGAAGAAATGTGTATTCTGCAGTGTTGGCTGATTAACAGTGCTGTTCAGGTCATCTATATCTTTACTGATTTTCTGTCTGCTTGATCTATCAAGTACTGACAGAGGTGGCTGAAGTCTCCAACTGTAACTGTTATCTATTTCTTCTCTTAATTCTGTAGTCTTGCCTCATATCTCGACTCTGGGGTTAGTGCATTCACTTTACGCTTACGATTGTTATTTGTTCTTGGAGACTTAACCCCTTTATCATTATGCAACACACCTCTTTATCCCCGATAATATGCCTTGTTCTGAGGTCGGCTTTGCATGAAATTCACATAAGATACTCCAGTTTTATCTTGATTTGTGTTAGCATAGTATATCTTTTTTCATATCTTTACTTTTAATATTTACTTTCAATCTGTCTGGGCTTTATATACAGGTTTCTTTAAATGTAGACAGTATATAGTTTATAAGTAGACAACGTATAGTGGGGTCTCATTGTTTTAAAAATCAATCTGACAATCTCTGTTTTAGCTGGTGTGTTCAGACCACTGACATATAAATGATTATTAATATAATCAGATTAATATTTACCATCTTTGTATATTGTTGCATTTGTTTCTATTTTCTTTTCAGCCTTCTCTGTTTTTTTTCTTTTTAAAATGTGGACCATTTTTAGGGTCTTTATTGAATTTGTTACAATATTTCTTCTGTTTTATGTTTTGGTTTTTTGGCCGCGAGGCATGTGGGATCTTAGATCCCTGACCAGGGATGGAACCCACACCCCCTGAATTGGAAGGCAAAGTCTCAACCACTGGACCACCAGGGAAGTCCCCGTCTTCTCTGGTTTTAATCGAGCATTTTATGTGATTCCATTTTATCTCCTCTATTGCCTTATCATTTATACTTCTATTTAAAATATATATCTCAGTTGCTAAGCCTACTTTCAAATAGCACCATATTGTCTCAAGTGTAGTGCCGGTACTTTATGATGGAATATTCCCAAATCCTCCCTCTCATCTCTTCAACACTGTTGTCACTTTTCACTTTTACTTATTCCCTAATCGCTCAGTGCACTGTTACTATTCGTGCTTTAAACAGACAGCGATCTTTTAGAGAATAAGAAAAATAAAAGATTACATCTCATTTTTATTTATTCATTTTTTGCTGCTCTTCTTTTTTATCAATGTAGGTCCAGTTTTCTGACCCATATCGTTCTCCTGCTGCCTGAAGAACTTTAATATTTTTCTAGACCTCAGGGGTGCTGGCAGTGAATTCCCCCAGTTGTTCGTTTGAGATTGTTTTTATTTATCCTTGACTCTTTCAGGATATTGTCCCTGGATATACACACAGGTTGGCAGGTTTTTGTTTATTTGTTTTATTCTTTCAACACTTTCAAGATTGAATTGAACTGCATTCTTAGTTGTGTGGTTTCTGATGAGAAGTTGGCCACAGTTTTTATCCTTGTTTCTTTGTAGGTAAGGTGTTTTATTCTCCTTGGGGAATCTTCAAAAGTTTCTTTTTGTTTCCTACAGTTTAAGTATAATACATCTAGGGTCTTTTTGTTTTTGTTGAATTCTGCTTGATGGTCTCTCTGCTTCTTGGAACATATGTAATACTCTGCAGTATTATTTCTTAAAATATTTCTTCTTCTTTTGGTATTCCAATTACACGTTACACCATTTCCTATGGTCTTGCAGTCCACAGTTTTTGGATGTTGTGTTCTTTTTTTTTTTCTTCACTGTTTTCAATGTGTGTTTCAGTTTGGGTAATTTCTTTTGGGCCATCTTCAAGTTCACTGATGCTTTTCTCAGCTGTGTCAAGTGTACCAACAAAATAGTCTTCATTTCTGTTACTGTTTTTTACTTCTAGCATTTCTTTTACAGTTTTTATCTCTCTGC
Organism: Tursiops truncatus; assembly: GCF_011762595.2. Lineage (NCBI taxonomy): Eukaryota > Metazoa > Chordata > Mammalia > Artiodactyla > Delphinidae > Tursiops > Tursiops truncatus. The sequence continues at coordinate 43,554,207 of NC_047048.1, read as the reverse complement.
TGACATTACCCAGATGTTCATGCATGTGGTCTACCTTTTCCTTTAGAGCTTTTAACATATTGGACACGGTTGTTTTAAATCCTCTGTTTGATAATTCCAACATCTGAGTCATAATCAAGTTTGGTTCTAATGATTGCTTTGTCTCTTCAGACTTTTCTTGACTTCTAGCATGCCTTGCAATAAAGACGTCTTTATAGAGCAGTAGATATTAAAGTAAATAGGCCTTTAGTGTGAGAATTTATGTTAAGCTGGCAAGAAGTGAAGCGTGTTTGATGTTTGTTGTAGCTTTAGGTACCTCTTCGAATGTCTTTATTTTTGTCTTTCCTCTTGGCTTTGGGGCTTTCCTGTGTACTGCCTCAAACAGAGTATACACCTCATGCCCCCCAGCTCACATCCATTGTTATCATACTGGAAGCTTATACTCACATGGTGGAAGGGTATGGGGGAGGGGAAGCTCTGTGACCCTCTAAGTCTTGTAACTGGAGTGCACAGTGGGCCAGGGGTGCACTCCACAAAGAGGGATGAACTCCACGGTCTTTCCATCTCTCCTCCAGAGTAGGGTTGCTCCCCACCCCCCACCCTGCCCCCATCAAAAGCCTGCCAGAGACCACCCTGCAGCACTTTGCTTTTAGGATAACAAACGAGATGCATGTTGGAGATTAACAAATGCTTTAAGGCGGGTCTCTTTTGTTGAGGTAGTTTCTGTTCCTCTCCTGTACACACACATACTGTAAGGCTGTAGATATTTGAAGAAATATGTTAACTTAGCTTATTTTAAAAATCACTTAGAATATTTAGTGCTGTCACTTAGCCTTACCAGCACAATGCTGTTTGCTTTGCTAACGGAAGATTCACAAGACTCTCAGCCCTTCTGTCTTCACTAGGCAACATCTTCATCATCATTGTCATGTGTGCCAGTGTGCATTTGATAAGTATAATAGCTTTGGAGTAAAAATGCCCTTTGCTTTTTACTATAATCATGTCATGACCTCATAAACTATTAGAAGGCATTTTAGGTCTCAGAAATTTTGTTCATTTGATATTTTCTTTCTGAATATAGTATTTAGGAAAGAAAGTTGTTCTCTCATTATTCATTTTCTGATGGACCTAATAATATAAACATGTTATGTGTATACTTTTCTTTCATCCCTGTAAATGCAGCTGTGGCAGATTATATCTTCCCTGAAACGGCTGCTGCAGTGTTTTCCATCCCTCATATTCTTCTAGATCCTTGACCTCTATGTTCCTTCCCACGAGTCTGGGTAGAACTTTACCAAGGCCTCGGCCAACAGGGTCTGGTGGAGGTGATGCTGCATGGCTTCAGAGGTTGGGTCATAACAAGGTCTTATGATCTGCTCTGGTATTTTTGGGACACTTGCTTTGGGAGCCCAGCCACCATGCTGTGAGGAAGCGCAAATTAGCCCATGTGAAGGGACCACGTGGGAAGGCCAGGTACTGGGTGCCCCTGTGCTCACTCTGGGTAAAGTCTGAGCCAACACCCAGCATCAATTACCAGACATGGGTGTGAAGACGCTGCAGATGTTCCAGGCTCGAGTGACCCCAGACATTGAGGAGCAGAGACAGGCCTTCCCCATGGCGCCTCCCGGATCCCAACCCAAGAAACCATGAGCACAATGAAAAGGTCATTTCATGCCACGAGGTTCAGGGCAGTTTTCTTTGCAGGAATAACTGTATCAGCACCCAAAATAAAACGCAGAGGTTTATCAGAAAGCCAGGAGCAGGTGCAAAACACTCATTGCAGAAGCAGGAGGAAGTGCGGGGAGATTGCGAGAGTTTGCTCCCCAAGGCAGCAGGGTTCACCCCTTCCGTAAAAGTTTGAGGGCATTTCTCTGGGGAGGCTGGGGTTTGTACCTCTTATTTCTTGGTATACTTTTAACGAGTCCACTTAGACACGGGGCCTGAGTTTCCTCATGTGCAGACCTTGACGGTGCTCCTTGGTCCCTGCAGGGTCTGAAGGCAGAAGGCTCGGGTTCACTCCTTCTCTACCTCAGTGTTGCTCAACTGGAAAATCTACCCTCTGTGAAGTTAGACAAGAAAGTGAGGCTGGGTCACATCGCGTGCAATTTGGGATAAGGTGTGTTCTAGTCACTGTCTAGGAGACAATCCTTCTATCCCTGGAGATCTGTAGTCTGATAAGCTAATGAAAGTATTGTAGTCAGTAAGGGCTATACTATTATACAGTGACACCACTGTATCTATCTGACTTACAAACATTAAAAATAAGTACAAGGTATGGGTAAGGTCCTTAAATTGTGTGTGTGTGCACGCACATGCATGGCCCGTTTATGCCGCGTAAAGACCAGCTCCCATGAGATCGTCTGTGGATGGGAACACACGGAGGGTAGACAGAGAAGGGGAGGGGAGAGCTGTCTTGGGCCCACACACCTTCTCTCTGGTCTTCCTTTTGTGTGTGTCTGTCCCTTTGGAAGCCTCAATATTCTTGCCACCTTCTTCTCCATTGTAAGAAACAAGCAAAATCTCTAGGAGAAAAGTGCCTTTCTGGCCGGGCAGTTAGAAACAACAGACTCATCTGAACTTTGCTCTTCCGTATTTCCCACCCCTTCCAGATAATTCCTTTTGGTGGGTCCCACCTTCGGGTCAGGTACAAGCAGGCCAACCTCTGTCTTATTTCTCTCATCACCTCCTAGAAGTGTAATATGTAGTTTTATTTGCCGAGTATACCTCAATAAACCTGGAAAAAATGATAAACTCAAGACCACAGCCTCCCTCTAGACCCTCTGGCAGTTCTAAGTAACAGGGGGCTTCAGACAAGGGCCCTGGGCCGGGGTATGACCTGCACTCCCAGCTACATCCCAAGATCTCAGTCTCCTCCTCCAAGAATCTAGGACTTTGCAGAGGCCATAACTGGAGGAAAGAAGTGTGTCTGTTTCCTCCGTGTCCTTTGATAATTTTCTTTGCTGTTGTTTCTGGAAGATGGCCCAGTCACTTGGCTATAGGGGACTGAGAGCTGACATGCAAAGGGGGAAAAAAAGAGCGAAGGAGGAGGGGAAGGACCATGAGGGAAAGAAGAGACTCTTTCACGAAGAAGAAAGGTCACTGCAGCTACTTTCAGCGTGTAAAATATTCCCTTAGCTTTATTGTGTGGAGGACGTTAGCATATGCACAGCGGGAAGGAACATTTTAATACAGAGCATCTTTTTCCAGCTTCAAAGATGAGAGTAAAATATAAAGGTAATGAAACTGCTGTTGGGATGATGTCTTTTTCTCCTTGGGGCTTTGTGGGTTGGCAGAGAAACGGGCTAGTAGGAGCATAATTTGTGGGTCAGAAATGACCCCCGAAAGAGAAGGAGACAGGCTGAGCCCTTGGTGCGAGTGAGTCCAGCATTCTGACCTGCAGAGACACTGCAGGACCACCTTTCCAGCCCCACTCCAGGACCACCCCTCTGGCTCCCCCAGGATCAGCCCTTTGGTTCCCCTGAGTTAAACAGTTTTCCCCTGGCGCTGGTGGCCACGCTCACAAACAGGAGAAATGCTGAATTTCAGTGAGAAGTTGGTGAAAATCATGATGAACCCGTTTCCCACCAAGCCCGTGGATGTCCCGGACAGCCTGCCTGCCCTCGTGGGGTCTAGGCAATCCCCCCAGAGGAGGGGGGCAGGGAGGGCAAGACAATCCAGGTGTCCGAGCTCCCTGGGCTGAAAGGACGTCCAGGACTCTGGGGACAGGAGGAGATGGGGGTGAAGGTGGGTGGAAGTGGGTGCCTATCTCAGGAACGGCATGTGGGGGTGACTGTGTCCTGTATCGCCGCCCAGCTGCCCAGGAGGGGAGACCCTGGAGGGGAGGAGTCAGCTCTGCGGGTCCACGAGCAGGACGTGCGGGCTCATTGGGGTTCCTGGTGCTCTGTCCTCACGGAGGTGTCCTCCCAGCTCTGTCCCTTGGAGTTAGGGGGTTGAGGTGTGGCCGATTGAACAGATGTTAAAACATCATCGAGGAAGTTGCCTCCCCTACTTAAGATACTAACGTCGTTCAGAATTTGATAACTGCGTACAGCTCATTGGCTGATTTCGACTATACGCTTTCGTTTATTAAAGGAGGCCACTGAAAGAACTCCTCTGAAAATAAACCACTAACTTCTAGGGGACAGAAGACCTTGGGAGCAATACTGTGGCAACATCTGAGGATCCGTGCTCTCAGGTATTGTTACCTTCTGTTCATTGCTTTCCCCGACATGCCCGTTGGGTTACATTAATCTCAGTGTAATAAAGAACTCTATTCTGAGCATTTAAATGGGTGAAGCAGGACTCCTCCTTGACAGCAGCTTGTCAGTTAGGACTTTAACCGTGGGTCTGTCTTATTTATTCCCTGACCACCTCCAAGAAGGACCGAGGAGGGCTGACTATTTCCCGAAGGCCAGAAACCCTTCCTCGTCCCATTTCCTCGTTGCTTCCTGAGGTCTCAGTGGACTTGTTGCCCTGACCACCACAGAATCTCAGCCTAGGAACTTGGATGAGTCCCTCTCACAGTGCCTCTTTCCAGCCAAGAAGAGCGGGCGGTTTGGGGAAGAGCTGTCTTGGCCAGGCCTCTGGTTCCTGGACCTGCTCCCCCGTCTCTGTCTTTATGCCAACCAAGCAGACAGAGTGTGTTTACTAAACTCTTGTTCAGGCCACGCACCACGAACACCACATCCTGGAGATGCAGCCGGACTGCAGTGCCCCCGTGGCCAACGCGCTCCATCCACAGACCACCGTGAGCTGAAACCCTTCAGGCAAGCTTTCTGACCATGACAAACGATTATTATAATCCTCTGCTGGGAGCTGAGGGGGAAGAGCTCTGAGTTTAGATATATTTAGAAATATAGCTCAAGCTGATTCTGCTTTAAGCCTGTCCCCTGGCTTTTGAATTCTGTTAAGTTACTGGGAAATAAAGTTAATCATCTTGCAGGTTAGTACAGGCTGCGTCAAGGACACTTTTACATCCTGCTGCCCAGGCCGTTCTTCGGTTTTATAGCTCGCCGGGAGCCTGCGTCGGGCCCGGGGCGTCCCATCTCCTCTCGCACCTGTGGGGAGACCAGGGCAGCAGGTGGGCCCCGGCAGGGAGTCACGATCTTCCCGATCGGATGGCGGGGTGTTTGGGGCCACATCTGATTCTGTCCTGGTGCGAAAGGGCAAAGTCCTCTCTCCTGAGTAAAGACAGCACAGCCACATGCCCAAGCCCTTAGCTGGAGTCAGATGGCTTCTGTCTGCTGGGGAAGGGCCGCCCTCTGGGGAAATGAACCCAGCTACTCAGGGCCTCCCTGGTCACAGGTGGTGACAAGGAGTACCAAAGACTTTTCAGAAAGAATTGGCCTTTCTCAGGACAGGCTCTTAGGCCAAGAATGGAGGTGCCCAGAACACCCGGAGCATCTCCAGGTCCAGGCCCGGGAGCAGATTCCAGACACTCCTCCAGGAACCGTGCCTGAGAGCCGGCCCAGGACAGACGCAGCCCTTTGACCACGGAGCTGAGCCGCCAGCTCCTGCTGCAGCTGCAGCCGCAGGACAGACACACTTCCGAGAGGCAAAGCTGCAGAGGGTGCTTCCCTGCACCCTGGGCTCCGGCCTCTGGGGATGCCACCGGACAGCTTCGGGAAGAGTGGCCACATGTACTGAGGTGACCTGCAACCCTCGGGGCTCCGGCCTCCTTCAGACTCCAGAGAGTCAGCCGAACTCTGTGCCCCACCCCCCATCCAACATTCATGCATAATAAATCAAACCTCACTGTGATCAGTCCTTGCAAGACACCCCGCCAATTACCTGAAAATCAGCCTGAGAGCCAGCGCGATCAGCTGTACCCTCTGTGGGCAGAGCGTGACTCAGGATCCCAGGTCTGACCAGCACTTGCCCCCTGTGCGATGGGACAGGCACAAACGCACTCCCAGCGCCCCTGATGGGCAAGGCCCAGGGATCCTTACGTGGACACAGATGGCTCTGGATGAAGATTTGTTCACTTACAAGCTCCATTCTGGTTTTCAAACCCTGCATGTCATTTCCAGAGGAAAGCAAGGCACTTGTTACACCTCTGAGGGCCAGGCAAAATGATGCAAAATCATCTCAGGAATGCAGAGAATCATCTTAGAATTGAGCTCTAGGGGCAGGGTCTCAAGATGGACTTACCACATCTCCACTGTGTTTAGATTCCCGGGAGGACCACAAAGCACTGCCAGTCTGTTCTTGGTACTTTCTGGGCCTGTGAACCATCCTGGACACCTTGGAAGCTCTTGTGGCTCTCGACGACCAAGAAGGGACCCCCAGAGACCCAGTCTGGTGGTGGTGGGCAGTGCGGGCCTGGGATGGGGGCGGTGGTCTTGGAGGGAGGCAGGAGTGGCAGGAGGCTGGGGTGATGGCAGAATGGGGGTAATGGGGAAGCTCTGGGGTTCAGGCTGGCTTTGAAACCTCCACTCAGTTTGGATGAAGCAGGCAGTGCTGGGGCCTTGAGGGGTGATGCTGTCCACGTGGGACTGAGATGGGCCAAAGTGGACCCAAACTGTGGCACTTCCTGGAGAACCATGGATGGGCCGGGATGGGGGATGGGGGATGGGAAGGGTCCAGGGCCAAATTCACCACCTGCGTGTTGCTCTCTCCCGGCGCAGGGCCAGTTCTAAAGGATACTTTCCGCCTACACGTCTTGCTGTTTCCTGCATCCCCTAAGCAATCTGCGTCGTGTCATCTAAGAACTCGCTGCTTCATCATTTATCTTTGAATTACTTTGGAGGCAGCCGGCTCCACAGCTCTCCCCAACCAGCTCACGCTGAGTACGTGGGGCTCCTTCGACCCTGCCCTCGTGTGTGTGTGAATATCACTGCAACGCAAAGCTCAGACCAAAGTAAACACGCGCTGCAGGTGTGTTTCAAGGACTCCTTCCTATTTATATGTACCAATCATTTAAATAAAACCGAAGGTTAGAAATGAAGAATCCCCCGTCTAAAAGGAGAGAAGGGAAATAAGAATGAGAAGCTTTACACACAGGTAAGAGACTGCAGGTCTCAGTACATGCTGTGCTCAAGGTAATTTTCCAGCTCTAAATTCAGTATCTTCTAGGCTCTATGTCTGGGATTCATGCAACCTTCAAGTGCCAGAAAATGCCAAAGCTCATCAAGGAAGCAAGAAAAGAGGGGCCCTCCTGAGAGCAGCCCACCCAGAGTCTTGAGCCAGGGTCCCATCCTCTTGCTGCACCAGTTTTTACAGCCAAGGTGCAGGTGTAATGTCATCAGTACTTTTGACTCCCATGTACAGCTAGCTGGCCCCATGGTTGAGGTAGTCCAGTGAGGGGTCTCTCAGTGAGGAAGACTTAAATTTCATCATCGTCAACATCAAAACATCAGAGATGTACCCCAAATGACCCTCATTCCCACGAGAATCTATGATGTGCTCATCAACCAGTGACTCATCACAACTGTTCCCGAATTTCTATGTTCTGTTGGCATCACTATACTTGTGAGTCCAGACACAGGGGGTACTGTCCTGCCTGTGAGGTGAGGCTTCGTGCTGCAGACAGTGAGATGGATCAGTGGCCTGGCCTTCCCCGAGGCCACATCCAGGGACGCCTGTGGTGAGACTGGCGTCTGTCATGGACCAGGGCATGTTCAGCTAAGTGTGTCTAGGCTCTGGGCAGGCTGGACTCAGCCTTCAGAGGCACAGCCACTGCACAGAAGCAGGAGCTCCTGGGACTGCACCTTTTGTTCGGTCCTCGGGATGTCATAGGACCTGTGCAGAGCCTCAATCTCAGAAGAGATGGGAAAGAAAAGACCAACCATGCTTTTAGGGGCTACGTCCTTACAGCTTTAGATACATCATCTAAAAGCAAAAAGATCACGCATTTGCAAACGTAATTTGAGGTGAGCATGAGGCCAGAGGGAAGAATGTAACACACGCTGGGATTTTAACTCTGGACTCCCAGGCACTGTGTGGGCTCTGCCCTTGGACAATCAACGCACGGGTTTCTCTGCTCCAGACAAATAATCACAAAATCGAGATAGTAATTACTGAGACAATGCATAAACGATAACTGCAAAAAATCCATCTAATACTCTCCAGGGAACAGAACAGATATGATGCATTTGTTCATCTATCCACCAACACAAGCTGAGATCAGTGACTCAACTCCAGCATGCGTTCTGGAGGAAGAAAAATAGATCAGAAATCTGATTTGTCCTGGCTGCACCAGATCATTAATATTTATACAGAATTGTTTAGATCCAGAAGTTGCAAAACTGCTCTCAGAAGCTACAATCAGCGTATCAAATACACATATGGAGAGGGAGATAGAGATGGGGCAGGAGAGATCCAGGGAGGAGGAAGGAGGGGAGGGAGGGAGAGAGAAGGGGGAGGGGAGGGGGAAAGTGATCACTCCAGACCATTAAGCTGTGTTGCATGTTTTCCTGATACAGGTTAAAATATATCCATCTGATATATCAGGCCATCCTTCTAGTCACGTTTATACTCCATTTCTGCAAAGTCAGTGCCATTCCCGCGCCTGGTGGGGCTCCTGCAGCCTAGCCGCTCCCTCACCATAACCCTGGGGGGAGAGGTGGGCCTGGTCCAAATCCTTCCCACGCCCTCGCCCCCTTGGTAGCATCTTTCTTCCCAGGTGGTCCCATCACTCCTGCTTCTCCACACCTCCTGGGGCTGGAACAGGCTTTGCCAGGTCCTCCTCTGGCTCCAGCAGAGTTCATGGCTTTAGTACTTAGTTACCCTGCTAAACCAGATGATAACGCCACCTGTTAGAGGACCCGTGACTCTCACGTATGAAGTTGGGTCTTGTGCTAATTCTGAATCTGCTACCGCTTACAGACGCAGTCACCAGGCGGTACTCAACTTACTATAAATCAGGGGGCATCGGAGAATAATGAACTTGAGGATAAAAGAGGTGCGTGGTGACATATATAAAACATTTCCTCCAGACCTACGGATGATTATAAACCACACCACTGAGTGTGTGGAGGACACGGGGTCCAGTTTTATGTAATGCACCTGTCCTAAGCACACAACTTTGAAAAAAAACTGAGCATTTCCAAAACCTGTCTTTGTTTGTGACAAGGTTTAGCTAAGAGAACGTGGAAATGCCGGTCTCTCTGGTGAGATGAATGGTTAGAGATGGACAGGTGACAGCTCCTAAAAGCATCTGAGGCATCTGCCGCTCAAGGCTTTGTTGTAACTAAGCTCCTGGCGGATGGGAGGGTGGAGGGAGGTGAAGAGGCCCGTCTCGCTGCATCTGCCTCATGAGACCCCAAGGCTGCGCAGCAGAAATCCGCAGAGGCCCTGCAGTGCCTGGCACACGTGTCTGCTTGCTTCCTTGTGAAAGGATATTCTGCTCTGAGCTGACTCTATTGCAGAGCGTGCTGCTTCCGTGCCGTGTCCTCTGACCACCCTTTACGTTGTTGTATTGCCCACCCTTATTCTCTGGCTTAAAACGCTCAGTTAATAGACAGACTCCAGTTTGCGTTCAAGACTCTCCGGCCCTGCCCTGTCTTCCCTGGCCCCCCAGGTCACCTCTGTCTCTGTTGCTTCCTCCTGGGGGGAGCCCTCAGCCTACGACTGGTGGCAGCCCCTCCTTGGTGGGCAGCTCAGAGGAGGGAGCTCGGCACTGTCTCCAGGGCGCCCAGAGGAGGAGGGGTTCGTGCTGGCTGCTCACCGACCTGCGTGTGGCGCGTGCCCAGAGCATTTAGCAGCTTGACTCGATATTGAGCCGTGGTGACTCCTCCCAGCTGGGTCTGGACACCCTCAAGAGATGCCACGTTTATCAGCCACATGGTTCATCTTTACGAAATGACTGAACAGAACACGGGTGTGCAGGTCTCTGCATCAGACACACGTGTAGCCGGGACTCGGCAAGCCCCCCGGGGCTTTCCATCCTTTATTCACACGGCGATGCCACTTCTGAGTCTGAATAAGGCTCCCACGGGCTTTGTTCTCTTCGTCCCATTGCACTAGGCCACTCATGCAAAGAGCCAGGGCGAGTTCCTGTCAGCGCTGGAAGGAACGGGAATTCAAGTGACAGAAAATCTAAGTTCCTCAACCCAGTCTTCAATTTTCTAATTAAGAAACATTCCTGTTGTAAGAGGAACACGGTCTCTGTAGAAGAACTATAGATTTCTGCTTCTAATGATACCACTAGTGATCCTTCTGCAGAAGACAGCTAGAGATTCTTTAGGAAATATTAAAGAATACTTCGAAACGCGGGTGCTATTCATAAAATTCATAATCTGACGCTTAATTCCCTTTTCTCATTTAATTGTAGTTATAATAATGCAGTTAAGAAAGGAAAGAAACATTTTAGGAAGTGAAATCAAGACATAATAGATGCTCAAATGTAGAAGATGCCTGAGGCCGACGCCGTGCACGGAGCCCTCAGGCCTCCCGCCAGCGGGAGCTCCGGACCCACGGCCTCGGGGCAGCGCAGGTGGGCTGGGGAGTCGGGGAGGGTCTTCCAGCTCCAGTCTCAAGCTCACACCTGCCCTGCTGGTGAAGGTGCCCAGGTAAGCGCCCAATCCCGCCTAGAAGGCTTCTCTTCCTCACTGTAACACGCTCCAAGCAGGTGGGGACAAGATTTAGAAGCGAGAGCTGTGCTTTTCTATTTTTGTTTGCAGATAAAAGTCAAAGTTATGTTGCAGGAAATTTGATTTTAAGTGTTAGAAGCATTGATATTTGCATCATGTATCCATACTTGCTACCTCTCTGATTTCTGTGTTATTTAATCCCTTGAAACTTCAGTCTTTTCATCCATAAAAATGGGGATAATAAATTCCCACCTTTCAGACTCATTGCCAAGATTAAATAAGATAAAGTGGGCACATCAACTAGCTCACAGCCATCGCGCAGCAAATTTGGGGTCCTTTCTGTCTTCCACATCATTCAGAGCATCATTTTCTGGGTGGACCCACCAAAACTACACACAACACCTTCCTCTGTAAAAAGTGTATAAAACTTGCCTGCACTGGGAGCTGGATCAAATGATTAGCACTGGAGTAAAGTGAAGCTGTGGACAAACGCTGCCCTCAGGCCTCCACACTAAGGCCGGGGGCGAGGCCCACCGCCAGCAGGTCTGGCCTTAGGACGCCATCGCCTTCACTGAACCCTGATCCCATGGCCACAAAGTGACGTGATGGCAGTGCCCTGTCACGGACTTCCCATGAGATCACGCGTGTGCAACTGCTCAGACTACGGCAGCATCAGGAGCGGGGGGAGGGCTTGTTCAAAAGCCGTTTCCACGTCCCCTCCCCCAGTGGCTCTGATGCAGCGGGTCGGTGGGCCAGACGACACGCCTTTCTAAGTGAGCTGGGGGTGTCGACACTGCTGGCCAGGACCACCCAAGAAGGCAGGTGTGCGGTGTTCAACGCAGGCCGGGGCCCAGAGGTGCAGGTGGTACCCACCTCCCTGACACTTTTACCACCACTGTTACTGCTACTTGAGGCCTTTTTCGAATCATAAAATCTGTTGGAGAAAAGATCCCACGTCTCCTTCCAGGTGTCCCTTGACCTGGGGACCCACGTGTGTGCCAACAATTCCGATTTCCTGCATCTACAGTCAGGCTGAAGAGGCACGAACAGAAGGCCCGGTGGGCTCAAGGCTGGGCTGAAGCACCATGTGCCAGGGGCTGCCAGCTCCTGGGCCTGCAGTGCAGTCCAGAGCCACGCTGACCCTGAAGGGACCCGCGCGCCAGGGTCTCAGCCGCGAGTTCCCGTGGAGATGTGTCCACCGAGGGGTCCACGCTCACAGCACAAAAAAAAGAGGGGCTGAGGGCCGGGAACCCCAGAGCCCCTTCTCTTATTCCAACAGCAAAGGCAACCCCGCAGGCCTCAAAATGCTGGCTCTTCACCCCTGAGAATGTGACCAGCGGCCTCCACGGAGACTGTTTCACTTGCCATTAACAGATGATCAGAATCCTTTCCCAACAAAGGTATTAAACATCCTGACTCATCAGGCCCGAGTCTAGAAGGTTCTTAAGGTGTGAAGGGTAACGTTACTTTCTGAGAAGAAGGATCTCATGCCAGTCTCCTCTACTGTGGCTGGAGTTTTATTATATTTACCATATTTTAGACAAGGATGCTGTGCACGGCTTGCCCTGCCCCAGAGACAGGCCTCCCCCAGGGTACGTGGAGAAGCCAAGACCAGGGATGACTTCTGCATCCCGGCACGTAGACAACATTTCCTGGGCAGCCCCACCCCCAGCCCCCGCTTATCCAGGGCTCACCTGGCCTCTGCCGGCAGGTGACAAGTGACACCAATGTCCACTTGCATCTCTCTGAACAGGGAGCATCTGCCCTGTGGAATCCATGGTAAAAATATGAGTCCCGTTCTACAACGTGGCAATCAGAACACAGCTCTGGCTTGGAGGGCACGCCCTGGGGGTGATGGGGTTTGTCAGTAGGCCAGGCTGGGAGGCTGGGAGTGGGCCGCCCCCTTCACCCCTCCATGTGTCAAGACTGGGATGCAGGGGGTGGCTGACGTTACACTTGGGCCCTGGTTCTCTGGGCTCTGTCCTCCTGAGCTTCCTTCTCCTGGAGAAACCCTCTTGCCTGTTTGCAGCACGTTAACCCAGGCTCAGGGCGCAGCTGACACGGGGCGCTGGGCTCTGGGCCTGGGGTCTTCTGGGGACACCATCTGCACATCGAGGGCATCTGCCCATGTGCTTTTGTCTGGGTCCCGCTGTGCGTCCCAATCCTTGGTGCACGCAGCGACCGCGGCCACTGCTTGGGTCTGGGAGATCCCGGCCTCGCTCCACCCACAGCTGCTCAGGCCCCTGACAGCCTGGAGTCTTGCCCTGCAGCCTCGGCTTGTGTCCCCAGAGCAGAGGCCTCTGGCATGTGTGGGACAAGGTCGCAAAAGAGAAGCTCAGACACATCCTCCAGGTCAAAGCTGGACGTGAAACAGCCACCTGACCCAACCCCAGCGGTGCAGGACGGTCCCCATCACCCCTCCCTGTACCCGTCCATCCTCCAGAGACGGGACCTCAAGCAGCGGCCCCACCATGTCCCCCTGGGGCCTCTCAGTGTCCCTGTGAAGAGGTGCCTGCCCTCAGGGGGCCACCAGTGGGTCCTCTTCTCCCCCTGCTCCTCGTGGGGTCAGGGGACACGGGAACATGCATAAAGGGACTCTCCACTCACCCAAAAAACCGAATCAGTACAGACAATGGCAAGAAGCAGTGAGAGGCCAGGGGTCTGTTCTCAAGCCCAGAGGAATCAGTGCTTCAAGCGTGAGACCTGGCCGGTAGGCCCGAGAGCCCTGGATGCTGAAGAGGGAGCCCGGTGCCCTGAGGATGCGGTGGGCTCCGGGGCCAGCGGAAGGGGCTGCCTTTATCTCCCGTCTGGTGGGGATGACAGGTGATGCTGAAACTCATGCTTTAATTGGCAAGTACACATCTTCCTTTGATTAATAAAAACGGGAATGTAGATCATTTCTGAATGAAGGCTCCCCATTTGCTAGAGGAAATCTTTCAAAACCTGGGCTCCGTGAAGGCACATGGAGGACGTTTGCTGTGAAAAAGGGCTGGGAATCGACGCCCTTAAAGCACGGAGGGCACGGTTACCCACCAGACAGGCCGTTTCCTCCAGAACCTTAGTTTGGGATAAGCACACAGGCGCCGCAAGACTGGACTCTATTTTACGTGTGAGCCTTTCACAAAGAAAACCAAACCCGCTTTGCCTCCGTTCCCAGTGTGTACCAAGTCCGCGCCCAACATGGGGTCAGTCCCGCTGGCCTGGAGGCCGGGCTCCCAACCCGCTGCTTTCCCAGTGGCCACTGTCAGAGGATGTGTCCCGGGCCTGATGGGGTGAGGCTGGGCACCCCCTGCCCGGTCCCCGCAGATGGCTCTCCGACCCGAGCAGGCTGTCCTCGATGGCCTGGGTGCACCAGCCGCGTGCGCGTGATCCTGGGGAAGGCCTTACCTCGTGGGACAGGTAGAAGGCGGCGATGCCCAGGGGCCAGAAGCAGCAGAGCATGGAGAAGACGCTAAGGCCCAGGTGGTCCCGCGGGGGCATCACGAGGAAGTTGTCCTCGCTCTCTGTGTCACTGGAGTAGTCGCTCTGCCGGGAGAGATGGGGATGGAGAGCGAGGTTACCAGGGGTCTCTCCATCATCCCCCGAAGCGGGGCTCAGGCCTGGCGAGCCCTCCTGGCAAGTGTGTGTCCCCCACAGGAAGAGAAAAACCCCAAGGATGGGCTCTGGGTTGCTCCATGGGAGATTAAACCTCACAGGCCTGCGGATCTCTGGGATGGGGTGCGGACAGCTGGGTGAAGGTTTGACCATCGGAGGATGGGGCTGGGTGGGAAGCGCACAGGCAGAGTTGGAGTCCACTCTTTGTTCCAAGACTTCAAGCTGGTTTTAGGGTGAGGCAGGGCAGGTGTCGGGGCCGGGACCTGCCCTGAACCCCCTTCTTGCCTTAGACTCTGATCTGAGTAAGGACGTCACTGGGCCTGGTCTCAAGCCCGGGTGTCCCTCCTGTTTTGGTTAATCAAACACATGTAAAACTGCCAATCAGAGCCTCTACTCAGCCTGTGCTAGAAGCTTCCTGCTGGACTGTTTGTGTCTCATCTGAGAGAAAACAGGTGAATTTGGAGGGGCTCACCCCAATCTCAAACAGGGACTTTCTCCAGGGGCCCAGGATGGAAGTGGGTGATGCACTGTCCACACGGTACCCACCTGCCCCCCGCATGTGCGCGCACACACACACACACACACACACACACACACAGAGACACACACAGGTACACACACATGGACAGACACACACAGATACACACACAGACACACGTGCACACACAGATATACAAACACACACAGATACACACATGGACACAAACACACAGAGACACACACAGATACACAGACACACACATAGACACACAAACACACACAGACACACCCACAGACACACAGACACACACACAGATACACACGCATGGACACACACACACGCACACACAAATACACACACACAGACTCACACACACGGACACAGAGACACACACACAGACACACACAGATACACACACAGACACACGTACACACACAGATACACACACATGGACAGACACACACACAGATACACACACAGACACACAGACACACACACACGGACACAGAGACACACACAGATACACACACATGGACAGACACACACACAGATACACACACAGACACACGTACACACACGGGCACACAAACACACACAGATACACACACGGACACAAACACACAGAGACACACACACAGATACACAGACACACACACAGACACACGTACACACACAGATACACAAACACACACAGATACACACACGGACACAAACACACAGAGACACACACACAGACACACACACATGGACACACAAACACACACAGACACACCCACAGACACACACAGACACACACGCATGGACACACACACACACACACACACAGACACACACAGACACACACACATACGCACACACAGACACACAAACACACACAGACACACACACACACAGAGACACACACATGCATGCACCCCATGGGTCCCAATCCCAGGCATCCCTTCCCAGTGAGGACCAGCTCCTTCCTGCAGGGCAGGCTCTTGCCCTGGTTGGTCACCGTCCCTGGGGTCATCTTTCCAGGACCCTGCAGCCTCCCCTCCGCTGGGCCAGGTCTGCGGAATCCCTGTCTTTCCTCTGCAGCGTCACCTCTCAAACAATAAAGGGAAAGGGAAAGGCCCATCCTCACTGCTGCAGAGAGGGAACGAGCAGCCTTCAGGGAGGCATCTCGCTCGGTGGGATCTGGGGACTGAGCGCTGAGGGGCAGACGCACATCTGCCAGCCCGCAGGGAGGCCAGAACCTTCCATCCAGGTGAAGGACGCCAGGCAGGGTCCCCAGGACGAGCTGCCCAGGAGGCCCACGGTGTCCACTCTGGGAGCACAGCACTCGGAGCCTCAGGCTGGGCTGCAACAGCCGACCTGCCCTGATGGCCCTCTGCACGGGGCCTGGGGAGGGACCCTGAAGCGACACTTGCAGGGCGGGATCCGAGGCCCCCGAGAGACACGGAGGACGGGGCTGAAGGACAGACGCCCGGCGGATGCGCGTCTTTCGATGGGTCTGGATGCACCCAAGCCGCAGCTCTTTCTGTGGGCACCTGTTCAGGCTTTTGGCTGCGGTGGAGTGTTTCGGTTTTGTTTTCGTTTACTGAGGGTTTAAGTACCTGGGCTGGCTGGAATCTTACTCCAAATCTGGAAGTAGCTGCTGTGGCTATTTCTCTTGTCATTTCTACTTTACAAAGGACACTGCTGGGATCTGGGCGGTTACAGTGTCCCCAAACTACAGAACCGTCTGGCCAGTGGCCGCTTACTGCAGACTTCTGTGCTGTCAGCTGTCGGGACACCAGCGTCTGGCCACCAATCAACCCCACTGCCCTTAGTTGCTTCTTGCCTAAAGCTGGGGTGTCCTCTCTGTACCCCTTGGCCCTGGGATTTTGATAACCACTTCTCGACTGGTCTGTTGGTGGCCAGTGGCCAGGGTGGTCAGTGGAAAGTTCCGCAATCAGTGAGCAGTGTGGTGTCAGCTGAGGCCGCAAACCACACAGGGCTGCCTGGGCGTCGACCCCCATCTTCGGAAACAACTTCAAATGACACCACCATGCCTGTGAAGCAAAGGTTCCCCCCACAAAGTCTTCACAGACTTTTCCTTAGAGCATAAGGGAAACACACCTGTAAATTACAAAGTTGTGGCTACACGGCACCAAAATAACTAGTCAATTTTCATTCAAATAGGTTTTTAAAAATTCAGACAAATGACAGGGCAGACAAAAACAGCCCAGCCCTCTGTACCATCTCCCTCCCATCCACGGCAGTGCTGTGGGTACAAGTGGCCATGGGCATCGCACCAACAGATAGAGGAGAGGAGAGGAGGACCCTGGGGGCGGGTGGCGACGGAGACACCATCAAACCAAGTAGAGAAAACACACCACGCACAGCAGCTGTTTCTGAAAATCCTCTTCACGGGGCATTAGCTTAGAATATCTGCAAGGCAGGGTGGACGCTTCCAGAGACGTTCACAGCTCACGTGGTTGAAGGAAGAGATACTATGAGGGGGCAGAGCAGTACAGGGGCTGCTGTCCTCCTCCCCCAGCCCACCACTGCCCACACAGTCCGCTCTCGTCCATGACCTCCACGCAGGGAGCTGGCTCTCTGTCCCCTGGGGTTTCTTCCTCGGGAAGATTGACTAGGATAATCATAGCACCAGGCGGGACGCACATCGGCCCTGTGAGCACAGCCCCGAGGGTGAAGGGGTGCAGGGGCTCGGCCTCGGCCCTCGTCTCTCTCAAGGTCTCACTGTCCCCTCACCACTGCCCGGCTCCCTGGAGCCCCACTCGCTCCTCAGCCCCTGGCCTTCTCTGCTGCCTAATTCTGGGGAGCGTCTCTGCGTGGCCTGGGCGGGGGCGGCGGGAGGAGACCAGGATGGACTCGGGATCGGGATGCCCTGTGGAGCCTGCACGGTGTGTCCCCGACAACACCACTTCAAAAATGCAAAACCACAGACGACTCTACGTGGTCATGGAAAATGAGGATGTAGATGTTTATTCATTGCCCTGGAAAGGTGCTTGTAATAACCGAGGGAAAAACCAGGGTAGAAAGTGGAAGAAGTCACATTTCCTCCAGAAAGTCAGAAATTCAGATGCGTCTGGATGGCGGGCATATCAGTGCTTTTTGTTTTTTTTTCTTTTTGCGTTTCTGGGGTATAGTTTTTCTACAATAAGCAAGGTTATTGGGCAATGAAACTCACTAAGACACAGACGTGCTGACAGGTGGGGGGTCCCCCCGCCCTCCGTCCTCCTGTGGAGTGGGATCCCTCAGGACTTCCCTGAGGCCCTGCTTGGAGACATTGTGTCGGGGGCCCAAGGAGCAGCTGGCAGAGCAGGATGGGAACTCAGCACAGCACCCAGGCTCCCTGAGATGCAGGTCAGACCCACCAGGTCACTGAGGGTGAAGATCAGAGCCTCAGCCCGCGGAGCCCAAGTCTGTGTTGACCAGCAAGGCACCACCGCCCCACGGAGCTGCTTAAATTACCCAAATCAAAGATGCCCGACGTAGTTCCTCAGCCACCCTACCACCTGCCAGGGCCTCAGGTGGCACAGGTGGCCAGTGTCCATCACACGGGACAGCACACAGACTGCACATAGCAGGTACCAACAGCACACGTGTTGAACGCATGAAGAATTTCCAAGTGCCCTTAGCCGACATGGACAGCATCTGAGAAGCAGCCAGGCTCCAGGGTTTGCCCAGAGTGCGTGGGAGGAACCGGGCCCTCAGTCCACGTGGGCAGTCAGCCCCGCTGCCCCAGGCTCCTCTCCTTCCTGTGAGCCCTAGGGTCCTAACCGTCCACTCAGGTGGGACCACAGTGGGAGGACGGTGACTCGGTCAGGTTCAAGGCTGTCTCACCCAGGGCAGCTGATGGACAGAACCGAGGACAAAGGCAGGTGGACACAGCCCCCCATCCTCCTCGTGTCGGTCACAGACCCTCCAGATGTTCTGGGGCTGCAACATCCCGTCCACGTCGGAGGAGCGAGGAGTGTGGGTGAGCGCCGCTGACACCTGGAGCTTCCACAACCGCGCACGGAAGTGCCTCTCCTGACCACTGTCTGGGTTGGGAGCCCTGAAGTCCTTGCAGGGAGGGCGCTGGGCCACACTCCCTCACCTGCACTGTCGGGGTAGCCCCACTGGTCCACTTGTGTCCACCTGGGGGTCTTCCATGGGCAGGTGAGCTATGGAAGACCAGATCCCTCAGCGCGCGGCAGAATCCTCTGGCCCAGGCTCCCCTGGCACCTCAGGCCCACTGGCCTCTCCTTTACCCGGAATCAGATGAATCAAAACCAGACTCTGCTGGGGACCCACTCCGTGTATTTCACACGGGGTCATAGATGCAAAGAAGTGCAGGGTCTGGGGGCTCAACGGCATGGAACCTGGGGGACATATTTTAGTATCTAAACACGCTGTGCCCTAAATCCTACCGGGGGGCTGTTACTCAACTTTCCTGAATTAATTTAAACACCGTTTTCTCACCAGCTATGGTCTTCAATCCGATGGTTGGGGTACGATGACAGGCTCCCTCTAAGACTTGCCCTTCTTCTGATCTGGAAGTGCTCAGGGGTCCTGAGGACAGTCCTACAAAACGTTCTCAGGACCCGTCTTAGTTTAGTTCCCCCAGAAGCAGATCTTGAGTCAAGGACTGGGTGCACTTGTTTTCTTGGTAGAGGACCATGGGAAATGCTGGCAGGGAAGAGGGGAGGTGGGACGTGGCCAGACCAGAGCCTGTAAAGGGCGTTTTACCAAGGCAGGTCCTCTGTGGGCGCCTGGAGCCTGGTCCCTCTGGGACCTCGGGGGCCATGTGGTAGAGGGAACCCCCGGGGAACCGCCTCCTGGCAGTTTTGGCGAGTGCCTGGGGGCAGAGGTTCTCCCACATTGCGGGGAAGCCTTCAGGGCCCAAAGAAGGTCCTCAGGTAGGCAAAGGCCAGGCCAGGGGGCTTCTCCTGCAGGGGTGATACTCAGGGGTGGGCTGAGAGCATCTGCTGCAGAGGCTGTGGAAGAACTGGGGGGTTAAGACACCCTAAAACTTCAACCAGGGCAAGACCACCACACTCAGCGAACGTCTGGGAGGGTGAGAAGATGGGGACACAGAGGAACGTGGACATCCAGGATGATGAATCCCATCTACCTCCAAATAAACAGGCACAAAGAACAAATACACATCGTGTGTTTTCAAAGACAGAAGACCTGGTTTAAAATAACACTACAGGCATCAGGTAAAACCAACCTGCATGTAGCAAGCAGTCAATCTATGTTGGAAATTATATTATTTTTCCACTGTCGTGTTTTTGTTTTCACAGTGTGGATATAATCAGGTTGTTCACTGGACTTCAGATTTTGTCCAAGAAATTGTGATGCCCCTCTGAAGGCCCCTTGCTCAGTAAGGAGGTGGGACTAGCGTGTGCAAAGGCCCTGGGCCTGGAATAAGCACTGTACACACGCAGAGCTATAGGGAGTGAGGGGACTTGGTGTGGGAGAGGGGCCCCCAGCAGACCGTGTGGAGTGCGGGCCGCTTTCCACTGCTGCGACCAGGGCTTATCCCACATCAGACAAGAAACCAGGAAATACACACAGACACAGCCCTCAAGGACCAGCCACAGGTGTGGGTGTCACAACTGAGCCCAGCCCTGGCGTGTCGATTTATCACCTGCGGATGCAGTTTCTAAATGTGAATCCCTGCTTCAAACCTGCATTATTTCCACGTGTGATATTCTGCACCTAAGAGCTACATGGACAACTGCATGAGGTGATGGTCGCTGCTTTAGATCTTGCTTCCCCTTTACGTTACGGTTGCCAGAGGGTAACCTACGGTTTGCAGACGGAAAGTCCAAGTTATTGATAGTTTTGGCACCGTGGGTTTGGATTGGTTTGAACTAGGACTTGACTCACGTGAGTGCAGGGTCAGCATCTGAACTTTCGCGGCCTGGGTGCTCTGCTGGCCTCACCTGGTCCAGGTGGAAGGATGTGCATCCTCACTTAGAGAAGGGAGAATGAAAACCACACTGAGATATTATGTTTCACCTATCGAGTTGTCAACGATGAAAAGGCACCACCAGCCATCCTGTCAGTTAGGCTGTGGGCACACAGCCTGGCTGGATGCAAACTGTGACACCTTAGGAAGCAGATCTGTCGACATGCAACACAATTAAATACGTGCTGAGTTTTTGGTTCAGTAATCTCAGTTCTAGGTGTTATTCTGAAGATTCACCTCCAATCATAGAAAAATACAGACGCTCAAGGTTATTCATGGCAACGTAGTATGTAATTGCAAGATATTGGAAACGACCTAAATGCCCATTCGAACGAGAGTGGTTACATAAGCTATGAGGCATCCAGTGGTTACATAAACTAGGAGGCATCCACCGCATGGGATAAAGCGCAGGTGAAAAAAGAGTGTGTGGTAGTGGTGTGAGCTGCTTGGATGGGATTGAGGATGTTAGTTTCTATCTATCTATAAGTAGATAAAAAATAAGTATGTCTGTGTACACACACATGGTTACACAGGTGTGTTTATGTACCTATGTGCTACATGTTTCTCTTGGCTCAGTCTGCCGGAGGGCCTGGGAACAATGCGCCCACCCCCCAGGTGCTGAGAAGACCCAGTGCCCGGACGTTGGTTTCTAGACACGGCTCTCCAACACAAGGAGCCAGGGTGCTTTGGAGAAACGGCTGATTTCAGGGTCAGGGCCGTCAACATCCAAGACAGACCTGGGACAGCTCTCTGCGCAGGAAATAATGGTAAACTGGCTAATGGATGACAAGCTGTGTCAAAAGGACACAGAGCCAACCAGAAGGGGCGCCTGCTGTCAAATCTGTAACAAAGTGAGAATAAACACAGAGTAAATACCGTAACGGATGGACAGGGACCCATAAAGTAAGAATCAATGGTCCAGCCTGAAATGAAGTAATAAATGCCTACAAATAAATACGGGGGAAGGGAAAACTCTTCCCCACAGCTGAATGCCAGCTAATAAATACAGAAGGGACAGTGGGGTTAGGAGCTTGTGAAGGACGTTAAGACCAGTAGGGGAACAACCAGAGACAAGCAGGATGCCCCATCCTCACACAGCACCTCCTACAAGACACTTATCAATTCCAGAGAAACGTGGCTCAACCAGGAGACACTTGGCAGGCACCGCCTGCAACACGGGATGGAGTCACCGCTGGTCACGGGCACGTGCACCAGGGACGCGCCAGCGACACGATACGGGGAGGCAAGCATGTCCTCCGCGGCGGTCCTGCCCAGAGCGCCGTCACCTGAATCCAAGCAGCAGGATCCCCAGACGACCCAGAGGGAGGGCTCCCCGTGAAATAACCGACCTGTACTCTCCAAGCATGTCAAGGGAGTGAGGGTGGTGACAGAGAAGGTTCCAGATTACAGAGGACTAAAGAGGCACAGCAAGAAGATGCAAGATGGGCTCCTGAGCTGGATTCTGGGCCTGACTCTTGCCTTTCGCTATAAAGGACAATGTTGAAAGAACTGGGAAAATGTACATAAGGTTTATAGACGAGATGACAGTATTGTACCGATTTCAATTTCCCGACTTTTATAATTGAACTTGTTTTTAGAAAATACAACTGGCTCATTTAGGGGTAAAAGGACATCTTGTCTGACACTTTCTTGCGAAGAGCTCAGGAAAACATATGTACATTGAGAGAATGGGAACGCACCCACGGTAAACCGTTAAGACTGAAGGAAACCGGGTGACAACCATATATAGGGGTTGTCTGTACCGTTCTTGCAATTCTTCTGTCCGAAATTATTTCGAAAATAAAAAGTCAAAAAACCCCTCACACGTGTGCCATTTTAGGAGGAAAACAATTATACTTTAAATTGAATTTCTTTCTTTTGGGGATTAAAAATTGCATACACTTTCCCCTCTTTTTTCATTATGCTTTAATGGAAACGCTGTGAGCATTGCAGGGAAAAATGAAAAAAATATCAAATTCACTCTTTTCATGACACGTGAATAATTCGTTTTACGCTGGTATTTCATCAAGTTCGTCCTCTTTATGTTTCCACAGAGAAGCTGCTTAGTAGTGTTGGATGTCACACACTTGCCCTCGGGAGCTCAGAGGCCCACGGAGCCCAGGGCGACTTCTGGAACAAAGCTGCGGCATTGAGCAGTCAGGAGGCTGCGCATGCCCACCACTGGGGCCCGGGTCGCAAAGGTCTCCCGGGCGAATCTGGCAGCGGGTGGCTCACTAGGGCCCACAGGGATGCTGCCCTTGGCTGACAGGTGAGGAGGGTGGAGGGCCCAGCGGAGCATGCACCTCCCGGGAACAAGCTATGGGGATACAACGTCCATCCACCTGTCCTCACCCTTCTGTCCACCCACCAGAAAGGCCCTGACTCCCGAGGAAGTGCAAGAGCTACTTGGTGCCACGGGAGGGGCAGGTGGGAACCACGTGCCTTCCTCTGAGAGGCTGGCGGCCACCTCCCTCCACGGACCCTTGCATGCCCTCCACCCTAGGCTCCAGAAACCTCTCTGGCTTGAGTGGGAGTCACGCCTGTGCTGCTCCGGTGAGGGCAGACTGTGGATCCCCCGCCTGGCTTGTTTGAGTTCTCCTTCATCTTCTCATAGCATCAGGTACTGGCCCAAGGCACCAGCCCCTGTACAGTGTGAGGCCCCTGGAGCTACGTCTCCCATCTCTGCAGCAAGGAGAAAGCCGTCTGCCCGAAACTTGGGAGCGGGGACCCCAGAGCCCCTCACCCTTCAGCCCCTCGCCACTGACCTGCACATTTGCATGTGCCCATGGCCCAGGTGGGCTCCCTAGTTTGTAAGAATGAGAATATCTTCTAAACCGAGGGCTGCCTCTGTGCAAGATCGCATTACAGAAAACCTCTGGTTGTATGTCAAGGTACTGGCTGGGGCTGTTCTAGGTCATCAGATACCAGCCGTTTTTTAAAAAACACTAATTTCCCAGTTTACTGTTCTGAAATATTCTGCTTTATTGAAAGGAAAGCAGATATTTAAATTATATATTAGTTAGTTTGAAGATTATAGAGTATTAAAATTCATTAAAGATGGCCTTGTACAATATGTGTATGTATGTATACAGATAGATTATTTCACTCTGTGTGTGTGTGTGAGATGTGATGTCACATCTAAAAACTCTTCAACTAAGTCTTGGTCACAGAGATGTATATGTGTACACACACACACACACACACACACACACACACACATACCCTTTGAAACAATTTTAGACTCACATAAAAGTTTCAAAAATAGAACAGAGTTCCTGTAGGGACTGCAAAGATAGAACAGAGTCCCACATCCTTGACCGCCACCTCTTACATAAGCACAACCCAGCACCTAAATCAGGACACCGACCCTGTCCAATGCAAGACCCCCGACCAGCCCCCCCAGCATGAGGCCCCGAGGGTCACCCACGCTGCTGGGGCTGTCAGCAGTTCACTCTGTTGTGTTCCTGCGTGATTTTCCACGATAGGGAGGTGCCGCTGTGTGTTCCTCCGTTCGTCCACCGAAGGGAGTTTAATTCCAGTTTTTGATTCTTACTAATAAAGGCTGTGATGCATTCGTGCAGGTTTCTGTGTGAACATAGGTTTTCGTTTCTTTAGAGTAAATACCCGGGAATGGGGTTGCTGGGTTGTTCGGTGTTGGTGTTTTTACAGGAAAATGACCAATTGTCTTCCAGAGAGGCCTTCCCGCTTCTGCGTCCTCACCAGCATTTGGTGGTGTCAGTTCTTGGCATTCCGCCATCCTAAGGGCCGTGCAGTGCTCTTTCATCTTGGCTTTAGTCTGCATTTCTCGGAAGGTAGTGATGTTGAACATCTCCGTGTGCTTATTTGCCATTCGTATCTCCTGCTTGGGGAAGTGCCCGTTCTCTCCGTTACGTGGCAGCTGTGCTCCATCCAAACTCTCCTGCAAATCCCTGTCACCTATACCTTAGCTTCCGCCTCCCAAATGTAGACGCTCTGCCCGCCAGGTGGACTCCAGGTGTTATGCGAAGGGACTCAAAGCTGGCAGATCAGTGGTTGGCCTCCTGTGGGCACCCAGCCCATGCTAAGGACAGCAGATGGGGCTGTCATGGGGGGACAGTTCCAGCTGGAACAAAGGACAGAGCTCTGAGCCCGTAGGAGCACAGTGACCTCCTGTGCACACGGCCCGAAGCCAGGACATAGCCCAAGCCTCCAGCAGCTACCCAGCCAGGAGCTCACCTGCCTCCTCTGTGAAGCTGCAGCAGTTGCTGCATTTCTAGAAGACAGGTGCAGAGGATCTCAAGCCATTCTCACCTTCCCCCTGCCACCCTGAGGCTAAGCGTGAGGCAGTGAGGACTCATGGAAAGAGACTGGCCTGGGGCGGGGACCGGAGAGACGCAGCCAGTGGTGCAGGTGCTGCCCGGTAGCGCTGGCCGGCCTCGGGGAGGGAGGGTCCAGAAAGGGGGTCAGAGACCTCCAGTCTGCTTCACAGGGGGCAGATCACCTCCGGATTATCCATTTCTCGACTCATTTCAAGAGGGATTCAGAGCGACCAGGGTGGTGAGGGGAGTAAAGTGATGCCCTGCTGGGAAGAGGGGGACCCCGGGGAGGGCAGGGTTGGGGGTGAGCATTGTCTCCATGTGTTAAGGGCCATCCTTAGAAGAAGGAGAGATGGGTCCTCAGGCATCCAAAGGGGTACCAGAGGCGGCCCCTCTCTAGAGAGGGAAACGTTTCCAGAAAGGGTGAGCCTTGTACCTTCTCTGTCTGTGAGGTGGGTTAGAAGCCGCCTGGACCACTGGTCAGCGGAGCTCTCTGTGCTCACTGCTCACACAGTGTGGTCCAGGGGCTGCAGTGTCGGCCTTGCTGGGAGCCGTCAGGAATGCAGACGCCCAGGCCCCACCCCAGCCAGCCGGGACCTGCCCACATGGAGGCTGCCAGGCTCAGGAGAGGTGTTTGGATGGGGAGTCACGGGGGATGCTCCATCGCTGGTGGCGGGGTCGCTGTCTCTCCACCCTCGTGTGTCAGGAACGTCCCCAGTTATCTGCCCTGCTACCTACCTCTGGACGAACATCCGCTTCAGCAAGTAAACAACAACGGTGACAAACTGTCAGTCCTTCTGTTCTCTGTCCTTGTGCATAAGAAGCACCTCTGACTACGTCCCTGTGACATGATGCTGGTCCTCCCCAGAGGAGTGGCATGGCTGTCACTGGGCGCTTTGCTCCCACTCAACCCCATGGACACACCGAGGACTGGCCAGGGGCTGAGCAGGGCTGTCAGGGCACCGGCTCCTCTCCTCCCTTCCCCCTGCAGTTATGGGGCAGTTCTGTCTGGCTAGAATGACCTCATGATTTCTCTCTTTTCTAATGAAATGCCGATGGCACTGTGTTCATAACAGTCTTCACGTCGTGCTTTCTCCTTAGTCCTTACTTGGAGCCTGTCTTCGTTTTTGTGGTTTGTGGGAAACATGGTCTGCTCTTGTGTTTCAGCACAGAGTCAGCTGCTGCAGGATGTCCCACGCGGAGGCCCCGGGGCTGCCGCAGGGCCTACGGGGCGCTAAGTACCAGAGGCCCGGGTCCCGTGTCTGCTCCGTGCACTTGATGTGGGACACTTTTTAAAGCACCTCATTAAACAAAGTCGAGGTCACATAAATGCTCACCAGGAAGACCTCAAGGAGCCTGGGTGCTCACACAGGTAGCGTCTGGCTTCATTTCTATTGAAAAAAGCATGACACTGACCAGGAGGGCTCCTCTGACAGTCATTCATTTACTAAGAAACCAATCGGCACAAAGGATCATTAGGTGCCCACTCGGTGCTGAGCTTCGGGGTGTATCCAGGAGCTCCTGTCTCTGCTCCTTTCCCAGGAGGCTAAAATCCACTCGCCCAGAGCCCCCAGGGCCATGGGGGCACTGCCCATCCTTCAGGTCCCGAGGTCAGGCTGGGCCCCTCTGTGCTTTGTCTGAAACCCCCTCCTTTCTTGACACGCTGCCCCTTGCTCCCCCACTGACCGGCTGGTCTCCCAGGGGACGTTTCCTAGTAAATCACGTGCTCATGAATCCTTGCATTGCGTCTGCTTCTGGGAAACTCAGCCTAAGGTGGCTCGGCCGTGTCCGACAGGACAGAAAGTCATCAAGTAAACACACACACACATAAACAACGGCATATCAGCACTGCGACCTGGATGCTGGCGAGAAGGCAGCCAAGTGAAGGGGAGGAGAGAACACTCTGGGTCCAAGCCGCCTGGGGGCTGGGAAACGGAGGGGGACCAGGAGGCTGGAGGTGGTGGGGACAGAGTGAGAGGCGAGGCGACGGGGGTGGGCGACTGCTCACGGGGCCCCTGCGTGTCTGCATTTTATTTAACTCAGTTTGGGTGATCTGCTACCTAACGATGTATCAAAGGGATCAAAGCAAAAGTACTAGAAGAGGAGACACAGTAATTGACTAGCTTACCAAAGGCTTGAAAATCTATCTATTGTCTAGAAGAAACACGAGAGGAAAATCCCGTACAATCTACCATATTGAACCATGTCCAGATTTCACCCAGCCTGGGCCAGCAGAGCACGGGATGGTTTGCTGGAGAGACAGGTATCCTCTGGGATCTGACCTCAAGTTACAGCTGTCCCTCCACTGCATCCCTGACCCTCCACCACCAAGCCTCCCTGAAACACCACTGCTTTCTCTGCTAAATCCTTCCTGAATCTGCATTTTACAGTGTAGACCTCTCTGGGTAAGGTCTTGTGTAAGGTTATGACTCCAAGCAACGTGTTCTGTTTCTCAATATACTCCTTTCCACTCTGAGGAATGTTCCCTGACTTCTCAAGTTTTACCTGTTTGATGATTACACAGATGCCCCCCAGACCCCCTGGTGGTTCTCACCTTTCCAGACTTGTCCACACGGCACTACCGCAGGCTGGTGTACGTTTTGCTTCATACGACATGAAGACTTACAGGTGCCTCAGATGAACCGTGCAAAGGGAACATTTTCCCACTAACACTGCTCTCAACCGTGCAAAGGGAACATTTTCCCACTAACACTGCTCTCAACAGCACACACATCCTGCTGCGTGGATTTGTTCTTTAACTGGACAAAGGCTGTTTTCCTAACTTGGCCTCGTGTTTCTCCGGTGACGGGGCTGTGGTGCGCAGCGTGGTTTTCATTATCCAGGAGGAAACAGCCTTCCTTCTGGGACCCTTGCCGACACCCAGGCCAGGCCAGGTGGGGCCATCCCGCTTCCTCCCACCTGTGAAGGGGGGCAGTACCCTCCCTGGAGACAAGCCCGACGGGAATCCTCAGCACTTTGCACAGCGAGACCTCTTTCTTGCCTCCTCCGTGTCTGTTTCCTCCAGGTGAATATCAGCACCGAGCACCCGCTGCCCGGGGCCGCGAGGAGGGCGTGCAGGCTCTGCATCCGGAACGATGGAGTCTCCCTCACCTGCTAACGGTCTGAACGATCTGATGATTCTCGCACCAGCCAAATGCCTCTTGTTATCAAAAACCTAGCTTAACCTCAGCCCACGAGTGCCGGCCACCTGCACCGCCTCCCCCGTGTTAGTTTCTTTTTGCATCTCAGAATTCACAATGCACCCAAACTACCTGTGTGTCAGTCCTGTGAGCTTTTCCTTCTGTTTTTAGGAAACGCCGTGAAATGGTATGTTAGGGAACAAATGGAAAATATTGGCAGTCATAAAGTTGGGCTCATCCTGGATTTCTGTGGTTATGCTGCCATTGTTTCCCCAGCAGCGGGACGGACAGAAAGCTGAACAGACCATAATATGGGGGTGACACTTCCCACGATTCCCTTAAAAAGGACGTGGTCATCACCAATACTTTGAATTCAAAGGATGTGCTTCTTCTAACAAACTTGAAACTTTCTTATGACATAATGTCATTATGACATTATGATGTGGCAGGTGGGAGCTGAGGTTTTGGTTACCATGGGCCAAGGTTAAATGGCATTCCCTGGGCTCCAGGCCATGAAGAGCGTTTTCTGCACACCTGGAGGTCGCTGAACGCAGGAGTTAGCGGCAGGCCCGTGAGGAGACACGTTTCATGCACCGTTGAGCAAATTTGCCCCTCGGGGACTCCAAAGGATCCTCTTGGTACCGAGTTTTGTTCACATGAGTATTGCTTGAAATAGGTGGACCTTTGGCTAAGCTTGGGGAAACTTTATTAAACCCCAATTTGGTTTAGAACAAAATTTTACCGGTATTTGTTCAAAACTGAGTATGGAAGAGATTCACCAAAATCACGGGCCCGCCTTTCACTGTTATTCAAACCACATTTACCGTGTTAGCACGTTCAGCTCACAGCTACCCATAAATACGTAAAAGCTGATTTCATTACAGTAACTGTAGTCTTACAACGATGAAAGATTCCAGTTCCAGGTGGCCACAGCTACACGGATGGCTCTCTCCCACTTGCAATTCTGAGCAGGGGCTCAGAAGCCACAGCTGAGAGATCAGTGTGAGCTTGAATGAGTAAAAAGGCTTTTATTTCCTTGGCATACAAATTTGGTTTGATGTCCCAACCCTTCTGCTTATCGGAAAGTGTTTCAGGGAAACGTGACGAATGATCCCCTTGTGTTCTTATGACAGATGGGTTTATTACCTCAGAGGTTCTCTCCTCATCAAACGGCTCTAATTACAGGCTCCAGTGCCTTTTCCTGGCACGTGTGAGATGAGAGTATAACGATATTGATTTTTATTGTGTAAGAAACATGCCGCAAGTCCCACATTTATATGAGAGTTTTCCTTGACATAGAAAATTAAACCGGTAAATAGCGCACTGCTGTTCCAATCATGCTTGTATTTCACACAATAGTTTTGAATTTGTCTTTGGAAATCGTAAGTATGTAGGATGCCCTCAAAACATTTACTTCGTAAAGGTAAATTTAATTTCCAGGTGAGAAGTTATTCCCACAGGCCTCTTTACAGAATGAGGTGCTTGAGGAGTGCTAGGTAAGACGTGACTATAGGAAATAAAACAGATTTCCTGTGCGAATGGTCCACGCATAGATCCAAAGAAACTGGAATATCTAAATACATTTCTTTATTTACAGACTGTCTCAAGGGAGGAAAATGAGTAATTTAATTTCCTAATGCTGTAAGTGGATATATGTCCTATTATTTAAAGATAATTAATTCGATTAAAATTCTTAACCTAACCACCAGCCATCTGTGGGCATTTGAACATATTCTTGTCCATGTCTAGTGCCTGTTGGGAAATGCATCTAGTACTTCAAATAATATCCTGCAAAACTTCTGGTATAACAGAGCCAGGAGGCAGGCCTGTCCCTGAGAAATGACTGAACAGTATTGTCCAAACAGCCTTGTCAGGGCACTCTGCACTGACCCAGGGCCAACGATAAACTGAGGGGCGTGTGCTTACGAACCACTGCTAAATTCTGAGTCAGAATAGTGTGAGTCTGGGGTGTTCCTGCTCTGGGCTGATCTAAATCCACCACCAGCTTGGCCATGAAGTATTTCTGCTAGGGTGGAGCTACCCTTGGAGACCAGAAGCTTCACTGCTAGAAGGAGCTGAATTGACTGGGGAGCACAGGGTGGAAACTCCGGTCCCAGATACAAATTGGAAATCTTGCAGCTCTCCCAAACTATGGCTCTAGTCCTGGTTGGGCCAAGTGGCAGACAGCAGGATAACTCAAGAATTTAACAAGGAGCTCCTGGAAAGGAGAGGACCACAGCGGCCTGGGGATCTCTCCTCACATCCCAGGCTGATGTGAGGCTGTGCAAATGCATATTTGCCACCAAAAGGCAGTGAGAAGCAAAAGAGGAACAACAATAACAAAACCAAGAAACATGTAGAAAACAAAAATCAAAATGGCAGACATAAATCCAACCATTTACAAAATTACAGTTAATGCACATAGATTAAATACTCCAATCAAAAGACAGAGATTGTAAGACAATTAAAAAAACAAGACCCACCTATGTGTTTTCTATAGAGACACACTATAAATTCTGAGACAAAAATAAACTCAAAGCAAAATGATGGAAAAAGATACCTCGTGCAAACTGTAATAATAAGGAAGCTGTGGCAGCTGTACTGATGCCACACACAATAGACCTGAAGACAACAAATGTTATTAGACACAGAGACTGGCATTTTATAATGATAAAATGGTCAATATTCCAGCAACATATAACAATTATAAATGTACATGCACCAACCAATAGAGCCCAAAATACATGAGGCAAAAGCTGACAAAACTGATGAAACGACCAGGAAGATAAGCAACAAAGACAGAAAACGTGAACAGCATGGCCAACTCAACTCAACAAACATTCATGGGTTCTTCACACAACGACAAATACAAGTTCCTTCACAAATGCACAAGGCACGTTTCCCAGAACACACTGTACGTTAGGCCACACGTCACATCTCAATAAACTTGAAGAGAAATTATACAAACTATGTTATTCAACCATATGAAATTAAGTTAGGAATAAATGATAAGAAAAGTGTGGGAAATCCCTGAAATTTGGGAATTAAACAACACTTTTATAAATAACCCATTAAGAAAATAAATAAATCACAAAAACACTTTTATAAATAACTCATTAAGAAAATAAATAAATAAATAAATCCATTAAGAAAATAAATAAATAAAAACCCATTAAGAAAATAAATAATCACATATTAGATGATATTTTGAACTAAATCGAAAATGAAAAAACATATCAAAATTTATAGCAGGCAGTTAAAACAGTGTTCGAAAGTTACAGCTTTAAATACATATATTACGAAGGAAGAAAAATCTCAAATCAATAACTTAGAAACTAGGTAAAGAAGAGCAAATTTAGCCCATAGGAAACGAGAGGAAAATATCATAAACATCTGAGTGAAAATCATTGAAATGGAAAACCGAGAAGCAAGGACAAACCAATGGAAACAGATGACAGATATTTGAAAAGATCAAGGAAATGTATAAACCTTTGGCTAGGCTGAGACTGAGCAAGCAAGAAATGGAAACTCACCAAAATTAGGCAGGAAAAGAGGAGACTCTGCCAACTGTATAGAAAGTGAGAAGATTTAAATGGAATATTATGGACAATGTTATGCTGACAAATTAGGTAACTTGGATAAAATGGGCAAATCCCTAGAATGACACAAATTACTAAAGCTGAGTCAAGAAGAAAGGAAAACCTAAAGATTTGCTCTAAAATCATAGAGAAATCAGGGCTGATCAGTAATCAAAAATCTTCCCACAGAGAAGAGCCCAGGCCCAGATGGCTTCACTGTGAATCTGAATGAATACCTGAGAAGAAACAGTACCAATGCTGGGCAGAGTCCTTCAGAGAGAAGAGGAGGAAACACTTCCCAACTCATCCTATGAGGCCAGGGTCACCCTGACACCAAAGTCAGAAAAAGACAAGAAGAGAAAGCTGTAGTTGTCAAGGACCAAGACCCCTCACGGGCACAGAAATAAACATCCTTACCGAGTTGTTAGCACATTAAATCCAGCAATATTTAAAGAGGAGCAAACACCATGGCCATGGGGGATTTATCCCCAAATGTAAGGATAGTTTAATATATGAAAATCAGTTAATATAATAGGTCACATAAATACAATAAAGGACAAAAATTCCCAGCATTTGCCATTTTTTATATTAAAAAAACTCCTGTTTAACCAAGTCTTGACAAAGGCTGCTCCCTGCACCTGATTAAGAGCCTCAAGGACTTGGTCCTTAATCTGAGTCTGAGCACTGACCCCGAACCAGGAGCGAGGCGAGGACCCCCAGTCACCACCTCTGTCACCAGCGCACGTGAGGGTCCAGCCCAGGTACAAGGCAAACAGACCAAACGAAACCCGGCCTCCCCGCCCCACCCCGGAGCAGCCTCTCACATCCTCATAGGATGCTAAGATCGTGGTTAAAACACTGCCTATTATTGTCTGAGTGATTTCAGTTTCCTCTGGGTGCAGTCTTCTATTTTTGTTCTTCTGTTCTTTGTTCTTCACGCTTTGGGGTTTTCGTCAAATGTTTGCGAGTCCTCCCTGCTTCGTTCCTGTGTGTGAAAGAGGCCTCTGCCAGGTGCTACCCTGAGTGTGAAACCCTGTCTCTCCCAATAGGTTTCCGGTTTTTCACGGGAGGGCAGACTCAGGGCTTGGACAGCCCAGGTGAGGGCTCAGACATGAGGAGGTAGCTGTGTCTGAAACAGCCGTTCAGGGACCACAGAGTATCGCCATCAGAACACAAGAGTCTGACACCAGGAGAGCCACCTGGGACCCCTCCAAGCTTCCACCTCTCATGTGCAGCGTTAGGGACAGAGCCTGTCGCCCAGTGTGGCTGCCGGGATCAGACGGCAGGGTGAGCAGAGGGGCTGTCACAGGAAGATGCTCCACAAACACGCGTCGCCTTCTGCTTTCTTCCCGTGTCACTATTTCCCAGCGACGACATCCCATGTGCTTTCCAATGGATGCTGGAGGCTTGGCTTTGTCACAAAAGGGCGACGATCAGCCTTTCAACATGCAATGAGGCCCCTCCAGCCCTGACCCGCACCCACTTCATTTCATAACTTTAAGCTCAAATTTTATATTTTGCAGAACTGCTTTATTACTTGTGCCTGAAATCTCTCTGCTTGAGTTTGTTTGTGTGAAAAGGAGACGTGATTTCCTGCGGTTGGGGTCCCGTGAGCTGTGGTTTTAGCTGCGGTCGGGTACCAGGAAGAGGCCCTGGATCGTGCACCCAGAGCGTCCCGAGGGCCCCCGAGGCGCCTGCCCGGTCACTCTCCATCCCCTCGCACCCCTGCAACTCCCCAGGCTGACTCTCCGCTGTGACGGGCTCCCACTCTCCTGGCAGCGCACGGCAAATGCCGTGGCCGAGGCCTCCGCACAAGATGCTTTCAATCAGCTGCAGATCCGCTCACGCCAGCACCACCGCTCCAGAGGCAAATGAAGCTGCAGGAGCTCCTACAGATGTGCGCCCAGTGAGCGGACCCGTCTGGACCAGGCCACCTCCACTCCAAGTGCTGGGCAAGTCCAGGCAGAGATGGGGGCAGAGGAAAGGCTCCGGTGACAAGGCCCTGCTCCTACCAGGGCAAAGCTCTCTGAAAACTGTGATTTCCAGGAAACAGAATCGATCTGCTGTAGACTGAGTGAAGCCATGGAACTCCCCAAGGAGTCAAAACCACATTTTCCCTTTTATCGGAAGTAGAGCTGCCTTCTGGGAAGAGCCCCACATCAATACGGACCATGTTTTTTTTATTTGAGTAACAATACGACCAGGACTGTTCTCATTCTGTTCAGTTCAATGATCTTAAAAAGTGACGCTTGCTCTGTGGGAGCTGCTGCAGTCCTGGCCCTGTGGTTGGCATGTTCCTATCCTGTCACCCTGAGCAGCCCCTCCCACACCGACTTTTGTCTTGGCCACGTGACTTGCTTTGGAAGATAAGATGTATAACGTGTGCTCCACGGCAGAGACTTGAAAAGCCCTGGCTCCCTGCTCACCCTGCTCTCTGCTCCCGGAATCCCCACCACGGCCGCCACATGACGAGAGGCATGTGGTCCTGTCACCTCTGTCACCCGGGCCAATAGCCCAGCCCACATTCTCAGGCTCAGGCCAGTGGGGGAACCCGGCAAGCCCAGCAGAGCAGCCTCCATCCAGCTGAGACCCCTGCAGAATGCTGACCCCGAGAATCACGAGCTCACAGGGCTGTTAGAAGCTACCGATTTGGGGGATATTTGTTACACAGCAAATGCTGATGCGTACATGCCCATTATTTTTCGTGGAATGGGAAAACAGAACACTTCCTGCCTGTAGGATGTGACCAGAGAGAGGGGAGACCTGAAGCCCACATGAGTGATGAAGAAACAGCGTAGGCAGGGCTACCTCTACATGTTCAGTCTACTAAGTGTCCCCCACTTTTCACTGCTGGGGATGTTATGTGTTGGAGCTGATTTCTAAGAACTTGTGACAAAGCTGAAAATCCTGTGCCAGCCAGCCTGGCCAATGGGGGGCTTGGGACCCTCTGTGCACAGAGAGGCCCCGACCCTTCCTTCCTATCTCCTCCAGACAATGGCAGGTACCACTTCCTGAGCACCTGTTCACTTGTAATGCTGCCCTGATTCTCTCATTCTCTTCTATGACAGGCCCCTCGTCCTGCTCTGCAGCCAGAGCAGCTCTGACGATGCACCCCTACCTGAAACACCCCCATCCCCCCGGGATCCCCTACACACGAGCCTGCACGGCGGCACCCCTGGAGTTGCAGACAGGCTGGGCTCCCAGTCTTGGCCCCGCCTCTCCGTGGGGCTCCTCTTGACCCTATTACTGTCCCTCCTGTCTCCAAGCCTCTGGGTTTGTGTCCCCACCTAAAATCCAGTCTCCCCGAGACGGCAGTGAGGTCCTCAGGGACAGGACCCCGCGTCCCCTTGGTCCTGCCTTCCCGGCCCCACCAGGTCTAACCCCTCGCTGTCCCCGCAGATCTAGGTTGGACACCTCTGTGTGTCATCTGCTCACGACGTCCCTTTGAATCTCACCCCCTACCCCGATGAACCTTCTTGCCGGAGGGTCTCTCTCTCCGCGGCCAGGTACAACCAGGCGCCTCCTCTGCAGGCACAACTGAGCCCCACGCTGAGCTCGGGGGTCAGCCTCTCCTTCGGAGGCTCTCGGAGCGGCAGGTTTCCATCACCATAACTCCCGCGTTTCGCTGAAATTGCATCTTTGTATGTCTGCTTCCTAAACTCCACGCAGCACTTACACTTTGGCTTTAGGCAAAACCCCAGACCTTGGAAAAGGTGGACGCTGAACAGAGGCTCCTGAATGGCAGCTAAAGCACTTGCCCAACTTTCTCAAATTTCAGCACGGCCCAAGCTCACCCCCGCTCTGCCCCTTGACAGGGTCCCCCGGGTGTGCTGGTCTTCCCGACGGCCTCCGACAGCTGCCCTTCGCTCCACTCCCCGTCAGCTGGGTTTGGGGCTCTGTTCACAGGGTTTGCTACAAAAGCACATTTTGTTTTCCATTTCTGAATATCTGTTTGGACTAAAACCACCTCTCCAGCTGCTTCTCGTTCTCGTTTTACCTCCGGTCCTGACGCCCCTGGTCTCCTGGGCCCATCAGTTCCCTGTGACCTCACTGACCTTCTCCCCAGTCTGGGCCCCCGCGGTGGGGCTGTCTACTCGACACCCTCCCTTGCTCTCTCCTGCCTCTCCCAGCTTGCAGGCAGGAAGCAACGAGCTTGCTCTGCCCTGAGCCTCCCCTGCTGAAGGGCGGCCGGCCGTCACGGGGAAGGTCACAGCGCTCGGGCCTGACCACACCTGCACACAGACCCCCCCACCCCCACCCCCAACGCTGGCTGTCTCTTCTAGGATGGTCGCTTCCCTGAGTCACCGCCCTGAGGGTCTTCACCCTCCCCCAGCTCCATGACCCTCCCCCACGTGGGCCCTCATCCCATCCTCTTCCACCTAGAGCACTTGGACTTGTTAACCTTCTCAGACAAGCCTTGTGTGGACTGCTTGAGAAAGATCAGACTTCTGCCTGGACGCCAACTCCTGCCTCCCCAGCCCCCCGGCATCCTCTGCCCTGGATGTTTCCCTCCACCCACAAAAAGTTCTCACCTATCAAAGTAGGAAACCAACTTCCTTTCCCTCTGACCACACGCTTCCTCCTAAAGGTCTCTCCCTCCCAACTGACAGAAACCGGCCCTTCTCTCCCTGCCATGCATGTCCTGGAGGAACCCCCTCTAGCCTCACAGCAGCAAAATGACTGCCCCCCGGCTTGGGCGCTGGCCTCCTGGGCTCAGACCACTGCAGCCTCACCCTCGCCCTCCACGGGGGCGGCCGTGCATCACACCCCAGCCAACACGCACATTTCTGGGCGTGTGATCTGACGCCTGTGCCTGCCCTACGGGAGACAGGACCCTGCAATAATTCAGCTCGTCTGCCCCTCATGCTATCAACTTCAACTGTTTCTTCCAGCAGGTTTCAGCTATTCCAATGATCCTTAGTAGACGCTCTGGAATGTCAAATTAAGGAAACCACACGTAGCAGTAAAAATATCCCAAATTGTCCCCACACGTGTACTTCCAGCCTTGTGTGGCCCTAGGACCATGAGCCCCCCTCCCCTGCTCGCTTTTGCCAGTGACCGGTCTCCCCTGTGGGCGGGGTGTCAGCAGAGCCCCACCCCCTGCCAGCAGTGTCAACCATTAAATCCATCTTAGCCCTGTCCGACGGCTGTGACCTTGTGCCCTCTCTGACCAGAATCTCTGCTGAAGCCCCCCAGGTCCTGGTCCTCAGCTCTTTCTCCGTCCCCGCATCTTCCACAAATGTTCTGAGTGAAGGGCACCCAGAAGACTTCGGTCTCCCTGCACTTGCGCACACTGGCTTCACGCCCCGACTTCTGCCTGGCACTTGTATCCCGCTGGAGCCCCACACCCTGCTCCCGAAGGCCCATGACAGACACGCGCTCTGACCTCCAGCTCCTGGAACCCCTCCTCCTCCACGTCGTAGGAGAGCGTGTGGATCTTGATGTCTTCGGGCGAGAGGTCGAGGAACTTGCCGTCGGGGTACTCCAGGCTCTCCTTGGTGGGCGACCGGTCCTCGATGAAGGTGGTCTCACAGCAGTCGGCCGCCACGCTGTCCCCCCAGGGGTGCAGCATGCCCTCCGAGTAGAGGATGATGTTGGGCCGGTAGAGGGACTCCACCGACTGCTGGAGGGTGTTGGGGTCCAGCAGCTGCTGGACCGGCTTGTTCCTGCTGCCGTCCGGGGCGGCCGGCGCTGCGTTGCCCACCATCCGGCAGCTCTGGTACTGGGGCGCCGGGTACACGGACACCAGGCCATCCCTGCTCTCAGACACGAGGCTTCTGGTGTTGATCAGGCCATTCCTCTTGCCGGCCTCGCCGAGCTTGCCGCGCACCAGCCCACTCTTCTGCTCCACGACTCCAGCCATGGCGCTGTCCTCCCGGCCGGGCGTCGGGCTGGCGGGCTGGACTTGAGGGTCACGCTTGCCTCACGGGGCCCATTTCTCCTGGAGGAGGAAGAAACGGAGATGAGACAAGAAAATCACGCCTGCAGAGCTGCTCATCAGCCAGACCCTGGCTGTCTCAGGGTTTCCCGGTCACCGGGGTGCACAGCCGCTGGTCCGAGCCCACCTGCTCTGCCGAGTTAGACAGGCTCCATGGGGGCAGCGGCCAGAGGGAGCCAGAGGTGGACTCCTTGCATCTATACTCTAGTCTCTGCTCCAAATGAAGGCGACTCTGCAGGAATTGGAACCACTGCCGCTCTAGAGAAACTCATGATTTCAACCGACCTGCTGAAACCCACAGGCAAGCCTACCCTCACCAGCCTCGACCACAGGGGACGTGGGGCAGTTCGTCCAACCCTCCCAGGCCCGCGGCTCCTCGTCCCAGCAGAAAACTCACACCAAGGAAGAGAGGGTTGACTTACAAAGATCTTGTGACTTAGTACTAATGGAACAAAGAAATAAAGCAACTATTTTAGTTTTTGAACTTTTCCAACAAACAACCAACCTACGACCTCTTGTGAATAAAATTTTGACTAGAGGGACATTAAAGTTTTATATTCTAATAAATTCAAGGATTTTTTTTGCAGTACGCGGGCCTCTCACTTTTGTGGCCTCTCCCGTTGCGGAGCACAGGCTCCGGACGCGCGGGCTCAGCGGCCATGGCTCACGGGCCCAGCTGCCCCGCGGCATGTGGGATCTTCCCGGACCGGGGCACGAACCCGCGTCCCCTGCATCGGCAGGCAGACTCTCAACCACTGCGCCACCAGGGAAGCCCTCAAGGATTTTTTTGAGTAATATATTTTTATCTTTATCATCTTTATTCAGGGTTTTTTTTGGTCTAGTATATCTTAAATATTGATCTATTTTATTTAAAAATTTTTTTCTGAAGAACTAAGTTGCTTTCACATATAACTTACAATAAAATACCTCTGTGTGATAAAAACAAAAAACAAAAAAAATGCCCCACACAGATTTAGAAGTGATAGGAAGACCTACATGTTAGTGCTGTACAGGGACTAAGTTCCCCGGCTGAGGAAATCTCACACACACATTCTCGTATGTTCTTTCCTTGTGTTAGAATTATCTCAACGCTCACACTTGCCACTGGCCTTCAGCAGGGTCCCAGGAAGCAGACTGGAAATTTCCTTGCCTCAGTGGTGCTCGGCTTAGAGAAACAGCTGGGATACAATTAAGAAGTCTTCTAAACTGTTTCTCCCTAGATCATGCTCCTTTCTAGGGTTTCAAATGTTAAAAAAGAAAAGAAGATACCCAAGCCTAAGATTTTGGGAGACAGCTTTTCCTCTTTGCAAATTAATAACTGTTATGTAGGAAAACGTTCCCTCTTGGGGCTTTCAGGTGCTCCGGCTTTCTATGAGATTTAAGAATTTTCTTACATCATAACTGCTGGGTTTGGTGGTAGCTACAGGTATCCAAATTTTCAGACTGAGCAGAGGAGGAGAGAGCGAAGACACCCTTGCGACTAACTGGAAAAGAGCAGTTTAACTGAGTCGACAGATGACCAGTCGAGGGCAGTATATGCACTGGGAGGTGTGGGTGTCACCATTGTGACACTGTGTCACATGTCCTAGAGCAGGACACAGTATGGGCTCTGCTGCTGTGGCTCTCAGAAGCCCTCGGGCCTGGGGCCCAGTCACAATCCGAGAGCTAAAACCACCGCTTCTGAGCCCCTGCGAAGCATGTCCTGTGTGTGCGCATCACCTCCGCACCCAGTCACCTTCCAAGCTCATCCAGGCGTTTCTGGTGCAAACATCCAGCTTCTCTGATCTTCATCCTTCCACAGCGAAGCTGCTGGGCCCCTCATGCAGGGCTGGATGTACCAACAAGACCAGAATAACCTTCTTGAAACTCAGTTAGGCTTCTCAGACTCAGCTCCTGCCTGGATCCGAAGTGAGTATCTCACAAAAGACATTTGGTTACATTTATTCAAATTCCTCCTCCTGGACGGAGTCTCCTGTTGCAGTTCAGCCAGAGTGACCTTCCCTTTTCTGGTGTGTTCCCGGCAGCCGGGCTCCGGTTTCTCCTCTACCTCCTTGTGCGTCCTTCTCTGCCAGCGTGACAGCTACTCACGTCACCTCCTCCTCAGCCCCTGCCCTGCCCAGAGCCTGAGACCAAAGAACCACGGCTCCTTCACCCCTCTGGTCCTGGTATGCAGCAGGTGCCCAATGGACAGTCTCAAGGGTTATGGGATTGGGATAACGCTACGTGGGCATCTCCTTGAGCTGCACCAGCCTCAAAGTGGGTCGAAATCATGGCGCTTTGAGGCAGGCGCAGCTTACGTCTCCACCTAGAGGCGGCTGGGAACTTGCACCATTAGCACCACCTGGGATTCTGTCGGGGAGGCACGGTCTCGACCACCTGGAGCTACCGAGTCAGAATCCACATTAACACGACCACAAGGGTTATTTTGCACCTTGAAGGGAGGGGCCCTGCTCTGTAGTGCATAGTGTGGGTTCTGGCTGTTGGCTCCATATTACAGCTATTTCCTATCCTTCTTTTTAGTATTTAAACAAACACATCCAACAGTTTACATTCTTCATCTTTTGGTTGTTTTTGGCCGCGCTGCATAGCTTGTGGGATCTTAATCCCCACCAGGGATTGGACTTGTGCCCTCGGCAATGAAAGCGGAGTCCTAACCACTCGACCGCCAGGGAATTCCCCAACAACTTACATTCTTAAAGACCTTTTTTTTCTTCTTGGAGTGAATTTTTCCAACGTTGAGTATGATAAATTATGATTACATCTGAGGTAAAGGGGCTGGAATGAGTGGAATTTTATTTCTGTCACTTCAGCCTCCTTCAATACTATTTCTTCTAACACAGACTGGCTTGTCATTGTCTCTAACCCCTAATTCCTATTCGCTCATTTCCTCTGTGTTTACTTCCACGCACTCCTCCCCCACTATAGCCGTTCCCGAACCCGAGTTTAGCGGCTCTGAGATAAAACGTCCTGTGCCAGAGCCTGGGGTCTCCTCCAGCATCCTCACGACGCTTACTGGGGTCTTACCCGTGATGGTGCCATTCCTCCAAGGCTCTTTGTAACAGACGTAAAATTATGTAATATAATCGGTTATATTATATAACAAACGATACTTCATTTTTTTCTCAGTCCATGATATTCAGAACCAGCAGCTGCAAAGGGGAAACCCTTTGACTGGATCCTTTATTTCTGCTTGAACAGCCTCCGCTCTGTCGAGGATGCTGCCTGCCTTCTGTGAACAGAGATCTTCCTGGGCTGCATCAAGCGCTCCCAATTTTGTCCTCCGGGTGAGGCCCTGCAGTCTGCTTTGACGAGTCTAGCAGAGGAAGCTGGTCATTCGCGCTACAGCTGCTGCATTACTGATGCTGGTGGTCGGGGGAGGGGAGAGGATGAACAGGGGTCTCCTGGTGCCTAAGGTTCATCCCCTTTCTCCTCTTTCCCTCGTTCTCTCTCTCAGAACCACAGCTCAGAGAGCCCTCCCACCCACGGGTTTGGGTGAACACCAGGCAGGTAAGGAAACTGAGGGGGGTTGTGAAAGAAAACAGACAGAAAGCAGACAGGCAACAGCTGTACAAATTCTGCGTTGTACAGAAACACACTTTTCTTTACTTTGAGGCTGTCAGGATATAAGAGGACGAAACTAAGAGTCAGGAAACCAGGGATTTACCCTCAGGTTTGCTACTTCCTATGATCTTTAGCAAGTTGCTTGTGGAAGAGGAATTACTGATAACGCAGTTGAGCGAGAAAAGCTTTAAGGTCCCTTCGGCTCTATGATTTGTACCTCATGGCCCATGAGCCTTGGGGTTTTATGGGGTCAGATGGAGCTTTTCCACAAGGTGGTGAAAAACCTCACACTGACCACAACAGGCTAGGCTTCGGTTCAATAAGATGTGTATTTGTCAACTGCTTACTGTTGCGAGGCACTGTGTTAGGTGATCGCTGAAGACAGAAAGATGACTTCCCGATATTAAAAGCCGAATCAGCGAACAACAATTACATAAACCAGTGTAACAGTAGTTACACAACCAACCTGTCAGAAAGTCACATCAACGTGAAACTGAAATCTAATGTTTCAGAATGAGCTACAAGGAATGGAGAGAATGGTAGACATCGTGAAGAGCAACATAAATCAGGATTGGGAAAATAATCAGAAACAACAGAATTCGAGACTAGAAAGAGATGTGAAAAGAACCCAGGAAAGAATTAGAAATAAAAGAGAAAGTAATTTCAGAAATCAAGGCTAAGCCAGAAGGGACACAGGAGCGAATAAACACAGCAGATCATCCCTTAAAAGAAACAGAACATGGAAAACAAAAATGTTTTAAATTAAAAAAACATGAATACTTCAATTTATATGAAATTCTAGCAGAGTGTTTGTTGTGGAAGCAATCAAAACATTGTTTGGATCAGGGTTGGAAGGACGATTTCGTGCAAAGGACACAGGGCAGTATCTCAGTCAATGCAATGACTCAGTATCCTGGTAGGGCAGGGGTTATGGTGGACGTTTGCATTTGCCAGAGCTAATCAAACTGTAACACCAAAGACGTGCATTTCACTGTGTGCATTTAAAGTGCTGAAACTATTGTGAAACAAAGCAATAAATGCAGAATAAAGGCAAAGAAAGTACAATATGCATATACAAGGAAACCTCGGAGAAGAAAATAAACAATGGAAAACAGCAAACACAAAAACTATGATTTAAGAAAATGTTCCCGAAGTGAATGTTGAACGGGTTCAGTCAGCGCCCAGAGAAACAGACCAAGAATGACTAATCCCAACGTAAGTTACAGGCAATCTACTAAATGTTAAAGAAAAACAAACAAACATAACACCTTTGGTTATCCAGGAAAAAAGAAAAACCTGGGTCACTCAAAAGGATAAGAAAATCAGATTGTCATCAGGCTGGCCCACAAAATGCTTTAGAACAGAAGCCAATGGAGTAACACACTGAAGATGCAGCGGCAGGGAGACTTGAGTCAAAGGTTTTACATTGACTCAAACTGACCCCGGGCTTAAAGCCTGTGGGTGAGCGGACGGGAGGAGTGTGGGTCCCACGAGGCCTTCCTGTGGAATCCAGATGCTACGAGCTACGATGAACGACCAGAGGGGTGGGCGTGAGGGCTGGCAGGGGTCAGGGGCTACAAGCAGGACAAAGACAAAGACGGCGGGCTTTACACACCTCTCGTGGGAACATGTGCCGTCACCCATGAAGCCTTCTTGCCAAACAAACACAGCACAACACAACACAGCAAAACACAACACAACCTTATTTTCATCAAATCTCTACATCTAACTACCAATTAGGAAATTCAGACAACAGAGGGACAGGTCAAATGACATCATGGGTGTATGAAACCAGCAAAATGCGGAATGTGGACAACTCTACAGGAAAAATAACCCAGGAATTGTAAGGATTATCAAACAGAGAGAGAGAGAGAGAGTCTGTGGATTAAAGCGACTTAGAAGACATAGCACCTAATTGCATGTATTAATTTAATTTGGATCTGATTCAATTTTTTGTATATATATATACGTACCTGTATATATACACTCGTGCCCATGTATGTACACACAAACACATGCATATACTTACACATACATATTCATATTAAATGACTCTCTACATCTATACACACATTTATATATGTTTATGTATTGAGACATTGGAGAAATGAGTACACTGGCTGGAGCTTTGTAATTTTTTTAGGTATTGTTAATTTTTGGAAGGTGTATGATGAAGATTAAAAAAGAGCTACCTACTTTTAGAGATCCATACTAAAGTATTCACAGATGAAATAAATGATTCAATGTCTGGGATCTGTTTAAACATCATCTGGGAAGGGAAGAGCTGGGTAGGGTACAGAGAACACAAGGTCGGCTCTGGGTTGATAATCAGTGAAGCTGGATGATGGGTACATGGGGTCCATTATCCAATTCTCTCTACTTTCATGTACGTTTGAAATTTTCTATAACAAAGAGTTAAAAAAAATCAACAGATGAAGATGTGTAAGAAAGATGTTCCAGGTAGAGGAAACAGCATGAAACAAAAGCCAAGAGGCAGGGACGCCTAGCAGAGGGGCCAGGGGTCAAGTGGGAGGAGGGCAGGCGCCTCGACTGGAGGGTCTTGAATGTCATCTGCACATAAAACATTTACTGTGATAAACTCTGGGCGTCGTTGAAGATCAGCTCCTGAGTGGATGTGGTATCACGGAGGCTGCTCGGGCAGCGGGGTCTGTGGGCAGCACGGGGAGTGGGCGCAGGGGACAATGGGGGCGTGGCTGTGATGCCGCGGGCACCCCTCTCAGCTCAGCTGCTCTAGGGCAGCCAGAGGCCAATGACTGCAGGGACCTCAGGGTGGCACGATCCAGGAGAGCGTGGTTGCGATTTTGCCTCTGACAAATGGGTTGTAAAGAGGCTATTTGAGTAGCCTGGGCAGTGGCCAGGGGATTCCACAGCCGGCAGCCCCTGTGCTGCTGCCACCGGACAAGAGGGCTTCCTGGGGGACACAGGCGCCTGGAGAGCTTGCGGGGACGCCCGGGAGACACACGGTCCTTCCCGGGTAACTGACGCGTCCGTCCTCTCACTCACTCACCCTTCCAGGCTGTGGGTGGTACCCAGTGTCCGCAAGGCTGTACTTCAAGAGGGTCACCTACTGAGGATCTCTGTGTGTTTCTAGAGCTGAGTGGCCGTGTGGCCCGAAGCTGTGGACACAGGCTGGGGAGGGTCCTGGGCGGGTATACGTGCCCCCGCACAGTCCTGACCTGGATGCGGGGGCCACGTCCCCCCGCAGGGAGGGGCGGCCAAGCCTGGGCCTCCGAGCACCGCATTGCGCTGCCTGCTCAGTGCAGCATCTTCCTGGGAGCCCAGGGTCCCTGGCGGGGTGAGTGGGGCTCATGCGGGAGGACGTAAAGGCGACAGAGTGGCCGGACTCCTACGGCTGCTCAGGCCAGACAGGACGACCCACCCGAGAGCATTTGTGAACAATTCACAGAAAATAGTTGTGAGCAGCCTGCAAGGCTGAGGAGCCGCCCAGGAAGAGGAATCAGTCGAACAGGAAGGAGAAGGATGGGGTGGGGGTCTGGGAGGAGCTGAGCGTGGAGCACAGTCTCCGGACGCGCAGGCCCAGCGGCCGTGGCTCACGGGCCCAGCCGCTCCGCGGCATGTGGGATCTTCCCGGACCGGGGCACGAACCCGCGTCCCCTGCATCGGCAGGCGGACTCTCAACCACTGCGCCACCAGGGAAGCCCCCCGCCCGCCATCCATTTTTGATTGGTTTTTTGCTTTGTTCCGCATTTGACTCTTGGTGCTTCTGTTGTGTTAAGCTTGGTTTCAAAATCGCTCTCCACACAGCTCATCCCTTTGGTCCCCCAAGTTCAAAAGCCCTTTGTTCCTACCCCTCTGTTCCGTCCAGTCACCGATTCTGTTG
Organism: Tursiops truncatus; assembly: GCF_011762595.2. Taxonomy (NCBI): domain Eukaryota; kingdom Metazoa; phylum Chordata; class Mammalia; order Artiodactyla; family Delphinidae; genus Tursiops; species Tursiops truncatus. The sequence continues at coordinate 43,509,297 of NC_047048.1, read as the reverse complement.
ATTTTCCTCAGAGATGCCCCTTGGATCCTGTGACCAGAAAGCCCCCTCGGCGGCGGTCGGGCAGTGGGTCTCAAGGGCAGGCCTGGGCCCCGCGTAGTGACTGGGTACACGGCTGCTACCTACCCCTGCTTTGCCTGTGCCTCACCCAGTTTCCATGTTGCCATGTCTAATTTTTTAAAAGATGCTGAAAATGGAGATTTTATGAAAAATCTCCCAAATTTACTCCTGTTCGCTCATTTTTGTACAAAAATTATGAGTCCATGAGATTTGCTCGGCAAATCCCTCCCCAGGGCTGCTGGGAGGAGGGTCCGGATTATGCTGGGGTTTCTGAGCCCGTCCCCCCGTGAGAGGCTCTCCTGTGCCCACTCCCACATTCTAGGCCTTGGGTTGGGCCCCCGGCTGTGACCGCCCCATCCAAGCTCACCTCCCACCCCCTAACCCCATACACCGAGACTCAAGACACCCAGCTGTCCGCTCTGAACTGGCCTCTGCGGATGCTGGGCCCACCTCTCCCACCACCGCTACCCCTTCCAAACCCCCAAAGCTGCCCTGACTCCACAACCGGCCTTGGCTTGGACGTCACTTCCCCTGTGGAGCAGAGTCTGGCCAGGCCTCTGACACCACCAGCCACGCTGCCCTGAGATGAGCTCCTCTGCGTTAGAGACCCACTCCACCCATCTGCGATTCTGATGGCGAAGCCTGGGTCACTCATGGTCCCCACAAACGCTTGATGAGTAACCAAGGCTGTTTGCCAACATAGGCCACAACCGGACGCTCAAATACGGTGACAAGAACCTCACTGATGAAGACAAAAATCATCCTTTTTCCTCAATCAGGAGAAATTATTTGCTTGGTCACTAACATGGAAAGACAGGTAACATAAAGCTCTCCGACCTTAGACCCAGTTACTGAATGCTAGTGGCTTGTCTTGATATATAAGTAACTTTTCAGTTAGGAAGAAGCCATTCCAGCTGGAAATTCTGTGTCATAAGGGGAAAGCATATTACTATACTTTTGGTGTGAGAGTTGGACGTTCGTCAAGCAACTTCCTGGAACTTCCTTTGGCATAAAGACCTACCATTCTGTTCCCACCCAGGTGTCTTCACAGATGCCAGTGGGAAAGAGCCGCAAATGCCTATGATCCAGCTTAATCCAGGCAATGACTCCCACCTCATTCCTATTTTAATTAAAGATAATAATGCCTAAAGATAATAGAAGCACTGTTTTCCTATGACTCTGCCCGTCGAAGGCTTTCTAAACCTGGACCAGCAAACGCCCCCCAACCCCAGTGACGATCCCCTCTCAGTACAAGTGGAAACTACCCCGGGGGTGGGGAGTCAGGCTCCCAGGGGACAAAAGCCAGTGTCCAGAGTGGACGGCGGCCTGAGCAGAGGTGGCCTTAATCCCCAGTGCAACGTCACCTATAAAAGTTTCAAAATAGGGAATTTGAACTCCTGCCCCCCAAACCAGGGGAAGAAGCAAGTTGGCAGGAATCTAGCACCTAGTACCTGGCGAGGCGAGCACGCAGGGGCACTTCCGGGCATCCACTGAGAGGCTCTTGGTGGGCACCGATGGTGAGTGGGCAGTGTGCTGGGCGGGGGGGCCGGAAGGCCATCTGGTCTGGGCGCTGCACACAGCACACGGGAAGATGGTCTTTGAACAAGCATGGAAGTAAGCCTGGGGCTCCAGACCAGGCGAAGATGGCCTGGAGGGAATGAACACAGTACCTGGGTCTGGGGGTTCAGAACGAGCCTCCTGTGCAGATGTCACTTAGGGGAGACGTGAAGCTGGGGCCAAGGCCGAGGGGACGTGTTCCAGGCTGAGGGGACAGGCTGGGAGAACAAGGAGGCAGGGAACAAGCTGCTGGATGGAGAGAGGGCTGGGGAGACGGGCGTGTGGGAAGTGTGTCCTGACAGCCCTGGGGTGCAGCGAGGGGCGGGCTGGAGAGGAGGGGCCTGGGTGGGCATCTGAGAAGCTGGAGGCAGGGTTCCCGGCCGCAGCCCGGGCAGCTGGACCTCAGGACAGGGTGTAGATGAATAAAGTGCACCCCAGGAGGTGTCGGGGGGCAGGGTCGGCAGGCCCGGGTCTCCTTGAATATGCATAAAGGGGGGCATGGAGAACGTAAGGGTGAAGCACCCCCCACTCCCCGCTCCTGCCCCAAGCCCTGGTGGACAGAGGTGCTATTTGCCAAGGTGGGAAACGGTGGGGGATGGATCTGGGAAAGTTGGGGTTGGTGATGAACTCTCATTTCCCGGGTGGGCTGACTGACAGGTACCCCACCCCAGGCCCTGGCTGCCACCATCCAATGGCGCTGTCTTGGCTCACACAGGCCAGGTCAGAGGGGTTAAGGCCCTGGTGTTGCTCCAGCCAATGACAGATGGACAAATGCCCAGCATCTCTGCCCCTGGGTGGGAGGGTCCTGCACACCATCCCACAGGCCGGCACCCTGGTGCCCAGAGCCTGCTTTGCTGGCGGTCGCGCCCCGTCTCACTTCCCTATTCCGCTACTGCTGTTTCCCCTGAATCCCTGTCCTGGGCCTGCTTCTTGGGGAAGGAACCCAATGCACCAGGCTCTTGTCCTCCAGGCCCGTGAGGTACCTCCCCTGCTATTGCACAGACAAGACACCAAGCGAGATACCTCGTGTGTCCCCAGACCTCATCTCCGTGTCACCTAATGACCTCAGCTCGCTCCCCTTGTCAGGACCTGGAGAAGAGGGGACATGTTTCCCTCCCGTCCCAAACAGAGGCCGCCCCAAAGAGCCAGCAAGGTTGAAGGGTAACACGTTGGCTCGGATGAGCACATTTTAAAGCGAAAAGCAAAAGCAGCCTGGGAGTCAGTTAATTCTCTCTGTAAATGCATAAGCTGCCGGGGCCTGTGGGGAGGAGGCGTGCTCACTGCCAACTGATAAACTGGTGGTTGGTTCTGTAGGGCAGTCTCAGAAGGCGCGATCATTTAAGCTGACCCTAAAAGATTCTCTCACAATGAGCTGGGAAACGACTAGGCTTCCTGACCTCTGAGGCCCAGAGTGAGACCCCGACTCACCGACTCTTCACCAAGAAAATGAATGCCCCCAGCGGCCTCAAAGATTCAGCCTGGGGCCATGTCTCAGGTGGTGGCTTTCAAATTCTACACGGTCCAAAGTCATCACAGCTGCTGATCTAAATACAAACGGAAAAGATGCTCCAGCCAGGAAGAGGAACAGGTGAGATTTGAACCAGGTATGTCTGACTCCAAGGTGTACTGTCTCCTTGCTCAGCTGGAGTAACACCCTCGTGTCACCCAGAAAGCTGGGGAAGCTCGTGAGACTGTGGGCTCCATAGTCAGCCCTCTCATCTGAGGGGCGTGTAGTGTTTGAAGATCCCAGTTTTGTTGCTCTCTCTTGTTTTAATTAGTAATTTCGTTCATTAAAAAAAAATAACAGCATTATTGAGATATAATTCACACACCAAAAAATTCACCTGACTTTTAAAGTGTACAATTCCAAGGGCTGCAGCATACCCACAGAGTTGTGCAACCTTCACGCCTATCTAATTCCAGAATATTTTCATCACTTCCTACACAGCAAGCAGCCACTACCCCCTTTCCCAGCCCCTGGCAACCACCAGTCTGCCTGCTGTGTCTACGGATTTCTTTTTCTTTTTAATTTACTTTTGGCTGTGTTGTGTCTTCGTTGCTGCGCACGGGCTTTCTCCAGTTGCGGCGAGCAGGGGCTATTCTTCGTTGTGGTGCTCGAGCTTCTCATTGCGGTGGCTTCTTTTGCTGCAGAGCACGGGCTCTAGGCGCACGGGCTTCAGTAGCTGTAGCACATGGGCTCAGTAGTTGTGGCTTGAGGGCTTTAGAGCGCAGGCTCAGTAGTTGTGGTGCATGGGCTTAGTTGCTCCACGGTATGTGGGATCTTCCCAGACCAGGGCTTGAACCCGTGTCCCCTGCATTGACAGGTGGATTCTTAACCACTGTGCCACCAGGGAAGTCCTGTGTCTACAATTTGATGACTGTGGACGTTTCACATAAAAAGAATCACACACGTGGTCTCCTTGACAGGCTTCTCTCACTGAGTGTCATGTGTTCAAGGTGTATCATGTGTGTACGTGTCAGTGCTTCCTTCCTTCCACGGCCGAGTGGTCATCTGTTGTGTGGCTGCATGGCATTTTGTTCGGGGGTGGGGGGGGGTTCTCACTGAGATACTATGTAATACTGGATTAATTATGACTGCATCTCTCTTGTTGAGCGGTTGATAAAATTGAGCTTTCTTTTTCTGGCAAATACATAGAATAAAACTGTCTTCAAAACAGAACAAAGCAAAACAAACCCTCAGCCTGTGCCTCTGGAGTATGGGAAAGGCATTTCACATACAGGCCAGAACACAGAGTGACAGATGCCACAGGTGTGGAGTGAGCAGAGGTGGGATCTCCCCTGCATCAGCTGGACCAGAGAAAGCCCACAGGCAGGCAGGCCACGCAACTTGCTGATGGAGGGAACACCATGGGCTGGGCCTGTCTCCTCACTGGACAGAAAGCTCCGACTTTCTGTCGGAGATGCAGAAATGCAGCAGGCGCTTCAGAACAGAACATGCTTCAGATGCAGAAATGCAGCAGGTGCTTCAGAACAAGGCAGCCCAGCCTGCAGCCTCAGCCCCGTCTCCCTCACCAGAAACAGAGTCTGAGCGATACTGAGCTCTGTCTGCATCTCGCTCTGCTACACACATGCTCCACCAGCATCCTCTATTATGAACACGGCAGAATTATACATGGACCTCTCTGTGTAGAAACTGGGATTATACATTCCAGGTTGTGTTTTTCTCAACCTTGTTTCTAATGTTTCATAGATGCTCTGCTCTGAGGAAATAACTAGGAAATAATCAAAAGAAAGTTTTGGGAAGCAGCGTTGTAAGTGTAATAATTTCCAAACACAAGTATGAGCAATGAAGTAAAGACAAATGAAGAAGTAAGCCTTCTTTCTATGAGTTGTTCTTTTCTCTGAGCCTGTGAACAATTCTAGATTTTGAAAAAAATCTGTCTCCTGCCCCACCCCCTCACTCATCCCACCCCCACCTCCACAGGAAGACATGAGGATCTGCACTGCTGGGCTTGTTTATGTGTGTGTGTGTTGAGCGGGAGGAATTTCACAAAGTAGTACCTGATGTCCGTGCTTCTGTGGCTAAATAAGACCCTTATGTGCCAAAGATCTTGTGCAGCAACAGTCCCATTTCACACATAAAACCACCTTTAGAGCAGCATCTCTGAGTCAAAAGAGAATATGGAGCAAAGTAGCTAGGCAGCTGACGGGGAGAATGGAACTAATTAACAGATTGGTTTAGCGTGACATTTGGGACAGGTGACAGGCCTGGATTGTTCCTCACACAATCTGCCCTCATGCAGCTCAATCAAGAAACGTCAGGAGGGCACCAGGTGTGGGGTCTTCCCTAAACCCCAACACTGTCAGACGACTTTTGTGTCAACAGCAATACTTCCCTCCTGCTAAGCAAATAATAGACGTGTTCCCACCAATGCCCAAGTGTCGAGAGAAGAGATCTGCTTGCAAATCCTTATTAAAACAATTAAAATTTGCCTTTAACACAAACACACAGAGAAGCCTGTGATTTGGCACTGGAGATGGTTAATGGAGCATTCAGAACCAGATGAGTTATTGTTATTTAATGTTTAAATGGCATGTAACAATTGCAAAATGCTGTATTGCTCCAACTCATCACTTCTGGTGGCCTGGGACTTCCTGCTCACACAGCCGATCCAGACTCCTGCCAGGAGCCAGTCTCTGTCACAGCACCTCTGGGAGGAGCGCAGGGATCTGAGTCTGATTCATGAACGTGGAGAGGAAATGCTGTGATATCGGAAGTGAGAAAAGCTGCGTATCAGGGCCTCTGCTGCCTGTGAAAGTTGTGTCAACTTCCTTTAGCTTTGTGGGTCTCCATCTCAGTCTTAAAGATGTCCTGAGAAGAGCCTTCCACTCCAATAGCACCTCCATATCCACCTTCACAACCTCCAGGGTTCCATCACCACCACATCACCATTACCACCATCCCCACCATCACCACCATCACCATCACCACCATCTCCACCATCACCACCATCTCCACCATCTCCACCATCTCCACCATCACCACCATCTCCACCATCACCACCATCACCATCACCACCATCTCCACCATCACCACCATCTCCACCATCTCCACCATCACCACCATCTCCACCATCTCCACCATCACCACCAGCACCTTCATCACCAACATTCCTATTATCACCATCTCTACCCTCATCATCACATTCCTCATCATCACATCACTACCACCACTACCACCACCAGGAAATGGCAAACTATAGCCCACAGGACAAATCCAGCCCACAAGCTAAGAAAGATTTTTACATTTTTAAATGATTGAAGATAAGAATTATATTCCATGATACATGAAAACTAAGAAATTCAAAAGTCAGTGTCTATAAATACAGTTTTATTGAACCCCATCCACATCCATTCATTCACATATGCCTCTGACTGTTCTGCACTAAAAGAAAAGAGTTGAGCACATTTAATAAGAGGCCATATGGTCTGCAAAGCCTAAAGTATTTGCTATCTGGCTCTTCACAGGGAAAGCTGAGTGATTCCTGACCATAACCCCTCCCATGCCACCACCACCACTGCTAACACCACTACCACCAGCACAAGTGATGTTGCCACTACCATCACCATCCACAGCAACGACACCCCACCCCCACCCCCCATACCACTCTATGGTTTGGAGGTGTGGAGACCACCCACGTGGTCAAAGAATCCCATGAAAAAGCTGTGAATGAGGACACAGAATCAAGCAAGAATATTCTTCCCCACCAGTGAGTGAGAGAGAGAGAAGCCTTGTAAGGAAGTATTCTTGTCCCTGAGATCTTGTGGGTGAACCTGCAGCCACAAGCCTGCACTCGCACCCGAGTCCTCACACCCTGAGTCCTCACCCTCCGTGTGCCTTGAACACTCAGCTTGGAGTGTCTCGGGCTGGGAACTTCCCCCCCAGCCTTCCCCGATTCTTGGCAGAAGCAAATGAAAATCCCTTCTGGAAGAATGTGCTAAAGACGGGTCTCAGAACATGTTCACAGATCATGCTCTGGAACCTGAGTCTGGGATGAAGCACTTGAGGAAATAAGCCCCAGTCAGCAGGGGCAAAGCAAACGCTGCACGACCAGGATCACACTGGCTGCAGGTATTGACATCGGGTACAAGGTGTAGAATGAACACGCTTACTGTGTTTGAAAATGCAGGACTTAGAACTTTAAAAGTAAAAAGAATTACATTTTTTGAAATTAAAACCTCAATGGACAGACTGTCCGTTCTGGCATTAAAGTTGACGAGCGGCTCCAAGGGATTCTCTTACTACGAAATAAAACCCAGGATTAGAACACATTTGGAGACGTGCTGGTTGTGAAGCAAAATCGCCAAAGATCACTGCCATTCCTTAAATAACTACTGGGATGGGCAGAGTTGCACTGATGTAGGATGACAAATGCAACAATGACAGTGAGTTATGCAGCCTTGGTAGAGAAACAAGATGATGAAGTTGATCCCGGACCCCTATTCTCGGCTAAGACTCTTGATGGAAGTGGTCTCAGTGTAAGCACACACTACAGTCACCTGGAGGCCTTGTCCAAGCATAGACTCCCAGGCCCCCAGCAGAGTTTCTTATTCAGTGGGATGGGGATGCAGATCCACGGACCACACTTTGAGACCCACTGTTCTGTAGATTATGACATAGCATCAAGTAAGTGATGACCCCTGGCCACAGGCAGAAATAGAATCAAAACTCTAGGGTGGAAAGCCCCCCAAATTTAAGCACATAATAAGATCAAGCAATGAGCTGACAAGTAAAGTTCCCCATACACAAAGACTGTATGTCCCTGTGAGTGAGAATCAATAGAAAAAAAAAAAGCACTTTGGACAACCAAGGACTTCAGATATTGGAATAGTAGGAAGATAGAACAATTGTTTATAAAATATTTACAGAAATATTTGTAGAAATGTAGAGTTATAAAATTTGTGAAATATTTATGAAAGAAATAGAGATATTTAAAGATGAGCAAGTCACAAGAGACTATCAGAAATAAACAGAAAAAATAAAAATAGCTTGAATTTTAAAAAGTGAAAATATTTAATGTGTTAGAAAAACACAACAGAAGAATTAAAATAGCAAAATAGATGCAGCTAAAAAAAAAAAAAACAACTAGAAGATGAATCTGAGAAAATACCCAGAATACATCATTAAAAGAAAAGATAGAAAATAGAAAATGTTGGTTAAGAGTGTGGAGTGCAGAATAAGAAGGTTCAACCACTTCTAGTAGGAGTTCCAGAAAGAGAGAAGAAAGGGCAGATAAACACAGGAAATGCCACACGGACATGCTGTAGTCAAACTGATAAATGTGAACTTCAAGGAGACCTTAAAAGCAGTTGCAGGAAAAGGGCAGATAATTTACTCAGCAACAAACATCAGAATGACAACCGACATCAGGTAACAGAGATGGGCTGAGAGCTTCAGTGTATCAGAAGTAGCTGCCAACTTTAACTGTATGCAGTAAAATCGTCTTTCAAGAACAACGTGAGATAAGATAGATCGAGAAATGAAGAGACTTAAGGCAAAAAGAATTCTATATGATGCACTTCAGGAGGAAGAGAAATGATGCTGGCAGGTAGCTTGGGAGGCAAGGACTGGTGAACAGAGAAACCAACATCACATTCGTGAATCCAAACAAATAATGAGGATATACGACCCCCGCCCCTGAACTGTGAGGTTCATCTAAAAAATTTAAACACTGGAAAACAATAGTATGTAAATCAGGAAGTGGGTGATACTAAGAACCTTTCAATGTTGCACAAATGTCTTAAATTATTCAGTTTTAGACTTAGGTTAAATATGCCTGGGTAAATTTCAAGGATAACTACCAAATGAATAAAAATAGTATACACATTTCAAATCAGGAGAGAGAAAAAGTGAATAAGACTGAAAAAAAAAAGCAGTACAAAAATAAAAATAAAAAATTGAGGTAACTAGTGAAAATATGTCAGCATTCACAATAGGCATTAATTAGTTGAAAATGCCAATTAAAATGGATTTTTACTCAGGGTTTAAAACAGTATCCAGGGCTTCCCTGGTGGTACAGTGGTTAGCAGTCCGCCTCCCAATACAGGGGACATGGGTTTGAGCCCTGGTCTGGGAAGATCCCATATGCCATGGAGCAACTAAGTCTGTGTGCCACAACTACGGAACCTGCGTGCCACAACTACTGAAGCCCACGTGCCTAGAGCCCATGCTCCACAGCAAGAGGAGCCACTGCAATGAGAAGCCCACACACTGCAACCAAGAGTAGCCCCTGCTCACCACTGCTAGAAAAAGCCTGTGTGCAGCAATGAAGACCCAATGCAACCAAAAAAAAGAAAAAGAAAAAAGAATGGAAAGAAAGAAGTAAAATTGTCTCTTTAAAAATAAATAAACAAAACAGTATCCAGACATATGTTATTTATAAGAGACACACCTAAAGCATAAGGACGTGGAAGTACTGAAAGCAAAAGGATGAAAAACATGTATACAAGAAAAATCCTAAGCAGAAAATAAACCTGGCACAGTTTAGTGAATCAAAAACAAAGTAGACACCAAGGAGTAGGAAATGCCACTACATAGCAACATAGATAATACATAGTAAGAGGTTCAACTCACCAGGCTCAATGATCAACTTCTGAGCACACAATCAATTCATATCATAATCTACAAAGCAAAATTGGTGGAATTACAGGGATAATGGGATATCTTCACCAGCAGAACAAGAGACTTCAAAACACTCTCTATATTATGTTAAGAAATAGACCCAAAATAAGAAAGACATGGAATATTCAAAAAGCAACGGTAGCAATTTTAAGCAATGAGCATATATAAAACTCTGCATCCAGAAATTAAAGAATAGATTCTTCTAGGCACATGTATTTTTTTTCTGTTTCTCCTTAGTTTTCCTTCCTTCCCTCCCTCCGTCCATTCCTCCCTCCCTTTCAAAAGTAGATCAAGTACTAAGCCATGAAGTACCAACACATTTCACATAATCAGTATCTTATAGACCATGTTCTCTAACCACAACACCGTTGATATAGCAGTCAATACATTTAGTAAAAACCACTCTCATTTGGCAGTGAAGAAAAAAGAAATACATTCTTAAGAAACATTGGACCAAACAAGAATCATAACAAAATATAAATTTATTTAGAACTGAATCACAGTGAAAAAACTACATATTAAAACAAACTACATGGGGGCTTCCCTGGTGGCGCAGTGGTTAAGAATCTGCCTGCCAATGCAGGGGACATGGGTTCGATCCCTAGCCTGGGAAGTGGGATATCCCACATGCCATGGAGCAACTAAGCCCGTGTGCCACAACTAATGAGCCTGTGCTCTAGAGCCTGCGTGCCATAACTACTGAGCCCGCGTGCCACAACCACTGAAGCCCACGTGGCCTAGAGCCTGTGCTCTGCAACAAGAGAAGCCACGACAGTGAGAAGCCTGTGCACCTCAATGAAGAGTAGCCCCTGCTCACTGCAACTAGAGAAAGCCCATGCGCAGCAACAAAGACCCAACACGGCCCCCCCGCCAAAAAAATAATAAATAAATTAAAGAAAAATAAAACAAACTACATATCAAAACCTAGGGATGCAGATGAAGAGATACTTAGAGGAAAAGGGATAGCCTTAAATGCATATATTAGGAAAATAAAGGCTGAAACATAATGAGTCAACATCCAAATAATAAATTAGCCAAAATAATAACAAAGGGAATGAATACATGTGACAGGTAGTAATAAAGATAAGAGCAGAAATAGTGAAATAGAAAGCAGAGGCACAACACAGGGAACCAGCAAAGACAAAGTCTGTTCTTTGGAAAAGCCTCTGGTGGCCCTGATGAGAGGCTGGGTGCCCATGACCAAGCTGGGCTTCTGACCGTGGATGGAGATCTCATTAAAATACTACTGAAAGAATAAGAGAGGCAGAGTCAAGATGGCGGTGTGGGAAGACGTGGAGTTAGCCTCTTCCCACAACTATGGTGCCTACTGGCCACTGGTGGGGGACTCTGACGCCCAAGGAGACAGGAGGAACCCCAAAGTGAACTGGTAGGACATAGTGGGACTGAGTGGGGAGGAGAAGTGGAGGCCAGACAGGATCAGGAGAGGCAGGCAGGAGGGACTCTCTGGGAAAAGCTGGAGAGGAGCAGAGGGCGATCACCTGGCCCACTGGGGTCGGAGCCTGCTGAGCTCCCAAGCTGGTACCCCACCTCCAAAGCCCCATCCAGGCCGTGTAGGTCCTGGGAGCATAGGAGAGAGACTGGGGAGATCAGGAGAGGCAGGTGGGAGGGGCCCTCTGGGAGGAGTGGGAGAGGAGTGGAGGGTGATTGCCCCACCCACTCAAGCCCAGGAAGCCTGCTGGGCTCCCAGGTGAGGTCCCCTGCCCTCTGAGACCGGGGTGGGGGGCATGCCTGGGCCCCTTCTGTTCCGTGAGCCCAAGCCCAACCCCCTACAGCCCCCAGGGGCTTTTCCAGTGCTATGGGTCCTGAGCATTGGCCCTGCCCACTGTGCAAATCTTGCCCTTGCTTAGGCCCTGCCATCCACAGTCAAGGCCTTCCCCCTCCTTTTTTTCTTCTTTTCCTTCCTCCTCTTTTTTACTATTGTGGTACTGATGTACCTTCCAGTTTACTCATCTATATTTTTATTTTTACATTCTTTCTAACATATCTTATAGTCTCCTAGTCTAATCTTATTTTTTACTTTTTTATTGTTCTTTTTTTTTTTTTTTTTGATGCCCCACACAGCTTGTGGTATCTTGGTTCTTGAGCCTGGGGTTGGGCCAAAGCTCCTGCAGTGGGAGCTCCGAGTCGGAACCACTGGACTAACAGAGAACCTCAGACCCAAAGAAATATCCATTGGAGTGAGGCCTCACGGAGTTCCTCATCTCAGCACCAAGACACAGTTCTACACAATAGCCTACAAACTCCAATGTTGGAAGCCTCAGACCAAACAACCAGTAAGACAGAAACACAATTCCACCAATAAAAAAAAAAAAAAAAAAAAGAGACGGCAAAAAAATATGTCACAGATGAAGGAGCAAGGCAAAAACGTACAAGACTAAATAAATGAAGAGGAAATAGGCAATCTACCTGAAAAAGAATTCAGAGTAATGATAGTAAAGATGATCCAGAATCTCGGAAATAGAATGGAGGCATGGATTGAGAAAATACAAGAAATGTTTAACAAAGATCTAGAAGAACTAAAGAACAAACAAACAGAGATGAACAACACAATAACTGAAATGAAAAATACATTAGAAGGAATCAATAACAGAATAACTGAGGCAGAAGATTGAATAAGTGAGCTGGAAGACAAAATGGTGGAAATAACTGCCGAGGAGCAGAATAAAGAAAAAAGAATGAAAAGAATTGAAGACAATCTCAGAGACCTCTGGGACAACACTAAACGCACCAACATTCGAATTATACGGGTGCCAGAAGAAGAGAAAAAGAAAGGGTCTAAGAAAATATTTGAAGAGGTTATAGTTGAAAACTTCCCTAACATGGGAAAGGAAATAGTCATTCAAGTCCAGGAAGCACAGAGAGCCCCATACAGGATAAACCCTAGGAAAAACACACCAAGACACATATTAATCAAACTAACAAAAATTAAATTCAAAGAAAAAAATATTAAAAGCAGCAAGGGAAAAACAAAAAATAACATACAAAGGGATCCCCATAAGCTTATCAGCTGATTTTTCAGTGGAAACTCTGAAGGCCAGAGGTTTCCAGAAGTATCCAGAGTGGCAGGATATACTTAAAGTGATGAAAGAGAAAAACCTACAACCAAGATTACTCTACCCAGCAAGGATCTCATTCAGATTCGATGGAGAAGTCAACAGCTTTTCAGACAAGCAAAAGCTAAGAGAATTCGGCACCACCAAACCAGCTTTATAACAAATGCTAAAGGAACCTCTCTAAGCGGGAAACACAGGAGAAGAAAAGGACCCACAAAAACAAACACAAAACAGTTGAGAAAATGGTAATAGGAACATACATATTGATAATAACCTTGAATGTAAATGGATTAAATGCTCCAACCAAGACACAGACTGGCTGAATGGATACAAAAACAAGATCCATATATATTCTGTCTGCAAGAGACCCACTTCAGACCTAGGGACACATACAGACTGAAAGTGAAGAGATGGAAAAAGATATTCCATGCAAATGGAAATCAAAAGAAATCTGGAGTAGCAATACTCGTATCAGATAAAATAGACTTTAAAATAAAGACTGTTACAAGAGATAATGAGGGACACTACATAATGATCAAAGGGTCAATCCAAGAAGAAGATATAACAATTATAAATGTTTATGCACCCAAAAAAGGAGCACCACCATACATAAGGCAAATGCTAACAACCATGAAAGGAGAAACTGACAGTAACACAATAATAGTGGGGGACTTTAACATCCCACTTACACCAATGGACAGATTATCCAAACAGAAAGTAAATAAGGAAACATAAGCTTTAAACGACACAACAGACCAGATAGATCTAATTGATATTTATAGAACATTCTACCCAAAAGTGGCAGAATACACATTCTTCTCAAGTGCATACGGAACATTCTCCAGGATAGATCGCATCTTGGGTTACAAATCAAGCCTCGGAAAGTTTAAGAAAATTGAAATCGTATCAAGCATCTTTTCTGACCACAATGTTATGAGATTGGAAATCAATTACAGGAAAAAAAACCTGTAAAAAGCACAAATACATGGAGGCTAAAGAGTGTGATATTAAATAACCAAGAGATCACTGAAGAAATCAAAGAAGAAATAAAAGAACACACAGAAACAAATGACAACGAAAACACAATGACGCAAAACCTATAGGATGCAGCAAAAGCAGTTCTAAGAGGGACGTTTATAGCAATTCAATCTCACCTCAAGAAACAAGAAAAATCTCAAACAATCTAACCCTACACTTAAAGCAACTAGAGAAAGAAGAACAAAGAAAACCCAAAGTCAGCAGAAGCAAAGAAATCATAAAGATCAGAGCAGAAATAAATGAAATAGAAATGAAGAAAACAATAGCAAAGATCAATAAAACTAAAAGTTGGTTCTTTGAGAAGATAAACAAAATTGATAAACTCTTAGCCAGACTCATCAAGTAGAAAAGGGAGAAAATGCAAATCAATATAATTAGAAATGAAAAAGGAGAAATCACAACTGACACTGCAGAAATACAAACGATTATAAGAGACTACTACAAACAACTATATGCCAATAAAATGGACAACCACAAAGAAATGGACAAATTCTTGGAAAGGTACAATTTTCCAAGACTGAACCAGGAAAAATTAGAAACTATAAACAGACCTATCACAAGTAATGAAATTGAAAGTGTAATTAAAAATCTTCCAACAAACAAAAGTTCAGGACCAGATGGCTTCACAGGTGAATTCTATCAAACATTTAAAGAAGAGCTACTACTGATCCTTCTCAAACTCTTCCAAAAAGTTGCAGAGAGAGAAACACTCCCAAATTCATTCTATGAAGCCACCATCACCCTGATACCAAAACCAGAAAAAGATATCAAAAAAAGAAAATTATAGACCAATATCACTGATGAACATAGATGCAAAAATCCTGAACAAAATACTAGCAAACAGAATCCAATGGCACATTAAAAGGATCATACACCATGATCAAGTGGGATTTATTCCAGGTATGCAAGAATTCTTCAATATATGCAAGTCAATCAATGTGATATACCACATTAACATATTAAGGAATAAAAACCATATGATCATCTCAATAGATGCAGAAAAAGCTTTTGACAAAATTCAACACCGATTTATGATAAAAACTCTGCAGAAAATGGGCATAGAGGGAACCTACCTGAACATAATAAAGGTCATATATGACAAACCCACAGCAAGCATTGTACTCAATGGTGAAAAACTGACAGCATTTCCACTAAGATCAGGAACAAGACAAGGATGTCTACTCTTGCCACTCTTATTCAACACAATTTTGGAAGTCCTAGCCACAGCAATCAGAGAAGAAAAAGAAATAAAATGAATACAAACTGGAAAAGAAGAAGTAAAACTGTCACTGTTTGCCAATGACATGATACTATACATAGAAAATCCTAAAGATGCCACCAGAAACTACTAGAACTAATCAATGAATTTGGTAAGTTTTCAGGATACAAAATTAATGCACAGAAATCTCTGGCATTCCTATACACTAACAATGAAAAATCAGAAAGAGAAATTAAGGAAACACTCCCATTTACCATTGCAACAAAAAGAATAAAATACCTAGGAATAAAGCTGACTAAGGAGGTGAAAGAGTTGTACTCAGAAAACTGTAAAACACTGATGAAAGAAATCAAAGATGACATAAACAGATGGAGAGATATACCATGTTCTTGGATTGGAAGAATCAATATTGTGAAAATGACTATACTACCCAAAGCAATCTACAGATTCAATGCAATCCCTATCAAACTACCAATGGCATTCTTCACAGAATTAGGACAAAAAATCTTACAATTTGATGGAAACACAAAAGACCCCAATAGCCAAAGCATATCTTGAGAAAGAAAAACGGAGTTGGAGGAATCAGGCTCCCCGACTTCACAGTATACCACAAAGCTACAGTAATTAATACAGTATTACTGGTGCAAAAACAGAAATATAGATCAATGGTACAGGATAGAATGCCCAGAGATAAACCCATGCACATATGGGCACCTAATTTATGACAAAGGAGGTGAGGATATACAATGGAGAAAAGACAACCTCTTCAATAAGTGGTGCTGGGAAAACTGGACAGCTACATGTAAAAGAATGAAATTAGAACACTCCCTAACACCATACACAAAAATAAACTCTAAATGGGTTAAAGACTTAAATGTAAGACCAGACACTATAAAACTATTAGAGGAAAACATAGGAAAAACACTCTTTGACATAAACCACAACAACATCTTTTTTGACCCACTTCCTAGAATAACAGAAATGAAACCAAAAATTTAAAAATGGGACTTAATTAAACTTAAACGCTTTTGCACAGCAAAGGAAACCATAAACAAGATGAAAAGACAACCCTCAGGATGGGAGAAAATATTTGCAAATGAAACAACAGACAAAGGGTTAATCTCCAAAGTATACAAACAGCTCGTGGAGCTCAATATCAAAAAAACAAACAATCCAGTGAAAAAATGGGCAGAAGACCTAAATAGACATTTCACGAAGGAAGACATACAGATGGCCAAGAGGCACATGAAAAGATGCTCAACATCACTAATTATTAGAGAAATGCAATCAAAACTACAATGAGGTGTCACCTCATGCTGGTCAGAATGGCCATTATCAAAAATCTAGAAACAATAAATGCTGGGAAAGGGTGTAGTGAAAAGGGAACCCTCCTGCACTGTTGGTGGGAAGGTAAATGGATACAACCATTACGGAAAACAGTATGGAGGGTCCTTAAAATACTAAAAATAGAACTACCATATGACTTAGCAATCCCACTACTGGGCATATACCCTGAGAAAACCATAATTCAAAAAGAGTCATGTACCACAATGTTCACTGCAGCTCTATTTGCAATAGCCAGGACATGGAAGCAACCTAAATGTCCATCAACAGATGAATGGATAAAGAAGATCTGGCACATATATACAATGGAATATTACTCAGCCATAAAAAGAAACGAAATTGAGTTATTTGTAGTGAGGTGGATGGACCTAGAGTCTGTCACACAGAGTGAAGTAAGTCAGAAGGAGAAAAACAAATACCACAAATATATGCTAATGCATGTAAATGGAATCTAAAAAAAAATGGTACTGATGAACCTAGTTGTAGGGCAGGAATAAAGAGGTAGACATACAGAATGGACTTGAGGACATGGAGTGGGAAGGCGAAGCTGGGGCTAAGTGAGAGTAGCATCGATATATATACACTATCGAATGTAAAACAGTTGGCTGGTGGGAAGCAGCAGCATAGCACAGGGAGATTGGCTCAGTGCTTTGCAATGACCTAGAGGGGTGGGATAGGGAGTGTGGGAGGGAGGCTCAAGAGGGAGGGGATATGGGGACATGTGTATACATATCGCTGATTTGCTTTGTTGTGCAACAGAAACTAACACAGTATTGTGAAGCAGTTCTACTCCAATAAAGGTCTATTAAAGAAAAAAGAATAAGAAAGGTCTTATTAGAAAAGAAAGTAGTAACAAATACTTAAAGAATTTTGAAAAGCCACAGTAGAGCTGAAAGAAGGAAGGGACGAGGTGGCCGAAGCTTGGAATCCGAGGGGACACGGGTGGTGGCTGAGGGGACGGGCACACAGGCTGACACCTGACTTTCCATTAGAACAACACAGGCTGGAATGACAGTGGGGTCGTGCCCTCAAAGTCGGGAGAAAAACTTTAAGTTATGCACCCCAGCAAGCAATCATTCGAGTGTGAGCAAAAACAAAAAGGAAACCGAACAACAATGGTAAATATTTTCAGCACTCAGAATATTTACCTCGCACACGCCCTCTCTAAATAAGTTGCTCACACATTTACTCCAGAAAAAAAAGTGACTGTGAAAACCAAAGAAGTGGGTAATCAGGGATAAAAGAAACAGTGAATATCCAGAAATGAATAAAAAGAAATCCCTGTATAGCAGCTTTCTTGCAGCAATCTGTTTAATTTATAACAAACATCTGTGGGCTTCACAAAGGCAAATTATGTTTGTTGTGTTGTTTCCTCAACAACAGGAAAGACAGAAAAAACACGGTGCTAGAAGACACCAGTGATGCTGGATGAAGGGACAGGGTTCTTCCCTCAATGTTAAAAGAAGGTTATTTAGAAACTGCAGGAGAAACACACAACCAGAAAAACTGTACAAGAGTTCCATGTGTCTAAATACAAAGAAAACAAAATTTCTCACTATTTTGGGCAGCTTTGGAACATAAAAGGGCAGAACCCGTTTGACCTGGACACTAAGACTATTTCTTCTTCTGGTACAGGAGGTCTGCTACTGGCAACTAGTACAGAGGAAATAGTATTTTATCACTACAGCTTGAGTTTACAGTCAGTAATATTTATCGAATCATGATGATAACTTTAATAATTTAACATTTGGAATCTACATAATTAAAAAACAGATTTTAAAGGTTACCAGTCCTGACCAAGTTGTCATCATCATCATTTTGGCCAAGAAGTGCTGGGCATTTCCTAAATGCCAGGCACTGTGCTAAAACCTTTATAAGGATTATCCTGTTTACTTTTCAAAATAACCCCTTGAGGTAGGTATTACCGTTATCCTCATTCCATCAATGGGGAAACTAAGGACCAAGAGGCTGAGTACCCTGCCCTCACCTGCAAGCAGAGCCAGAGTCACAGCCAGGAAGCCTGATTTCAGGATCTGACTCACAGCCACTAAGCGAGACACACTCACCCCAGAGTTAATTCAGGAAACAGCCGAGCTCACAGGAAGGCACATGGTATGAGGGAAGAAGAGTGGGCAAGCGTGCCGCCCACGGCCTCCTCCTGCCTGGTAGGAAGATGGGAGATGGGGGTTTAATCACGTCCATTTACAGATACAATAGTAACAGACAGAAGAATTCAAAATTACACACCAGAAAGGTTGGGGGAGGTGGAAGGAGATGGGCAGCAATATTAGTGACCTTCACTCTAGCCTTCAGTAAGCGAAATTCTCCCCTGTCGAAGCAGGGAGTCCACTGGACAGAATCTAAAGCCAACAGAGCAAGAAAAAACCAGATGCACCCAGCAGTACAGGTGTCGTGATGGCTATCGAGAGGGACAAGTGGCCTCTGGGGAGCAAGATGGGGGTATGACTGATGTGTTAGGACTCAAGGTGAGAGGTCTGGAATTTTCACTGCTAATTTTGTCTACTACTTATTATTTTACTGTGCCTTTGTTATCCTTGCTCAAATAACCACCAAAATATTTTTTAAGTCACTTATTGTGGAGAAATTGGAACCCTTGTGCATTGCTGGTAGGAGTGTAAAATGGTACAGCCACCGTGCAAAACAGTTTGGTGGTTCCTCAAAAATTAAACAGAGAACTAGCATATGATCCAGCAATTCCACCTGTGGGTATTTACCCAAAAGAACCGAGAGCAGGGTCTCCAGGAGATATTTGTACACTGTGTTCGTAAGCGCATTAATCACGACAGGCACAAGGTGGAAGCAACCCACGTGCCCATCAACAGATGAAGGATAAGCAAAATGTGATACATCTATACAATGGAATATTATTCAGCCTTAAAAAGGAAGGAAATTCTGACATGTGCTACAACACGGAGGAAACTTGACGCTAAGTGAAATAAGCCAGATACAAAAGGACAAATATTGTATGATTCCACTTCTAGGAGGTACCTCCTCGTCAAATTCATAGAGATAGAAAGCAGGGTGGTGGTTACCAGGGACTGGGGGATGGGGAAGGGGAATTATTATTTAATGGATATAAGGTTCAATTCGGGATGACGAAAAAGTTCTGGAGATGGGTGGGGGTGATGGTTGCACAACAATGTGAATATACTTAATATTACTGAACCGCGTATCTAAAAATGGTCAAAATGGTAAAGCTTATGTAATGTGCATTTAACCACATTAAAAAAAATGACTTCCTTCAAAAAAGGAAGCAACGACTTTGGCGTCCAAGCCAATAAGGTACAGTAAATTTGAAGTTATTTGAGTTTAATATAAATTAGTTCTTTTACCACTTTCTGGAAAATACAAGAACCTTAGAACATGTTAATTCAGATTACAGTCCCCCAATTCAGTACTATTATTGCCCTTATTTAAAATCATATATATATATAATATATACAAAATATTATTTTAAAAATATATAATTATATTAAGTATATATATTTAAACGCTATAATACTTTGTTATTGTTTTGTGCGGTCAATATTCACTTAAATTTGCTCACATACATAAAGATACACTCAGGGAAAACCCTTGTCATATTTCAACAAGTCTCAGTAGCCATTGATAGTAAGATGCGTCCCTATTTCAAAATTTCAGAAACGTTGAAGTGTGAAGACAGTGCATATTAGAACTGGAGAAATACAATATTAAAGAGAACCTCAGACTGCAATGTCTACTCAGAAAATCCTTTCGGGTGGGCTGCTTACTGAATAGGCTTAACCTGCAGTAGTTACATCCTGTGCTTTGCGGGGTGGTAGGGATGTGTGTGCGTGTGTGTGCGTGCACACACACACACGTGACTGCGCAGGGGAGAGACAGAGGGAGAGAGAACTTGACGGTGCACCTAGCAGACCAGAGTTTCATGAGGAATAAAATTACCAAAGGATCAAAGGAGCCACACAGCAGCCCCTCTATATCCACAGAGGAGACACAAACAGAAGCGGCCTGTGGATTGGCTGTTGCTAGGATCCATTTCATGGAAAAGAGTAAAAAGAAAGCTGTAAGAATGACACGCTTCTTACCATCCCAAATTCACAGAAATGAATCCAGAAGGAGAACACGGCCAGGTCCTCATTCACATCATAAACCGTCTACAGAAAGACGCTTAGGGGGCAGCGTGAGATCTCAGGGACCCACAAGAACAGACTGCGAGAGGGGTTTGCTCTTTCCCATGCAATGGGGTATTACTAACCCTCAGATTTGCTAAAATACACTAAAAGCATAAAAACGAAAAATGACATTCCCTCACATTTTCCCCATAACGAAGGGCTTCTTTAACCCAGAAACACACTTTCTTTATTACAAGGATTCAGAAATGGAAGCACAATCTCACACTGGGTCCACGGCCCACCTTCTAATTAATTAACACAATAAACGTTCAGGTTGCTTTCCGGACCTTCGTGTGAGAAGCCCAGGGCCAGCTTGGCCTGAGAAACGTGCGACATCAGTAGCCGAAATGCATGCACCAGAGTCTGCCTTAGACAGAGCAAGTCACCTTTCACCCAGGCGTGGGCGACATCTCAGACTTATTCCCCGCTGCGTATTTTCAGTCCCTCTGCCAGTCTGGCGGCTTCCACACACCTAGCAAACACAACTGGAGTAAGGGAGCCTGCTGGGCCTGCCTGGACCAACGACAGAGGGCAAAGGCCTTAGGGGGCCGGGGTGGGGACCTCATCGCAGGTCACCGGCTGCTTCATCAATTTTGTTACCTTGCAGCAGATGGGAACCGGCTACTTCTCAGGTGAATTCCTCAACATGCAGTGGACGGGGCTTTATGAGTGAAGACGCAGAGTTCGGGGATGCTCAGGCCGTCACACACAGGACGCGGCAGGAACCAGAGGCTGGGACGCAGGCAGGGCCAGGGGGCAGCTGCTCCTCCTACAGGAGCTTCAGAAGAGCCGAGCTTTCCTCCAGAACAAGGGGTTTCTCTTTGACGAAAACATTTCCCTGAAAGGTTAGTTAAGTCCCAAGACGTGAGGTAAGGGAAAAATCAGCCTTGCTGGTGATACAGTGTTTCCACCAGGACACAGAGAATTCCTATTAAAAATTCTTGTTTCTGCACAAAAAACCCACTGCAGCCACAAACCTGCCTCAGCCTTTGCTTCTGAGTGATGCCCTCTCTCACCAACGGCCGTCCCAGCCCCGCTGCTTGGATACAGGTTACTGTCTAGGCTTCTCCGCAGTGTTGCCCCCATCACTGCCCCCTCCCCAATTGTTCCTGAGAATCACTGAGCACCAGCCCCAATCCTCAGGACCCTCCTCCTCTGAGGATGCTCTCGAGAGTCTACGCAGCCCCCCTTGACTTGTGGCAGCGGCTGAATACGGCCAATTTCATTTGATTCCAGGCTGTGCTCCTGCTGGTCTTAGCTGGCGGGCTTCGACACAGTGAGCCTTAAAGTTAGAAAATATAGGCACCGAATGAGGCTGGATCACAAACACCAGCACAGGGACCAGGATAATATTCCAAGTGACAGATTAGAGGCTGACCGCAGAGCACTTGCCCCACCCATGTTTCTAGCCTATTTCAGTCCTGGTGTCACCAGATCATCTCATTTCTCGGGAGAAATCTGCTTTCTCCATTGAGGCAGACTGTGCACACGATGTGTAACCTCCTGCAACAAAGCATCTGACCACGTTGCATAGCAGCAGATGCTTCAAAAGGCAGAGCTGAGTGCACGAGAGAGCAAGGGAAATATTCAGGGGCAGAAATGTTAAAGACAGATGTGAAATACAGAGTCTGCTGCTGCTGCCTCTCTCGGGAGAGGCCAGTCTCTCTGGGCTTGGGTTGTAGTGGTCCCTCCGGGAGGAGTAGGGACTGAGGCCCCACATAAAGAGGGGATCCTCGAAGGATGACACGTGCAGTGAAAGCAGTGCCTAGAATCACTGCCCATCAGCACAGTGTGGGCCTGAGACTGTGGCACGTTCTCTGCTGGAAACTGCACATCATGCAGAACTGAGGTCTGAAACGTTATTATGCACGTGGTCAGGAAACCCCTCAAGCTGAGAAACTCACATTAAAAAATGGTCTCAAGTCAGGGACCCCCTGGGCACCTGCCAGACGCACCTTCCCCTCAGTAAATCCTCAGCCAGAATTTTCAGAGTTCCAGTGAGATGGATCACAGTATAAACATTTAAAATTTACCAAGAAACAACCCACCATGTGCCTGTGTCAGCGGATGGAGCTGCCTCCCAAGAACTCTGGATAAAGGACAGTAAGAAAGAGGTGATACGGTAAGTCGCTTTACGGTGTTCAAGGCATGCAAGGAGGCACTAAACCACATAGAGAAAAGCACGCTATCAAAAGAGTCTAGGCGAATTAGAATTTCCTAAAGTAAAAATATGCATTGAATTTAAAACACGACGGAGGAGTTACTGAGCACACTGGACGTATCTGATGAGGGAATTAAGGAACAGTAATACGGCAGTGCTGTTACTGCCTGTAGTCAGCATACAGTGAGAAACATGAGACACAGATGAGAAGGCAGGAAGGTAAAATGAGAAGGTCCCTTAATCAACTGATAGAAATACTACAGGAAGAGACTGGGATTCCAGAGAACATTGAGAAGGAAAGAAGCAACGTTTAAAGAGATTTGAGATTTTATCAGAACTAGTGAAAGATGTAAATTTGCAGATTCAGAAGCACATAATGCAGGTAATTCCACACCTATACATCTTAGAGTAAAACTACAAAAAATAGGATCCTGACGAGAGGAAAATATATAGATTGTCTCTAGGAAAAAGGCAAACCAAGAGTAGATTTCTCAACAACAGCTACAGAAACCGTAAAAAAATCAAAAAGACCTCAGAGAAAGTGCGAAAACACTCTGGACCTAGAATTCAGTAACTAAACTATTCTTCACAAACGAGAACAAAATGCATTTGGCCAAAGACAGAATAAACCACCAACAGACCTTCACTGAAAAGGCTACTGAAGCATGTTCTCCAGACCAAAGGAAATTGACTGCAGAATGCAGAAATGAGGTGAAGACGTAAGGAAGGGAGAAATGTGATCAATCATTAATAAGCATTGGCTACAGAAGATGACAGCAGCCATGCAGCAATAATGATGAATTCTGGTGTCACAAAGTGAGAGGGAACAGAAATCCTGAACAATCATGCAAGGCATGAGGAGGATTCTAAGATCTTTATATCACTGAGGAGAAGGACGATGACAGCACTAACTCTAGTTTGTACATTAAGGAATGCACATTAAAATTTTAAGAGTCATACCTAGCAATATGAATAAAAAGTATACCTTTAAATAAGTTGAGGGAGAAAAAAAGAATAAACAGTTCACAAGAAACCAGAGACCCAGATTTATTTTAAAATGACAACTAATTGAAGTTGTGTGTGTGTGTGTGTGTGTGTGTGTGTGTGTATGCACGTGGGCACTGAATCGCTGAACCCCTCTGGGGCTGAATAAAACATGTCTGCAGCCCAGCTGGTCATAAATTCTGAGCAACTGGCATCTGTGCCAGGGGTTTCTGCAAAAATTACAGGGACCCAGGGACATCATACAGTAAAGTGATACTCCGGAGAGAGATTTACACCGCAAGCCTTTGGAATCCTTCATACATTTTATTTATGGTCTTTTTACGCCGTGTTACTTTCTTAAGTCACAATGAATGCATTCTGTTGTGGGACTTGGCATCCCTGCAATTGTGTTTTTATTTCTTATTGGCCTGGTGGCAATACTCTTTAAGTTAATCTTTAGGCTCCTTACTTCTACCTCTATTTATTTCCTTTTCCCTTCAATTCTCACAAGTATGCCAGAGCGTGCCTGTGGGTAGGTGGGGCTGGGAGCTGGAACAATCATGTCTTTTGTTTTTTTTAATCATTTTGAAGAACTGTATCTATTTAGCTTCCAATTCCTAGTCTTGTTTTAACATTTGTGTGCTCATTTGGTTTTTGTTTTTATTTTAAATTTCAATCTTTAACTTCTAGGCTTTCCTCTTAATTTTGTTGCCTCTATGGTTTTTGTTTGTTTTAACATTTATCTTCAATCTTTTTCATCTCGTTGACTTTTTTCTTCCTTGGAGAGTTAAATTATCTGACAGTTAAATATCATTCCTAATTCTAACTTTCCACTTCCCCACTGTTAACCACTGGGTCACCTCTTAACCTCCTTCTCACCTCCCTAGTCTGGTTTCTTTACTTCTTTACTGGCCTTTGCTTTTAGGCCCACACGTGCCTCAGGGAGACCCAGACCCTTCTCTCTAGTTATGCCTGAGCGGCCCCTTTGGGCCGCGGCTCTTACGAGGGATCACGGCTGGCTGACCTTCCTGATTAGGGCTTCCCGGATTTGCGGGAACATAGCACCTCCTGCCTAAGCCCCGCCCTTCTTGGCGCTGAGCTCCTTGCTTGGGATCCACGAGTTCTGGGCAAACCATCCACAGTGCGTCCTAGACCGGGAGGAGACAGACGGCCTGCAGGAGGCCAGCGCAGGCTGCTTCCCTCCTGGTGGAGAAGGCTGGCCTTGCTGTGGGTGCCCTGCTCACACCCGCCGGGGGCTCACTTTCTTTTCTCCGGCAGAGGGGTCCCCAGAAGTCAGAGGAGGGACCTGCCACCTCGCTGACACCTGTCCTGTGTGCTGAGCAGGTGCAGCGAGGGGCTTCCTCTGGGCTCCGTGGCCCCCTCCCCTGGGGCTCCCATGCTCACAGCCCTCCGACTGTGGCGAATTTGGGTTCCTGTTGGTGCAGAGGGCCAGGCTAGGAGCAGGCTTCATACAAAGGGGGCCCTAAGGCCTGAGCTCTGAACAGCATCTTTCAGAAAAGCCCAGGCTCTCAGCAGCCAGGGATAAACTGACCCTGCCTCTATTTGCTTCTCCCTCAGGAGCCACCGGAAAATAAGGATGAAGAATCAGGAAAAGTTCTTGCGTTCCTGGATTTGCAGATGCCGACGGCCCCTGTCCGTATGCCTGCGGCGCTCATCACGGCAAGCAGCAGAAGGTACCCTCTGGTCCAGGTGTCTGGTGGGCTGCGGAAGGAGTCAGTGGCCCAGGAGTGGCCTCAGCTCCATGGACCAGGTGCTATGACCTCCCCACACACTGGACCTGGTTGCCAGTGGGCTGACTCTTGACAATGAGCCGGGCGGGTCCGGGGAGAGCCGCTCCCTGGAAGTGAGGTCACCAGGCACCTTTGCTGCAGGCGGGGCCACGCCTGGAATGCTTTCTTCTCCAGCTATGACCTGGTGGGGCTTCTGTATCAGGACGTTTCCTGCCAGCCCTTAATGTTACACGACTTCAAGAAACTTGAATTCTGGGAAGTTTTAAGTTTGAGAATTTATTTCTTCAGCTTTCAGGGGAAAAAGTGATGTTACACCAGGACGTTGGCCCCCTTAACCCTGGTGGCATTAGGGACAGCTGCTGTCACGCTCTCATGTCTCCGGGGACGTTGTTTCTCCTAAACCTGGCTCGGTTTCTGGACAACTTGACTTGTGACCCTGCATGTGTTTTTCTTTCCTGCGCCTTGGAAGCGCTGCTCCTCGGACACTGGGCATATTTGGGATAAAGGTGTAACTTTACCTCATCCCACGTGCCCTTGGTCTTACAAGTTGCCTGGATTAACAGACCCCACCCCGTGCCCCCAGCACGGCTGCATCACCTCGAAAGATTCCCCCCGCCGGAGGTGATCCATCAGTGGAGCCTGGTGTGTCATGCTGAACAATGCGGGTAGATTGGGGCCAGGGCTGGACAGGTGGGACTAATCACACCCCCTCAGAGTCAGCATTGAGACTATGTCACAGCCCCTCTTTTATATCTGTCATCCTGGGACACATATTCTGGACCGATAGAAGAAGACACCTCCTTTAGCCATGTTGTTTTAGACCCAGCCTCTGGTTCCCCCTGTGCCACAGCATTTAGCAGGAGGGAAACTTCGAATGACACGTCACCATCCACAGATGCCTAAAACCTGGCCTCAGGTGCTGCGGGTAAGGCCTGCCCTTACCTCCCATGTTGGGCCTTCGGATCTCCTGAGAAGCCCCAGCCCACTTTGCTCTCATGTCCAGACCTGCTCCCCTTAGGAGAACGCAGAGCCCTGCAAGTCGGCACATCGCCCCAGCCAGCTCAGGGAGGCGAAGGGCGACAGAACAGAATGGGTGGGGGCCGCCTGGGATCCCGCTGAACTCAACTTTTGTTAATGATGCTGCAGCACCACCAAAAAACAACCCCCAGGGTGTGACATCCGGTCGCCTGCACTCCACCCGAATCCAGCTGGGAAGCTGAGTGAGGGGGCGGATCTGGGGCATGGCTGTGCAGGGACCAAGCTGGTCCTGCCCCCACCCCCCACCGTGGACCAGGAAGAGGCTTTCATGCCTCATCACCTCCACCTCCAGAAACAGCCCCCGACAGCCTCTTCTCCTCCAGGCCATCTCCTCGAGGCATCCCTGATGGCCCCCTCTCCTGCTCTGCCCCCACCCCAGGTCTCCCCACCCCCATTGCCAGGCCAACCTCCTCCGTCCAGCCCTTAAATGCTGGGTTTAAGTCTTTCCTCCCTGGTAATCTCCCTGTCGCCCCTGGTGCCAACTTCACCCACGTGCCACTGCCCACCAGACCCCCCAGAATCCCCACCAGGACCTCTCAAGAGCATCAGACTCAATGCACCCCAAGCCCTCTGCTGGCTCTCGTCCCACATGTGTCCGTGGACAGCCACCACCTGTCCACCTGTACGAGCCCCAAACCTGGGAGCCTATTTTACCACCATCTGCTCCTCACTGAGTCAAAATCAAGTCACTGAGCCGTCCTGCGATTACGTCTCTGACCCAGGCCAGCCCCGCCACCTTCCAGCTCCTCCCATACCCATTCCTGGCCAGGGCAGCTGCTGGTGACACCCTGTGTAAGTCCCGCCAGTGACACCACTCCCGGATGCAGACCAAGGCCTGAGAGGCCCAGCACATGCCAACCCCTGTCTAATTCTCCACCTCAACTCCGACCACCCCCAGCTTTCCGTGCTCCAGCCCTACCGGCCGTTTTTCACTTCCTTGGAGTAAAAGTTACTCTTCACGAACTACAGATTTCAAGTTTGGGTCTTGATCCACTCTGAAGAAAACTGCAAACTTAAGAATTTCCACGCTTCACAGTGGGAAAAATAAACCCCCAAGGACCAGCCCCCTAATAGCCTCACAGCCATAGGTGGGGACTGAGGGGCCAGGTGGAGACTGGTCAGCCCACAGGCGGTCTGCGTGGGTTTCCTCAGTTTGTCTCAGTTCCCTCTATTCTCTAGCTTCCTTCCATGGGCTTCCTTGAACATTTTTTTTTTGTTTATGTGGTCCCTTTATACATGGCATCTTTATCTGACCCTTGGACTAGAAATGCCACAGCCTGTATTGCACTAAACAGGCCACCAGAGACCCACAGGCCAAGCATGTCTGCAGCAGGAGCTGCTTGGGCTGGAGGCCGGTCTCTTCTTTGCAAGGATCAGACCTGCTGAAAGGAAAAGTTCTTCAATCCACTCAGCCAGGAACACAGGCGGCTGGACGCTGTCCTTGGTGCTGGACGCACGTCGTGGCCACACGAGGAAGCCACATCCTCGTGAAGCCCACGCTCTACCTGAGGGTGGGAGGCAGACGTGAGTGACATGGGTGGGAGCCGTGGACAGGCTGGAGCAGGGCAGAGGGCCTGGGAGCGGGGTGGGGAGGCACCCAGGGGTGTGTGGGGGACACTGTGTGTTGCAGTGCATTGTTGCTTCCAGGAGGACTTTGCATCTCATCTCAGGAGCAGAAATAGACAAGCTGCGCATGAGCCTGGGCTATTTTTACCGCTTGGACACCATGAGTCATGCTGCTCAGAGTGTCTCCCTCTTTGCACTGTTGCTGTGAGCTCTCAGCCAGCTCTGGACACCATGATAGGATTTGGGGCACTGACCTCTCTCCTGGTCCTGTCTCATTTTTTCCCTAATCTTTTTCTCTTCACCTCATTAGTATCACCTATGGATGGGCCGGAGAGTTGGTAAATCAGCCTTGTTAACTGCCACGCATCCTTGTCACGCCCTGGGTGATCGATGCTACGCATCAATTGTAGATTCCCAGCCATCAGTAGCCCTTCTTCCTTCAGGGAAGCCAGCCCCGCTCCACGGCCCGCAGGAAGGAGCAGCTCAGAGGAGGGGACAGTGTGGTTTGCTCACCAGCTTTGCTTCAAGGCCACAGAGTTTCTGAGACCCTGACCACGAATCTGGGGCAAAGGATGGTTCATGCATCTGGTATAAAGGGTCCTTGAAACTTGGAGCACAAGTGTGACATGCTTAATGCCCTGACGTCTGAATAAGCATGGAACAAGCTTTGTCAGAGTTAATTTAATAAACAGAGAAGACCTCACTAGTCAGAGTTTAAAGCAGAATAAATATAAGTACCGATAAAACTCTTGGAGGTGCTTTCCAGACACCCCAGAAGCATGTTTCTTTGTAATACGGTTGCTGGCACGCTCTTCTTACTTCTGTGACCTTTGATTTTTGTCACCTTTAATGGCCAAGGACAGCCCGGCAGGCCTTCACGCCTTCCTGACCAAATGGTGCTATACGTGGGGATGTACGTTTGATCTGGAAATGCAAGTTACATGTTCTTAAGAGATTCTGGATGGGATGTCCATGGATTGACGCTTTCTCTTAAAAGTCACTAAAATACCTGCCGAGGCCAGTGAACATTTGTTTCAAAGTCACATTCTTTCCCAGCTGGCTCTGCGGGAGAAGATTCCTTTGTGAGCATCCGGAGAGGTTCTGTCTCGTCCAGATTCACTGCCGTCTGTGCCTGGGAGATGATTCTTCCTGAGAGGCTGTGATGCTCTGTACATCGGCAGCGACATTATGCACAAGCAAGGCCGCTTCCCAAGGGGACACTGCCTCCCAGTGACACCCCAGCCCCTGCCCTCGCCGGCCTGGGAAAGAGCTCACCTCATGAGCAGGAGACAAGCACATCCTCCCAGGAGTGCCACCATCTCAGTGGGGCTGCGACTCCACATCTATGGTGATGCCCGAGGCTGCCGGGCAGGCTGGAAACAAGGACTGGAGTGTAAGCAGTTTATTTGGGAGGTGGTTCCAGAAACGCCGGGCAGGTAGTGGGGAGTAAGGCAGGGGGCAGAGAGGAGCCAGGAAGGTATGTGCTATTAAGCCGCTTCTGCTGCTGGCAGCTGGGCCCCATCCTGCCGGGGAGCCCAGGGACCGTGCAGAATCCGCAGGCAGAGTTATCCCACCCGAGGGGCCTCTGCACACCAACCCCCATCCACCGCTTCCGGCCCTCGCTCCCCGGCCCTGGTGCAGGCTGAGGGGGCTTCCACTGCTGGACAGGAGCGGCGGGTAGAAAGTGGCAGGTGTTTTTTTGCTATAAGGAACTTGGGCTCCCAGAGGTGAGGGTGCAGAGGCATCTGCACACGAGACTCCTGGACGAGACCGCGAGGCCGTCTTGTTTACCTCCATGGGTACACTCGAAGCGTGATGGGTGATAACAGGGGGGCAAGGTGGGCCAGCCCCTCACAGTTGGTCTGTCCCCACCATCCTGTAAAGTGGGCACTGTTATTGCCACCACCCGCTTCAGAAGAGGGAACTGAGGGGCACAGGCAGAAAGTCTGAGGGTCAGACAGCTGGTAAGTGCGAAGTGGACTTTGAACCCCGCCCATCTGGCCTCAGAGCCCCGTCTCCAACCTCTGCTCTGTGCAGCTCCCTGTTAGGAAGGCAGCTGGGCACAGAAACGGACACGGCTGGGCGGTTTACAGCCGCCTCAGGGCCTGGAACACACTTGAAGGCTGGACTCTGCATCACACAGACGACATCTTAGCTGTCACCCAGGGCCGGTGCCGAGGATGATGCAAAGTCAGCTAAGCTGCCATCAAAGTACCACAGACAGGGCGGCTTAAACAACAGACATTTATCCTCTCGCTGTTCTGGAGGCTGGAATCTGAGACCAAGGGGCCAGTATTTCCGGCAAGGCTCTCCGCCTAGTCTGCAACGGCCTCTTTCTCCCCGTGTCCTCCTCACACGGCCTTGCCTGGGTACCTGCACTGCAGAAGGGAGACCTCTCTCCTCCTCTTTTAAGGCTACTAATATTCCATCATGAGGGTCCATCTCACCCTAATCACCTCCCAAAGGCCTCACCTCCAAATACCATCACAGTCGAGGTTGGGATTTCGACCTATGAATTTTGGGGGACACAAACACTCAGCCCATAACACGATTAAATAATAATTTTGAGGCCTTTTAGTATATTATCTATAAAAGCATATTCAAAGCAAAGCGCAGATAGTACTACATAAAGTATAAAACAGAATGTGTAATATACTTAAGTATATGAAATCTGCAAATATACTATGTACCTAGATCAGTAGATATATATACTTCTCTTCCTAAAAGCTCCAAATCATTCCAGATGTTTGCTAGCTTGAGGAAATCTCATTCTTTTTCAGTTTTTTAGTGGTTGTGTGGTAGAGTTGGTAAGCCATCTGTTTCTGCTTTCCGTTTTCTTCACTGATTAGAAAATGCTCCTGTGGGTCCCACTCGGGGGTCCTGAGCACATGTCCCGACTGGCAGCGGCAAATCACTAGTGTAATTTATTCCGCTTTGTGGGAAATGCATCACCCCCAGCAGTGGCTTCTAAGTAGAAATCCCACGTCCTCTGTCCTGTGCTCCTCCTGGGGCAGCACTGATGTTCAGATAGACATACTGATAAGAGTCAGCATCTTTAAAGCTGTGCTTATCCAAGCATCTCACGGAGCCAGACGGTGAAGCCGTGTGTGAAGCATGACGCCCCACAGGGCCTGGACACGGATGCCGCCTTGGATCTTAATGTCCTATAAAAATTCCATGTTTCTAAGAAAATATGAGCCAGCAATGAGATAGTAAATGATGAAAGTTGTATTAGTGCTACTTGGAAGAGAGAAAATTCTTTAGTAAGCCCATAAAAGCTGGATCTAGGGCAAAAACAAACAAACAAACTCAAAGGGATTTTTCGGGGGTAGGGGATAAGGAGAAATTGAAAATTAGAAATAGATAAAAATTATATCACTCAAAAGAAAAAAAGAGTGAGGGCTTCCCTGGTGGCGCAGTGGTTAAGAATCCTCCTGCCAATGCAGGGGACATGGGTTCGAGCCCTGGTCCGGAAAGATCCCACATGCCGGGGAGCAACTAAGCCCGTGCGCCACAACTACTGGGCCTGTGCTCTAGAGCCCGCAAGCCACAACTACTGAGACCGTGTGCCACCACTACCGAAGCCTGCGCGCCTAGACCCTGTGCTCCGCAACAAGAGAAGCCACAGCAACGAGAATCCCACGCACCGCAACAAAGACCCAACACAGCCAAAAAAAAAAAAAAAAGAAAAATTAAAAATATGTAAACCACCTCATTAATAATTTTAATTAAAAAAAGAGTATTTTAAAAAAATATTTTAAAATATCTTAAGTACAAAAGCAGACAGATCTTTTTTTCCTCGACTCTGTTGGGGGTATTTTAACTTAGTGTATGGGGACAAGATGTCATAGGTGGAAAAAAATCATCATTTTCACTGCAGATGCGGTAAAGGAAGGAGTAAAACTAGTATTTACTTGCACTGTGCTGAGTTCTCTCACGTTCGTTAACCGGGTGATCACCTCGCCGACCCCAGCATGGGACATGATGCCCACTTATGAGGGAGGAAGCAGATGGCCAGAGAAGCTGGTTACACACCTGGTCAGGAACAGAGGCAGAGTTTACATCCAGGTCTGTTGGAAGCCCACCCTCATTCCATCACATGAAATACCACACTTTTAGAATCAAGAAGAATAAAATGCATTTAACAGAAGAAGCTGAAATGTGTACACCAAAAACGATCAGACTCCATTAAAGAAATTACAGAACGAAGTAAAGGCAGAGGCATTTCATGTTCACAGACTGGAAACAGCGCTGCCGCGATGGCCACACTCCTCAGGTCAGCCTGCAGATTCCATGCAACCCCATCAACACAAAGCTGGGTTTTTGGCAGCAAGTGACAAGCTTACCCTAAAATGCACCCAGAAATGCAAGAGACAGGGTTCCTCTCCTGCTGCTTCTGCAGCATAGGTCAACCTAAAGGTTACTGAATATAAAATAGTAACAATCCCATTTATCGGGCAGTTACTGTTAGCCTAGGGGTTCATATACCTCACCGAGGTGATCTTGATCAATCCCCCCAAAAGTTTAGGATTCCACAGAACTGCTCCTATTTCACGCCTGAAGAAAGCGAGGGCCAGGTTTTAGGATTTGGCCCTAGTTCTGCCTGAGTAAATCCCCACTGGATTGTCAGAAAGGAAGGTTCTCTACCGTGTTTCTTCCAACCTGATCGACACAGTCTGAGGCTGGGATTGTCAATGGGGTGAGTCTCACCCAAGCTGCCTCCTGGTCCCACCCCAGGTGACACCCAGGCTTGCTGCCCTCAGGGAACCAGTTAGCCGTGGGGAATGGAAAGATGTGGGCTCAGATTATAAACTGGGTTATGCCCAGGACATAAATGGAGGTGGGGGAAACAAAGGATGAGTGCTTTGTATCTCCCCAAAAGGAGGTGATGGGGAGGGGACCCCAAAAGGCGGTCAAGTAGCTGAGCTCCAGC
The DNA here is from genome assembly GCF_011762595.2 of Tursiops truncatus. Classification (NCBI taxonomy): domain Eukaryota; kingdom Metazoa; phylum Chordata; class Mammalia; order Artiodactyla; family Delphinidae; genus Tursiops; species Tursiops truncatus. Next base: position 43,476,257 of record NC_047048.1, on the reverse strand, counting down.
AAGTTGGGCAGCACGCGGGGGGTCTGAAGGACGTTTCCTGCTCACAGAGGCAGGCCTGTCATCTGAAGCATCTCAGAGGGACCCCCCTCCCTCTCCACAGGTCAAAGAGTTGAGTTGGCAAATCCCATCCTAGCAGGGGAGCTGCTAGGACCCGGATACATGGGTCCCTTGCCAGGTCAAATCCTTGTCTTAGTTTAAATGTATCCAGTGTAAGTGTAGTCAGTACGATGTCAATGACCACAGTCATAGTAGGTGCATGAGTGACTGTTCCAATAAATAGAAACTCTTTCTAACCGATAGGTGTTAGGTAGCAAATGAGAACTGGCATTTCTGGGACCTTGATCTGAGCAGTGTACACCATTCCTAACAGGGGCACCTACACAGACACAGAAACTTAGCATGCTGGGAGGGACCTCACACCTGCCCGTGGGATAAAGGGCATCTGTGGGTCCAGCTCGGAGGGGGAGGAGGGCTGCCATGTGCCCCCAGCCAGGGGCGTCAAGAAAGCCAGAACCACGTGGTACCATGCTGGGGTCCCCTCCCCAGCACGCGGGGGCTCCCCTGCACAGCCACTCTGGCCTTCTGTACAGCAGAGGGGCCAGCAACCAGAATGGGGCCCCTGGTCCTCCCCGTGGCCAGTCCTGGTAGCCCCTACCCTGCCCACTCCCTCCTGCCACCTGCAGGAACCGCTCACAAATGGGCGATGTTACACCTGCCACTGTCTCTCCACTGGTCACCTCTTATGTCACTGTTCTGTGGTTTCAGGGTCCACCCAGCTCCCCGGCTTCTCAAGCGCTTCCCTCCCTCCTCAGCATCCTCTCTCTGATACCTCCACTCACCTGCCGGAGCATCAGGCCTCCACCATTGCCCCCAGCACTGAGCTCCAACCCACGGACCTTGACATCTCTCACTGTCTGATCACCTCACACCCCAATCCCACAGTGTGATCTCTGATCCATCGTTACAATCCCACACTCACACACACAATTCCCTTGACTGTGTGCTTTCTTGGCGAAGCCCCTGCCCCCCTCCAGCCTCCCTGACCCCACACCTGGTAAGTGAAGAGGGTGGTTGAGACCCTCCAGCCTTGGCCTCCATGGCCCGAGATCTCACAGAGCCGAGCCCACGGTGTCTGTTGCCCCTTATTCCCCTTAGCTGGGCTGATCCTAAGTCTCCTTTCCAGACTCCACAAGCCAGGAGGACGCCTGGTCCTTTCTTCATCTTTCCTTTCTTGCCTCTCCCCTGGGTGGGCTCAGCCCGTCCTCAGGCTCAGTACCCGCCACATGCTGGTGGTGTCCACACTGGCACCCACCAGGCCCCCTCTGAGCGGGCGGCCGGCCCGGCACTCCCAGGGGGCCAAGCCCCCCAGTCCTGGAGCCTCGAGGCAGAGCCCGCCCTCCCTCCACCCCTGACCCAGCTCTACACAGCTCGAGTGCCCGCTGGGATTCAGGTCACTTCTGGGCCCTGGACACCAAGCAGTGAGCGAATAGGAGCCCTGCCTCGTGGGCATCCAAGCTCCTCAGCCACGTGGTCCTAGACCTGAGCCATCCTCCATTCGCCTCTTCCTGTCGTGACCCCGGCAGTCCAGTCCCTCCCAGGAGTCCCTGGCCATGGCCTGCCCGCCTGCTTCCCCTTCACGGACACAGCAGAGTCGGACCCCTCAGGAACCAGAGCCTCTCGCTACTGCTCCAACCACTTGCGAGGGTCCCGATGGACTCAGAACACAGCCTGGCCCTGGCCCCTCCGCCTGGAGAGGCCCTGCGGCCCCGCCTTTCCCTCAGCATGGCCGGCTCTCTGCGTGGGTCCATCGGGACTCGGCTGCCGGGCCCACACCATCTGAGCACGTCTTGCCTCGGCTGGATCCTTCCTGTCCTTAGGATCTCAGCCCTGAAGTCGTTCTCTTACAGACGCCAACCATGTCCACCACATAGATCGTTCCAATGGCCCGTCTGCCTGTCACGTGAGCCTGCTTCCTCCACAGTCTAGACTGCCTGCCTGTCCCCACACCACCCAGGGATGCACGTCCTGACAGCTGAGGCCACCTGAGGTCACTTACATCAGAGCCTGGCTCATAAAAACTCTCAGCTCTTGGCAGGATGAAAAACCAGTCTTTCTGGAAGGTTCCAGCCCACACCGTCCCAGGTGACTGATTCACATCCACGATCACGTCACACCTGAGCGTTTGCCTGAATCTGCTTGTTCGTGATTCACCACCAGACCAGCCACTGCTGGGCCCGAAAGGAGGCACTGGCTCTGCTCCGACCTGGACTCGCTGTGAGTGGGCATCGTGTCTCTGCTACGGGGCCCTGGCTTCACCCTGTCCGTGACCCCGGACTCAGAGGGGACCAGGACAGAGTGTCAGCTCAGCAGAAGTGACCAAGGAGGTCAGACCAACCGCAGCCCTGCATGGAGACTCTAGGGAAAGGCCGTCTGAAAACCTCAGAGCTTATTTTAATATAAGAGATTACTGTTTCCAAAGGATATTTGATTTGGGGGAAAATCCAGTTAAAATAAATCCACTTAAACCGGGAACCAACCTTCACAGCAGTGTGTGCACACGTGGGTTTCATGCCTCAAAGGGAACTCGTTGTAGGAAGTGAGTTCATTTAACCTTTAACAAGGTTTACAGATAATTATGAATGTGCGAATTCTCAGAGCAGGGATGATCGCGTGGTCAGGTTTGCTGGTGTAATTAATTCTTCCAACAAAACTGATTTCACAGCAACTGGAAAGAGGATGATTTTTGCAAAATAGTCAGGGTTTCCCTAACTTTTGTGAGGACACCTCTGTGCTTCCATAGCCTTGTGTTACAAAGGGCTCCACCTGCCCTCTCCTGGCACCTGTCCTCGACGGCCACCCTCGTCTGCATGGCAGTCAGGCCCTGAGGAAGTCCAGGACCGCCTGCACTGGGCCCCCTCTGCTGGGCCAGGGAGGCGGTCCGGGATCCCCTGGGATTTCTCTGCTCCCTAGCTCTGCCCCACAGAGGGTCCAAGTTTACAGAGTGTCCGGTGGGGCTGCTGACTTGGCATCTGCCTCCCCCTCCTCTGTGCCCACCGGGACCCCGGCTGCCCAGCTTCCCAGCATCACCTGGCCGCCCCGTGCATAGCCCACTCTCGGTTAAGGCCCCATATGAGGCAGCGCCAGCCCCTGGGAGCTGGCCCGACTTCAGCTAACACTGCTGAGCGCTGCCCCCTCTCAGCTCAGGTAATCGTCAAGACAACACTGGGGGCAACTGGTGCTTCCTCTTCATTCATAGGGAGAACGAGGCACAGAGAGGTTGAATAACTTTGCCAAGAGCCAGGTGTAGGCCAGGGCTCAGACCCGGGCAGGCGGACCACGGAGTCCCCAGCACAGCCCCTTTGCACCACCACCTCCCTGCCACCGTCCCTCCGGCCCAGCCTCTCTCCATTTCCCAAAGGCCACAAGCAAACCCCATCCCGAGGGCTCATAGGCAAAGCATAACTGTTATTTTAGGTAAAATAACTCTATAAATAAAAATCAAGAAGCTGCAAAGACAAGCCTTATATAAACTCCTCCAGGAACGGTTCTCTTCTCCCCGTGTGGAAACAGACCAACCCACAGAAGGACCGAACACGGCAGAAGAAACCCCATTGCTTCTGCCTGCCACTGGACATCGCGGGAGCAGGACGGAAAGAATCCGCTTACCTAAAAGCCTGGGCTCCAGGGAGCTTCCCTGGTGGTGCAGTGGTTGAGCGTCCGCCTGCCGATGCAGGGGATATGGGTTTGTGCCCCGGTCCGGGAAGATCCCACATGCCGCGGAGCGGCTGGGACCGTGAGCCATGCCTGCTGAGCCTGCGCGTCCGGAGCCTGTACTCCGCAACGGGAGAGGCCACAACAGTGAGAGGCCTGCGTACCATACAAAAAAAAAATAAAAATAAAAGCCTGGGCTCCAGATTTGCCCACATCCTCGCCCGACATGTGCTCTCAGGCTCCTGGCTGCCCACCTCCCACCCTGCTGCCCCTCTGGTGTTATCTGTGGGCACAGGGGCAGCGGACCCACCCCTGGGGACCACATTCAGATCTGCCAGCTGGACGAATCCGGGGCTCCGGGGCACTAGAGGGAGGGCCACCTAGCGAAGAAGAAAGCATTCCACGAGGTGTCTTCACACAGTCCAGGCACGTGGCTGTCTGTGTCCCCAGAAATGTCCTCTGGCTTGCTGTCCCCCCAGGTGCCCCCAGGAGCAGCTCCTTCCAGAAGTGACGTTCATGGCGGCAGAGTCTACTGTTCAGGGTGTGAGTGTGTGTGTTCCTGTAAGTGGATATACCCATGTGTGTGTTGGTATGTATGTGAGTGTTGTCTCTGTGAATACGTCTGTGTGTGCGTGCGTGTGTGTGAAGGAATGGGGAGGGAACGTGACATTTGTCTACCTACGATATTGTCTTCTAAGAGGAGCTGGATCTCCAGTTCTAGGTCAGGGCACCTGCAGGAGTCTCAGCCTCCACAGGCAGCTCCGACTTGCCAAAACCATGAACAGGGCTGAGTCACTGCAGGAGAAACGATGACTAACGTGCAAAGGCTTTTTACATGTAACCCGGGGATCAAACGCTGGCCCTTTCGTCCCAGAGCCGGCAGCGCCCTGGTGAGTCCCTGGCCAACGCAGGAGCCGTGCTTCTAGCTGAGAATCCTGGTGGAGAGCCTTCCTCCATATTTAACTCCTGTTCTGCAAACCCTCATATCTGGTCCTCTCAGCTGGTCGATAAGGCACCTGGGCCCAGAATACAGAGCCCTCAGCGACGGCCGACTCAGCGGGGATCCATCTCTCTAAGCAGAGTCAGTGTGTGCACGGGGTGGGCTCTCTGCACCCACGTCCACAGGTTGCAGCACAGAGGCCGCCGGGCCCCCCTCAGCTGGTCCCAGAGCCCACGGGACGGTCTGGAGCCTGGATGATTATTGCCACCTTGCTCTGGTGCTCATCCATCTGGTCTACCTGTTCTCAACCCGCTCCAGGCAGTGGAGCCACAATTAGGTCACCAAGGGACACGGAGAGCGGATGACGGGGAGGTCGCTTGGCAAGGCACTGTTTTGAGCACTTTGTGTGAGTGAAGGAGGAGCGATGTCTGCCCGGCTGCCAGGTCTGGTGCCGAGAAGGCAGCAGCTCACGTGGGGCAGCGTCCCCCGCAGGGGCCCAGGGCTCCCGGCTGAGTCACTTCGCACCTTTCCTCTCTGCAGGGGAGCGATGGCCTGCTGAACTCCCATCCGACGTTTGCTCAAGGGCTGCAGTGTTGAATTCAGTACAAACATATATTTTTATGTGGAGGTATTTTCAGCCCGCTTTTCTAGCCACACGTGTCAGTTATTACTTGCTATGTAACAAACACCCCCAAAGTTAGCAGGTTACAATGGCAGCTGTTTTATTTGCTCACAATCCGCTGGGTCAGCAGGTGGGCGGAGCTCGGCTACTTGGCTCTTGGCTGGTCTGTCCTGGGGGTTACTCCTGAGGCTACAGTCACTGGGGCTCCACTGGGGCTGGGGAGCCCAGGACAGCCTCACCGGCATGGCTGGTGGCTCCTGGTAGCTGTTGGCTGGACCATGTGCTGACCTGGGCTCCTTCACAAGCCTGGCAAGGTCCAGAAGAACGAGTCCAGAAGAAGCCTGGGCTTCTCAGAACCAGCACATCACTCTCCCACTTCACTGTGTTGGTCAAAGTCAGGCAGGTGGCCAGGCCACATCTAAGGGTGGAGAAATAGACTCCCCCTCCTGATGGGAGGGTGGGGTGTCACTGTACAAATGGGGGGGTGTGGGGAGATGAGAGGAACCTTGTCGCCCATGTTTGCAAACAAGCTACTGTACCTCCCACCGGGCAAGATATTATGGAAGGAAGGAGACAGGCATGATTCCTGCGTGTGCACACATGCATACATGGATACATGCACACTCTGTGTGTCTATACATGTGGACATGTATTCATGTGTTTATTATGCCCGCTGCCTGCCGAGAGGTGCGCTGGACCCTTTGTGAGACATTCTATCACTTTCTCTGAGAAAACAGCACTGGTCTGAATTTGGAAGTGGAGACAGCAGAGCACAAATGTAAGAGATGGCAGGATGGCCCGGACGGCCCCTCTGAGCCTGGGTCACAGCTACGACCCCTGCCACACTCACCCCAGGAAACCCAGAGGCACAGCAGTCGCCAGCTCTAGCATTTGTTTCCTGCCTCTAAGTGTGTAAAGTAAAGGGACCCTAAGAACTTGGTTTTTAACAAATATTACATAAGACAAACTTTAAGCACGTTCTATTCCTTGACCCCAAATGCAGGCTCTGCAAGTTTACGTAAGGTGCGTAAGCTGACAGGTAATTGTCGGCAGGCTGGCATCTCCCACTAAGCAGCGGGGACCCTCCCTCGGCTCAGACCAGGGACAAGGGGTACCGTCCTCCTCTTCCACGCGCCCCCCTCTCCCACCACCTCAGCCCTTCATTACCTGCCCGCCCAAAGTGCGACCTGGAACCAGCGGCATCCTCATCACTGCACACTTGTTAGAAATGCAGAGCTCAGGCTCCGACCCAGACCTGCTGAGCCCGGGTCCGAACGTCTGCAAATCCCCGGGTGTTTTGCGTGCATTAGAGTTTGGCAAGCATGGCTTTAACAGGTGTTTCAGTAAGAAAAGCCAACTCGCTGCTCCTTTAACATTATTAAACTCAATTTGTATTCTTTACGTTATTTGTGTATAAACCAATGTTCAACGTCCCCTGGTGAACCTACTGTGCAGCCAACTTTGAGGAGCACCTGGACTTGGGCCGCTCAAAGTGAGGCAACATCAACATCTTGGTGCCTGGCGGGGACGCAGGGTCTCCTGCCCTGATCTGCTGTCCCAGAACCTGCATTTCCCAGCCCCCAGGAGATGCGTGTGGTCACTCAAGCTGAGCGGCTCTGCCTGGCCTCAGTCCTGGCTGCTTGGCTCAAGTCCAAGGTTTGCCACCTCCCTTGTACCCACCTGCCTGCCATCCATCCCACACACACTACACACAACTTATCACCAGCAAACCACCATGTTCTCTTGTGTTCACAAGTACACATGATCTGGTCTTCCTATCCCACCCCTATCCCTGTCAACTCCTCTCATTGACAGGGGGGCAACAGCCACTGGCTGAGTGGAGAACCCACCACAGGATATCATCTTTGCCCATCTTCACCTGGAGGCTGGAAAAGTTAAGTCCTCCTCCTTACACCAGGCTTTCTTGTAACCAAGAGTGGTCACACACACAGCTCTGGCCAAAGACTGCTGTGGGCGAATGTCTTCTGAGGGGCTCTGTCCACCTCTCCCACCTTTTGTCTTGATCTCAGATGTGATGTCCAGGGCTGCAGCAGCCTTCTGGGAACCAGGAGGTGGTAGAGATGCAGCCCTGACTCCACTGAGGTGCCGACTCAGCACCTCCCACCTCCAGGCTCGTATCATGTCAGAAAAATAACCCCCATAGTTCAGCTCCTGTGCCCCTGGTTTTCTGTCATTGTTGCTGTTTCAGTTCTAGGTTCATAGGTTAGAACCTGTGTTCTAACCTAGACTTAAACAGGCCTTTTTATTTTGCACATAAATAAGGAAAAGAAGAAAATAAGAAGTGAAAAAGCAAAAAAGTTAGATCCAAATCAGCTTTGCCACTGATTTCTATGTAAATCTGGAGAAGTTAATAGACCTGCGAGGACATGAAACTTCTCCCTTTTTTTCCTCACCTGTCCCTTTTATCTCTTCAGTGAAAACACTGGAGAATGATGGAATTGAACAAAATTCCCAAGACCTAGAATTCACTCACGTAATAACTAATGTACACACGTGTTGTGCAAAACTGGTGCTATTAACCTATGCCCCAGTTTCTGACTATGAGCCTAAGATAGCATCACATTCTAGAATATACTTTTGAGAAACAATGTGACTTGTGACTCACACAGAGTTGATGGGATGTGGCAGGAGTTACTTCTGAGGCTACACCAGAAGAGTCCACGTCAATTATTTGCTAGTAATTAGAACCTTAGTGCTCCAAATAATATAGGTTTATTTTTTATTGTGGTAAAAATACACAACATAAAATTTACCACATGGACTATTTTCAAGTGTACGGTTCAGTATTGTTAAGTGGATTCACATTGTTGTGAAACAGATCTCCAGAACTTCTTTTTTTTTTTAGGACTGAACCTCCCCACTTCCCCTACCTAAGTTCTCTCTCTACTTCATCCTTCATTTGCATTTTCATACTAATTCCAAGAAAGAGGTGGGTAGGCATCTTCTCCATTTTACAGATGGGAAAGCACCGGAGTCGGGTGGCCTCACCTGCATCCCCTGGGCTCTTGAATGGCAGGCTTCTGGGTCGTCTGGTACCCAACCCACAGCTCGTGCCCAGAGATGGGGTTCTCCTGAGCACCAGAAGCGGCCAAGCAATCCTTTCCACAGTTGTGTTTTTGTTTTATTGAGGTATAATTGACATATAACATTATGTTACTTTCAGGTGAGCAACAGATGATTCGTTATTTGTATATATTGTGAAATGATCACAATAGGTCTAACTAACATCTATCACGAGGCACAGTTACAACTATTTTCCTGTGACGAGAACTTTTAAGATCTAGGCTCTTTCAAATATACAATACGGTATTGTTAACTTTAGTCACTATGCTGTACATTACAACCCATGACACTCATTTTGTAACTGGAATTTGTACCTCTTGACCCCCTTCACTCATTTTCCCCACCCCAGCCCTACCTGTCTGTGGCAACCACCAATCTCTTCTCTGTATCTATGAGTTCAGAGTTTGTGTTTTTTTCAGATTCCACATACAAGTGGGATCCTATGGTATTTATCTTTCTGTCTTATTTCACTTACCATAATGTCCTCAAGTTCCAGCCATGTTGTTGCAAATGGCAGGATTTCCTTCTTTTTTATGGCTGAATAGTATTCCATTGTGTATATATGTGTCTATTTCTATAGCTATATATATCACATCTTCTTTGTCCATTTATCAGTGCTACCATATCTTGGCTATTGTAAATAATGCTGCAGTGAATACGGGGTACATATATCTTTTTGAGTTAATGTTTTCATTTTCTTTGGATAAACCCAAAAGTGAAATTGCTGGATCGTATGGTAGTTCTATTTTTTATGTTTTTAGGAATCTCCATACTGTTTTCCATAGCGACTGCACCAATTTACATTCCCACCAACAGTGCACGAGAGTTCCCTTTTCTCCACATCTTCAACAGCACCTGATTTATTGTCTTTTTGATAATAGCCATTATGACAGGTGTGAGGTGATATCTCATTGTGGTTTTGATTTGCATTTCCCTGATGATTTGTGAGTTGAGAACTTTTTCAGGTACTTGCTGGCCATCTGTATGTCTTCTTTGGAAAAATCTTTATTCAGACCCTCTGCCCATTTTTTAGAAAAACTTATTTATTTATTTATTTTTGGCTGCGTTGGGTCTTTGTTGCTGTGTGTGGGCTTTTTCTAGTTGCGGTGAGCAGGGGCTACTCTTCGTCATGGTCTGCGGGCTTCTCATTGCAGTGGCTTCTCTTGTTGTGGAGCGTGGGCCCTAGAGTGAGCAGGCTTCAGTAATTGTGGCACGTGGGCTCAGTAGTTGTGGCTTGCAGGCTCTAGAGCGCAGGCTCAGTAGTTGTGGCATATGGGACTAGTTGCTCCATGGCATGTGGGATCTTCCTGGACCAGGGCTTGAACCCATGTCCCCTGCATTGGCAGGTGGATTCTTAACCACTGCACCACCAGGGAAGCCCCCAAGATCCTCTGCCCATTTTTAATAAGATTTTTTTTTTGTTATTGAGTTGTATGAGTTATTTATATATTTTGGGGTATTAACCCCTTATCAGATATATAATTTGCAAATATTTTTTCCCAGTGAGTAGGTTGGTTGCCTTTCATTTTGTTAATGGTTTGCTTTGCTGTGCAGAAGGTTTTTAGTTTGATGGAGTCTCACTTGTTTATTTTTGCTTTTGTTGCCTTTGCTTTTGATGTCAAATCCAAAAAATCATTGCCAAGGCCAATGTCATGGAGTTTACCACCTATGTTTTCTTCCAGGAGTTTTGTGGTTTCGGGTCTTACATTCAAATCTTTGATTCATTTTGAGTTAAGTTTTGTGTGTGGTGTAATATAGTGGTCCAGTTTCATTCTTTTGTGTGTGACCATTTAGCTTTCCCAACACCACTGATTGAAAAGACTGTCCTTTTCCCCTTGCATTTTCTTGACTACTTTGTCATATGTTGATTGACCATATATGTATGGGTTTATTTCTGGGCTTTTTATTCTGTCTCATTTATCTATGTGTCTGTTTTTATGCCAGTATCATACGGTTTTGATTACTATAGCTTTGTAATATAGTTTGAAGTCAAGAAACGTGATGCTTCCAGGACAGTTCAGCTGGTCAGAGTATGAGGAGGGTGAAAACTGTGGGCTCCTGCCAGGCTCACACATCCTGGCCAAGAGGGTGGGGAATACAAGGAGGTCAGGGTGGGGAAGAAGAATTCAGAAGAGAGAGAGGTGCAGGTCAGGACTGTACTCCCAAGATGTTTTCTAGGGCTGAACTGAACTCCAGTGGAGACGGGGTACCTCTGATTTGTGCCCCCAAGAAACAACTTGAGTTCATCTGGACTTTACTCTCCAAGAAAGGCACCAGTTTAGTCTTAAGGAGAAAGGGAAGCAATGGGCAGAGTCTAACTCACTGAAATATGTTTTTGAAATATCTGAAGCTCTGAATACAAATTCCAGGAAGACCAGCATTTCTGGGCAGCATCTAAGGACATTTCTATCTTCTGGGGAAAGCCTTGTGCCCAGGGCGGGAAGGAGGTCTCACTGGGCAGCCTGCCATCCTGTTTAATATATCTGGATGTTCTCTGTGCCATCCGGGGCCTGTGGCTTTAGAGGGAACAGTTTCCCCTCTGACCGTGGTGTGTCGTGCAGGAGATTTCTATTCTCCTGGACAGCTGCAGGCACACATCCTCCCAGCTGGGCCACAGCTGGGCTTTCTGCTCACCCTGGGTCACTGTTTGGTGACCTGCATGGGCACTCTCCTCCCAGGAAACCACCACAAAGTACAGAAGGACAGATGACCCAGCTATGTTTGTCCCACTTCGCCTCCATCGTAGAATGGAACATCTGCATCTGCGTGTCTGCCCAGTGATGACACAGGACGGGCAGCTGTCCTGAGCTTCACACCAAGCGCAGTGCCAGGTTGGGGGTGGGCAAACGTGACCTTGAAACAAACACTAAACGAACAGATCCCTGAAGGGTCCACACACAGGGCCCTTCCTCTGGCGACATGAGGCTGCAGATCGGGCTGGGAACCCCTGAGTTTCACCCCATCAAGTTTGATCGGGACTCCCAATCAAACGGGATGCTACACACGTTTCCCACCATTATCCTCCCTTCCTGCCTGGGAGGGAGATGCAGTATGGGGCAAACAGGAGAAGCTCCTGTGGGTTTCCTGGAATAAGCACCGGAGAAGCTGCAGATGAGCTGTGAAAGCTTCAGTCCAGCCCTTCAGACTCAACTCCTCCAAGTTCATGAATTCGCCTCGTTTCACCTGGAAACTGGACAGTGGGGTCCCCTTGGTGTAGCCAGGCCAGTCCTGGGGTGAGGCACCAGCTCAGATGGGCACAGCAGCTCCACCTGAGAGAGGATGGAGAGCTGGGCCACTGCCCAGGGAGGGGAAGCTGAGGACCGCGTCCCTGCAGGTGGGTCCAGGCCCCAGGGTCCTGGAGCCCCTGCTACCCGCGGTGCAGGAGGGGCCCCTCCTGCCAGCTCTCAGCCTCCCTGGGCCCGGCCTCACTCATCTCTGATCCCACAGCCCCCGTTTCCATTGAAGAGCGGCCAGCTCCCCCGGCACCCAGGACCTACTGCAGCCATGAGGGCAGGAGCCCAAGGGACTCACCATCCCTGCCCTCCTGGCTGGTCAGGGCTCTGCCGTTGCCATGTCCATGGTCCAGAATCTCCCGGTCACCCCAAGAGCCCCTCTCCTCTTGTGCTCACCCACTCCTGAAGCAGGCCCACGTCACCCCCATGCTGCCCCCAGCCTCTGGCACGCACGCATCGACATGCCCACGGGCCCTCGCCCCAAGGATGGAGAGATGCCCACAGGTCTGGGGACACGTTTCCGAGAGGTCATACGCTCTCTCCTGGACGCTGAGCGGATAAGCCAGGAGCATGGATCCTGAGGTCAGGGTGGCTGCAGGAGCAGAGGCCGCACTCCCATTCTGCAGACGGAGCGGGGACACTCAAGGCTGGTGGGGAGATCTGGGCTGGAGGCGGGAGCGGTGCCCTGGGAAGGTCCTGGGGAAGGATCTGCCGGTGCCTCTCTGACAGCAGAGAGAGGAACAACCAAAGCTCCAATGAGGAAAAGCTGTTGGCCCCTTTCCTCCTCCTCCCCCAGCCCATGTCCCAGCGCCCGAGCAGAACAGAAGAGCTGATGACAGATAGACCAGGGTCCCTCCCACCAGGCAGCGTTTCTCCAGCCCATAGTGGAACGTGGCTGCACTTCTAAATTGGACGAGGTAATGGACTATCTGAAGGCGACCAGACACCTGTGTGGGAGCCCAGGGCCCTGGAACAGCTGGAGCACAAGACATGGGCGGCTCTATATGGGCCACAGCTCGGGAGCCCAACCTCATCAAGGTCACCGGGAAGCCCTTTTGCTCGCATGTCTGGGAGCCTGGCTGCCGCAGTCCTGGGTACACAGAGCAGCCGGAGAAGGCAGAGCGGCTCCGAGTGGGGATGAGCTCAGAGCCAGCGGGATGCAGCCTGCGCCCACCGAGGAGCTTCTGAGTCCGGGGGCAAAGAGGTGAACAAGAAGCGGGGGCGGAGGTCCCTCCAAAGCGGCCACTTTCCTGATGGAGCGCGGGTGCTGGGTACGGGAGCACGTGAAAACCTCCCTGCGCGGGACCACGATCAAACACCTGTGGGCAGAGGGCACAGCCACGCGTTCACAGCTGCACTGCGGCCACTCGCCCAGCGGGCGGGTCTGTCCTGCACACACACAGAGACGACTAGAATCTGGGAAGAAACTCATGTCTGTGACCCAAGAGCCTGAAGTATGTGTTCTTCCTGGAAAGGGACTTGGCAAATCACTGCTCAAGTCCAGCAACAGGGAAGGAAAGGGCATTATTCTGCACAGTTTGAGTCCACAATACATTTTCCTCTATGGTTTTAGAACCATTTGGGGACTGTGATGTCCCCAAATACACCCAAATGTCCCTATTGACAGGTAATGCACCTGTACCCCGAACATTCAGATTGGCAATCCTGCCAAGAATATTGTGCAGAGGACTCGACAAGTGGGGTTCAAGGGGACGACAGAAGGTCTGGGATGCGGTCACATCAGGGGCCCTCCTGTTCTGGGTCGCTCAGGAGGTACGTGCTGAGTCCAAAGGCTGTTAGGAGAGATGCCGGCAAGAGTCTTGAGATCTCATTCTGAGCAAAGGGAACAAGGAAGTGGGCGCCCATGTGTCAGGTGGCACATTCCATCCACAGCTTTGAAAATAATAAGAGTGAAAGGCAGAGAATGAACTTAGAACTAACAGAAGGGATGACTTCCCTTTACTTAAAATTGGCTTTTAACAGAAATCCATCTTGGTGATGGAGTGGGGCTACGGCCCTGCATGGAGAACTGAGCCGGGTGTTCTGTGTCTCTGGGTTTAGTGTAGAAAAGCAAAGCCGTGAGGCAGTGAGCATGCTAGTTCATCCGCTCAGAGCCTGTGTTTTGAAGCTGCTTGTACGGAGGACACGAGGGGAGAGGAAGAGAGTAGGAGAGAGAAATGGGGATGGGGTCGTCTGCAGGCGAGAGGCCCTGGAAGGCGTTTCGGGGCTGGGCTGGGAAGGGTGGGCTTGCCCAGCACGGGGGCCTCTCCACCGTCTGCGTGCACACAGGGCACAGTCTGGAGCAGACGCCTGGCTCTTAAAACACATCTACCAATGCCTGAGCCACAGGCACGGGCCAGACCCTGTGTTCAGACGGTGTCTCAGACCCAGAGCACACGGCTGACCTGCCTCATTTCACCTTTCCTGCTGCCCCACAGGACACAGCACCCTTACCCCAACTGGAACGGATATGTTCCCTCTAAGGGAAACACTTGGGAAAGGGCCGAGGCGGAAATTTCAGATACTAAGGTTGGCTGCAGAAATGCACATACTTTATTTAAAGGCAATCTGAGACACTGCAGAAACAGAAGTATTGGTAGCAATCTTTGGTGGCATGACCTGGGCAGCCGTGGAGTCCCTCTGATGCTAAACAGAGCCTAAGCCCAGCCCTCAGGGCTGTATTTCCCAGCCCTGACCTAGGACTTAATCGCGTTGTAATCCTCAAAAGCAAACCCTCTTATTTCAGACACTGCACAGCTGATAGCCCGTGGCACCAAGGTGGGAGGGCCAGGATCAGGAGAATCGGTTAAAAACTGCATCTTGTACCTGAGGCAGAACGGTAAGTTTACGTCACATGCTCGTTCTTCTGCTTCCCTGAGCAGGGGTGAAGCCTCAACATATTTGAGGTAAGACTAATTTGTCTCCTTCAGAAGTATCTTTGGTTTAAAGTTGAGGCAATGGAATAAAACTTCTGTGTTTCTAATTGTCTGAAACGTTTGTTTGCTTTTTGGTTTTGTTTTGGACACTGACACTTCCCAACAGAAAAGATTAAGAAAGGAACAGATGGGAGGCACTTTTGAAAAGTGGTTACTCAATGAGGTCAAATGTTTGAGAAGTAATACGTTTTAAAAATATGAATTTAGGGCTTCCCTGGTGGCGCAGTGGTTGAGAGTCCGCCTGCCGATGTAGAGGACGCGGGTTCGTGCCCCGGTCCGGGAAGATCCCACATGCCGCGGAGCAGCTGGGCCCGTGAGCCATGACCGCTGAGCCTGCGCGGCCGGAGCCTGTGCTCCGCAACGGGAGAGGCCACAACAGTGAGAGGCCCGCGTACCGCAAAAAAAAAAAAAGAATTTAAACTAAGCAGGCCCTTCATGAAAGACTCAACCTGCAATCAATAAACACTCATGTTCTCTCCTTCAGAGTCACAGCCCCTAAATGTCACTATAGCATTATCAGGAACTATGTTTAAAAATGACTGTGATTAACATAAGATCCAACTGGGAACTAAAAACTCAAAATGTTTTACACTGAATATTGATTTGAACCGCAAGAGCAAAACCTCCACCTCTCTGGAATAATGTTAATAGAACTCCTTGGTAAATTCTTTTATGCAAGCCAATATGCAGAGTTGTCCCCTGGGTTGATCTTTAAGAAGCAACTTTTATTTTTATTATTTTCTACACATGTATATTGTTTCCTGGTTGTGTTATTCTTAGTTCTAACAGTTCTCTGATTTGTTTTTGTTTTCCTTAAGTATTTTATTTCATTTTGTGCAATTTAATAGGTTATTTATCATAACACGGTTTAAGAGGACTCAGAATTTTGATCGAAACAACGTTTGTAACTTAAAACATCATGCATTATAAGTGGTACTTTGTGGTTTGTTGAGAACCTGCTTTAAAACGTTTTATCCTAAAGAACACGCGTCATGTAACTTTTATAATGTGATGTGAGTCTAAATGAAGTTGTGCTAGAGATATCTTTCATAAACCTTTCCCACACTCGCCCTCTGAACCCACCCAAGGGGAATGTTGACACCACTCAGTCGGCTCCTACGTGAGGACACACCCACATGGACAGGTGCCCCTGACGTTACCCCGACGCTTGCCAACAAGAAGTTGGGGGATGCAGGGGCAAGGATGGGCCGGGGCCCACACTGTGTCCTGAGAACCATGGGGACACAAACTTCACCCAGGGAGACATCCAAAGACTCTGACTAAAGTGCTCCTAAACCAGAGTCAGCCCTATTTTAAAAACTGGGGCAACCATAAACATTTTGTTCTCAAAATCCTGGAAGGAACATGGATGGAAGGAAAGAGAATCTCAGAAAAGTGAAGTGATCTCAGATCATCCAACAGGCAAGCAGCAGAGCCTGGAGATGGAGGCCTGTCTTGGCACGGGAATGCCAGAGGATGTCCTGGGGCGGGGCAGCCACCTGTGTCTCCAGACTCCTCCCCTCCCTCCTCCTCCCTCCTCTCTCCCCTCTGCCCCCCCCCTCCCCCCTCCCAGCCTTAGTCCTCAGGCTGCCTGATCTAAACTAAGCCATGTTGAGGGCACTGAATTGTAGCCCAGTGCCTGAAAGAGTTACAGCTGTTCCTGTTTCAAACATGGGTATAAGCTCTCAGGAAAAATTTGAAATTGCACAGAGAACATAGAAGAATCACATTTGTTTAAACTACCGACTACTACCTACGTTACTCCAATTCTGCGGGCATGGGCAGGATCCGGGTCAGCCTACGGTCAATGTTCAGAATATTTAATATTTGAACACCTTTCACGTTTTGTTTGCCGACATGTTGGCACAATGCCTCCAGGGCAGGGATGCTGGGCCAAAGCTGTGGTCCCAGGGTCGCTCCCTATCAGTCCCTTTCCCCCCAGACAGCCTCATGTGACCTCCCACCGAAGGACCAGGCCTTTCTGCTTCTCAGTAGCCCCAGGCTGTGCTGATGCCCACACCCCAACACCCCGGGCCTCGATCTTTGCACCTTTGCCCCCTCAGTCCGAGGGTTTGCTGATGACGTGAGTCTGTTCAGACTACAGGTCGCAGCACTGCGATCGGCCCGTTTGGCCGTGAGGATCCCCAACGTGCACGGGCCCCACAAAGGCCAGAAGGAGGAGCTAGGGGTCATGCTGGTTTTATCTGGGGGAAGGAGGACATAAAGGTGCTGGCCTACAGGATGGTTATTCATATCACAAGAGGCTGGCCGAGGATGCCATTAAAGAGTGCACCGTATCCAGGTATTCAAAAGTTTGCCAACTCCTCCAAGCATGTCGTTGACAATTTTTAGGAAAAGCTTTTCTGTAAAAGAATGTGCGGAGGTGTGCAGAGTGGGGGGGGGGCACGTAGGTATGGGGGTCCCCTCCCACGGCCTCTGGAGGCTGGTCCCAGGCTACCTTCTCCAGCCAACAGACTCCACACTCGGAACCCATCTGAGGGAGCAGAGTCTCCAGATGTGACCAGGTGACGAGCAAACGTTCTCTAATTGAGAGATGAAATGTCAGCACTCTCACGAGCCTCAGAATAGCACCAACTAGTGTCTCCCAGAGAAAACTTACAGAAGAAAATATCTTTTTATTCTCTTATAACAGTAATAACTCCCGAGAAAATATGCGTTAGAGCTAATGAGAGAGGGAGGCAAGTCAGTGCAGCACTTTAAATTTCTGCCAATGCTAAATGTGGAAGAAATGAACTGCTTATAACTTATGAATTGAGTTTTAAAGTTTTTTTTTTTTTTTTACCAAAAAAGTAATGTTCTTTTGCTTGTATCGGTTCAGCTGGAATCTGTTTCTTCCCCGCACGTCCGCTGGCAGGAGTCAAATGTAATTGTTTCAGATGTCTCTTTTCTCAGGGTCTGAATTTCCCTCTCCTCCTTCAACGCCCCCTCTTTGTGCCTCCAGGAATGTTAGCAGGTTTCTTTTCTACCCCCAGATGGACAGGGGGGCACCTTCATTTCTATTTAACATCATCTATTTCTAATGGAATCATTCAAAGAAGTTGTTTCTGCTGATGGTTATGTGAAAACGAAATGAAACGTCATCAGCTGGACATTCATGGGCCGCATTTAGCAGTGAAGTGAGCTGGGAATAAGTTTCCAAATCCTTCCTCAGACACGGGCCTCCCAAACTCGCAGGAGGGTGGTAAACAGGAGGGAAAGGCAGCAGGGTGGATGAGGGGCACGCTGCAGGGTCAGTGCGCTGTTCTTCCCACCTCTGCGAACCACTGACATTTTCCACTGTAAAAAACTTTAGACATAGATTTCCCCAGTTTTTCCTTTATTGAACAAGGCCCTCTTGATTATGACGATTCCATTTTCATGCAGTAGGTGGGGGCAGGGTGGGGGAGGGCACCAGATCAGTGACAAACTAACGTTTGCTCTAGGCAAAGGGACCCTGGGGTGTTGGAGAGAGGGTGGGAGGGAGACGGAAGGCTCACCCTCAAACGTCTCACAGGCTCACACCTGTGGTCTGATCTCCAGAAAGACATTCCACACAACCACCAGGCACACAGCAGGCAATAATTCACCCCCAAATCTGCTCCAGCCACTTCCTGTCTTAGCCAGAACGGACATCAGCCCCAGCGCCGGGCTGGCTCTCCACTCTGGCTGCTGTGAGCCTTTAGGGAGCCAGACCCCCTCAGGAGACCACATCCCAGCACCAGCGCTGACTGCCCAGCAATCTCTCCTCAGCATAAAAAGTTGGCTGGCTCTGGGGTTTGTTACAGGCCGCTCGCCCCACAGGCTGCAGTTCTGCTCAGGGCAGAAGCCGCTCCCTTTGGGCTCTGACCAAACACGCCGGCCAGCAGGAGGGGGACCCACAGATACACTGACCCAGGTGCTCGCCCCACTGCCTAAGCCTGATTCTAACTGCAGATCGGAGCCACCTACCCCCAGCCCCCAAATCTGCCAAGCCCTCAGCCAGTGTCCGCTGCACCAAACCCGAACCCGGGAGGTGGCCCGGGAAGGCGCAGACGGGAGTCTGGCCAGGAGCCTGGCGGCGCCAGCGCATCTGACGCCGCAGAAGGGCTGCACGCACCTGAAGTCTGGGTGATAGGCGCCCACGCCCCTGCGTGCAAGGGGCACCCAAGGAGACGAAGGCGACGAGAAGACCCCTTTCTCTAGTCCTTCAGGAAAGCCAAGCGACCCCACCGGCAGCCTCCCCAAAGCAGGACTGTAAGCGCCCACTCCACTGGAGTCTCGCAGAAAACGCATCGCGATCAAAGCCCCTTCCTCCGGAAAAATGCCCCATTCTGCCTGTAATCCAATTCCCTCTCCCCGCACCTGGAGAGCGCGCACGAAGAGGCAGAAATCATACCCAGGGAAATTGTGACCAGAACTTGAACCCCAAACGCATCCACTCATTCCCCGCTCCGCGCTGTGGCTGGCGGCTCCCAGGGCTCCGGGCTGTTGCGGCTGCCAGGGATCAGACAGCGCGCGGAAGCGAGGGGCTCCCAGAGTCCCGGCCTCCGTCCCGGTCGTCGGTCAGGAGTCACCATCCCCAGCGCGCTCGCACCCTCGCCTTCCTTTTTCCCTCCGCTCGGCAAATCGAAGCCCGCTTCCCTTGCCTGTCCCAGATGGACCTCGGACCCCAGCTCCGCGGCGGCCCCGCTCACCAGCCCCAGTCGGTCTCCTTTGGGTCGCTGGAGGGGGTCTCCCGGACCCTCAGAGCCAATGCCCGCCGCGCGCCTCCACCGCCCCGGGCAGCCCCGCTCCGCCGCGCTCCCGGGTTTTGGTCTCAGCAGCTCCCTCCGACTTTGCACAGCGGCGCCTCCGCGCCGCCGGGGCTCCTGGGGTGGCGAGGCGCCAAGCTGCAGCCCGGGCTGCCGGCGCCCGGCCCCTTCCTCCACATTTTCCTCGTCCGCTCCGCTCTCCCTGGCGCCTGGCGACTCCGCGCCTCCCCGGCCCCGCCGCCCCGACCACCCGAACTCACCCCGGAGCCGCGACGCCGCAGGTCTGCGCGCTCCGAGGCGGAGCCAGGACGCCCTCCCGCGCGGGGGCAGCCTCTCTGCCGCCTGCCCGCGGCCCCCGCCCCGCTCCCGCCGGCCCCTCTGCTGCCCGCTCTGCCGTGGCGGTCGGTACTCACCTCCCGGACAAGGTGACCCGCTAGTGCGCCCGGTGGCGGCCCGCGCGTCTCCGGAGGCAGCAAGCGCGCGGGGCGCGGGGCGCGGGGTTTGCGGCGCCCGCCTCTGCTCCCGCCTCTCTCCCACGCCGCCCGGCTTTTTCCCTTCCGTCCACTCCCTGCCGCTCGGCCCTGCGCTCGCCGCCCGCGCCCCCGGCTGCCCCGCGCGTACTGGAGCGCCGGGCGCGGGGCAGCGGCGGCGGCTCGGGCTGCTGGAGCGAGCTAGCGGCGGCGGCGGGGCGGAGCCCGGCCCTCCGGCCACCGGGTGAGGAGGGTGAGAGGAGACTCCCGCGGCGCGCACCCGGCCGGCGGGTGGGCGAGGGGCGCCCGGGGCGCGCCGCTCGGCTCGGCTCCCGAGCCTGGAGACACGCGTGCCGGAGGCGGCGGCCACGGGCTCTAGGGATGGCAGGAAGGAGGAGGAGGAGGGAACGACTCCGCGCGAAGGCGCCGCCAACTTTGCCCCAGGCCGCCGGGCCCCGCGGGGGATCGCGTCTGGCAGGTGGCCCGGGCCCGGTGTCTGGGAATGTGGGTGACAGAGGCTGGGGGAAGGGGGCATCCACTGGGGACTAGGAGGGCGGATTTGTCGCCTGGTTCGGAGAAGAGATGGCTCCCCTCGGTCCTAAAGGCCTCTCCAGGCTCTGGTTCGTTCTTTCTGAGGTTCCTAAGGACCCACTTTATAGGCCTGAATCTCCTCGGGTCCTGACCAGCCAATCAACCCCGTGAAACCAGGCGCGGGGCCCAGACTCCAGGACCTCGACCCAGGGTCAAACCGGTCTGATGTGCGTGCAGGGCTGGCCCCGGGCAGTGGGAATTGAGAGGAAAACTAGGTTGTCGGGAGAAGGGGGCTGGGCAGAAGCCTGGTGAGGAGAGTGGGCAGTGGGGAGGGAGCGAGGGAGGGCACCTCCCAAGATAGTCTGCATTTCCAGCGTTGAGGGAGGCGGGGGAAGTGGTGTTTGCAGTTGGGATTTCAGAGAGAAAGAAGTGAGGAGGAAAGACGTGCCAGAAGGGAGTCAAAAGTGATTTAGGAAAAGAATCTGTGAGCCCACTTGTGTCACAGGCACAGAAGCGCCCGGTGCCCCAGCCCGGCTGGCACTGGCTGCACCCTGGTGTTCGTTGTCTGTTATGCCCCAGGAAACCCTCCTTGGTGCAGAGACCTCTCCCTGCCTGGTCACCGACCCCTTGGCCCTGAGAAGGCACCTCTTCCTTTGCCAGGGCTCCTGGGGTGGAGTTTCCAAAGGGCTGGGGTCGGAGGTGGGACCAGAACACCAGGTCCCTCCCCGTGTTCCCTTTGTGGGACTGGCCTCCTGTGGGTCCTCAGCAGCCCAGAGAGAAAACTCAAGTCCCAGTGCACCTGTAAGGGGGCAGGTGGGTGGAGGTGCAGGTCAGTGGAACCGGCACCATCTGTGCTCTGTCTTTATCCACCTGAATGCCATCCCCCCTCCATCTCTGTAGCGTGGCAAAGCACAGCCAGGCTTCTGGCTCCAGATGCGAGAGCTGCAAGGCTGTGGTCTGGAACGCTCAGAAAAGGCCACGGTCCACTCCTCCTGGCTTGAAGAACTTCTCAGATGGGAGGAAGATGCCATCTTATCCTAGTAAACTTGCCACTGTCCCTGGATCCTTTCCGGATCAGAACATCACATTCTCTCATCTCAACCACTGAGCTGAGCAGATGTCATTGGACTCATTTGAGGTGGAGAATCCTTACTCCTGTTTATCAGATGAAGAAGCTGATGCTGTTTGAAAAATATCATCTGGGGTTTTCGCAGCCACCAGAGCTCGGGGGCGGCCTGACCTGGGTTCTCACCTCTCAGAGCACTTGTGTATCTAGACTTTAGGTTCGCTTCGGGGCCAGTTTTGTTTTCTTGGTGAGAGAACACCAGCCTGGGGCGCAGCTGGCCCTGCCTGTGCCTCCAGGGCATGGTTTGCAGTTTCACTTGGACTTTTCATGAAATACCAGGCGGGCCCTCATGAGAGCAGCGTAACACGTGACCCCTGACTGTCACTGGCTACCCGTGCACTGCTCCCTCCGAAAGTGAGGGTTGCAGAGTGAAAGGAAGGGGATGCCTTCACCGTGGCCTCCCGTGTGGAGTTCTGTGGGCTGCCTCTCTGTCGTGTCCTTGGTACTTTGGAACGTTCCAGGCTGCTGCTTTGGAACTTAGTACCCCGGCTCTTCCAGGTGAAGTGTGGAGCGTGGGTACATGCGGGGGGGTGGGGGAGGGTACATTTCCTGACATTTTCTAAGGCTTTGTTTTCATAACACACCTCGCTCAATCTAGCATTTAAACATTCCCATGGCCTTCTATTGTGGAATGAATATGGTGGGCCCCTTAAGTCACTGTGTTTTATTCTCATACAGCTCTTGGGCACATCCCAGGTACTGAACAAATAGTGATTGACTGCATTAGATGGGGGGAAGGGGTACAATTAAATGTCTTTGAGGAAAGAGGGTAATTTGGAGGAAAAGGGAAAAGTTCATGATGTGGAAGGTCGTTTAATATTATTATTATTAATTTCTCCCATGCCACTCGCATAGCTTCAAGGTCTCCAGAAGTATGTTATCTTTTCTAGACCCTGACCCTGAACGTGCACACACAACTTTTAGTGTTTCTGCAATCCCAGTGGGTGTTACCGATCGTTGCGTAAGAAACTCCAGGGCCAGGAATCTCAGATGAAGAGAGGGGCGTCCCCTGCTCCTCGCAGATGTGGCAGTTCAGGGAAGGCACCCACGGCTCCTGGTGGGCACCTGGCTGGTCTGGGATGGTAGGTAGCTGCACGTATAGGGTGGTTTCTCTTGAGTCTGGATCCCCGGTTGTTGCTTGGAAGGTTATCATCAGTGTCGTGCTGTGATGCCACACTGAAATAGGGAAGCAAACAAGGGGCGGTCGCGTACTGAGCAGAGGGAGACAGCGGAAGTCGCCGAATCTCCTGGGTATCGGGTAACCTTCTCGACAAGGCTTATCTCTTAGGAGAGATTACAGAGGAGCTAAGAGAGGTCTCTGGGGCCAATTCCTGCGCTGTGAACTGTCGCTCAGTCACCAGCCAGCCGTCAGGCTTCTGGACAGCTTTCGGGAGAAGCTGTTAGTTCCCAGAGGCAGGTGCCCAGATGAGAGGAAGCGCGGACTGGAGGTCTTCAGGCAGGAGGCGTTCCTCAACACGTTGTGAACTGAAAGGTTCCAGACACCAGGCAGAGCTTATGAAGTACCTTGCCGTGCCCTGCGTGGTGCCGGCAGCTCAGTAAGGCTCCTTCTAAACCAGCTTTAGGTCAAACGTGTGAAATGCTCAGCCTCGTTACGCGTTGATTGTAATACTAACAGTGGAGAGGGTGTCCCCAATTTTAAGGCAATGTCATTCATCCAGTTTTTTCTTGTCTCCTCCCCAGATCTGTTATTAAATCGTCTTGATTGATGACATCCAGGAATTGAAAAGCTGCAATGTCTTATCACAGGAGAATCCTGTGGACTTAGAAGGACAGAAAGATGACCACTCAGGTGTTCAGTGTAGACATGATAGGTGAGGCTCTAAGAAAACTGTGAATTGGTATCAGAAATAAAAGGAGAGAGATTCAAAACCTACACAAAATTTTGAGGCAATGTTGAAGTGAGAGTTTAGAACAGGAAAAGATACACCAGCACACCAGAACGTCAGAGCTGGAGGAGTTCTCGGTGCTCTCCTGACGGCCCTCTGATTCTCAGGTGGCTTGAGTGGGGAGTGAAGCCCAGGTCTGGGCTACAGACTGCAGTCTGGCTCTGCGTTTGTCACACCACTTTGGAATGAATCAAGGAGAGCAGTAAGTTAACAAATTGTAAGCCACCCCTGTGGTGCCGTGGGTCAGTTACCCACCGCTGCAGACAAGCCAGCCCGAACATTGCGGCTGAAAACGGCAGCCCTCTATTGGCTCACGGCCCTGAGGGTGGCGATGAGGGCTGAGCCGCTGGGTGGTGTCACCTGTGCTCCCTTGGGCATCCGTGGTCAGCTGCCCACCAAAGCCCGCCTCATGTGTCTGGGGCGGTTGGCTGCGGACTGGGGGGGGATGGGCCGCTGCTCCCCCAGGGCTGGCCCGGGGCTCCTCACAGAGCTGGTGGTGCCCAGCGCTGTGGGCCCAGTGCACACGGTTTTCCAAGCCCACGTCACATGGCTGAGGTCTCCTTTACCAAAGCTGTCGCATGGCCCAAGTTCAGGAGGTGGGAGACAGCCTCCGGCTTTTGATGGGTGCGGCCGTGAGGTCCCAGCTTTTGATGGGTGGGGCCATGAGGTCCCGGCTTTTGATGGGTGGGGCCATGAGGTCCCGCTGGAGACGGGATGCTTGGGGGTGCGAGGCGTTTGGAGCTGTTTTTGCAATCAGCTGCTGCTCAGAGTAAGATTTGTTCTCAATGCACATGACTTCCCTGAATCTGGACCTGAGCTCAGTGGGGAGGCAGGAGTGACCCCAGGAGATGAAGAGGTTGAGTGTTCGGCCCGGTGGTCTCGCAGCCAGTGAGCGAGGAAGGGGCTCAGATCTGGCTTGTCTTCAGCTCGGCGAGCAGCCATCCTTCACGGAGGGTGTGCATCAGGGGCGAGCTGAAGGCTTACCACGGTGAGGGGCTCAGCGAGCCTGGGAGTAGGTGTCTGCCACTCCCGTGGCCCGTCCTCACACAGGGAGCCTGGTTTCCTCCTGTCTAATGAGCATGGTTATAGTATCTGCTGCCTGGCCGTGTACAGATAAAGACGTGCTCCACGCGCGCAGCGTGTTTCCTGAGCAGGGATGGCGGGTTATTGTTTTAAAGACAGTTGGCAAGACTGAGGGGCTGCTGGGGACTTTTTGCAGGGGAGTTGAGGGGCATGGCACAAAGCATGCTGGTGCTACAAGGCCTTCAGATGCCACACGAGAGGGGAGATTGATGTTACCGTTCATCCAAGTGCTTCTTGTTTCAAGGGGGCCGAGGCTGAGTGAGGCCAAGTCTGTTGTCAGATCCTCCAGGTCCTTCTGTCTGGTTCCCTCTGCCCCAGCTCCCATGGGCCTTGCTGCTTAGGACCCACCCCTGCCTATTTCTTGGCTTCTCATCCTGGAACAGCCTTCATCTCTCTCATCAGAGCGTGAACACGTGGGCTCGTGCTCCACCCTGCCCCAGACTTTAAAGTCAGAGTCCGGAGAGACAGCTCAGCGAGTGTAGGACCACGGGACACACGTGGGACACATACAGGACACACGGGACTCACTTGCGACAGTGAAGCGGGCAGGTGTGGTGATGCTGTCCCGCTGGGATCGATCCTACACCTTTCCCAGGAAACAGCCCCCACACACCAGGAAGTCAGGGACCAACCAGGAAAGAGATCAAGTGCAAGGGGCCCCCTGTTCTCCATGCTATCGTGAACCCTTTCCGCTGGGGGTCTCCCACCCTCACCCATTCCCTCTCCTGATTTTGACAATTTATTTCTTCTTCCCGGACCTGAACACAGATTTGGCCTCACGTTCTCCTGGATACGTGATATCAGGTGACCACACAGACTGTCACACCAGAGCCTCCAGCACCAGCCCCTCTGTTGCCAGCAGGGCTGGTCCTCTGTTCTCCCCCTGACCTGCCTCGGCAGGTGACTAATT
The DNA here is from genome assembly GCF_011762595.2 of Tursiops truncatus. Lineage (NCBI taxonomy): Eukaryota > Metazoa > Chordata > Mammalia > Artiodactyla > Delphinidae > Tursiops > Tursiops truncatus. The sequence goes on along the minus strand of NC_047048.1, from coordinate 43,450,974 downwards.
TCCATGACCCATATCTATTATCATGACAGAGGACAGTGTCAGAATAATCAGTGTCTTTAAGAAATTGTATTTTAGCTGGAAGCAGGAAAATACGTTTATTTCCAGGACTGTTGGAGAGAAAAATAATTAGGAAAAGCTTAGCTTTACAAAACCTTGCTTTCAGGATGGACTGTGAAGCCACAATGTGTTCAGAAACACTAGCCTCAAAAAATGGATTCATAAATCCACTTTGATCCATGCACCAAAGTGGACAGTGCACCTCCTTCGCTCAAACGAAAGAAGACCGTGTTTTTCTTGCTGAACAAAAGAACTGTGTGTACCGGTGTGGCTCTAACATAATGAGAAACTGAGAGGTTGGGGGTCCATGAAAACATTGCTGGTGCAACACTAAGCGTTCAAACACCACCATTAACTATTAGCATCATTTCTGGCATTTCCCCAAAAGCCTACAAACTCATTTTTGGCTCAAGAAAATATACTTTTTGCGGCATGCACTTTTTTTCTGCAAAAAAAGAGAGAATTCTATGGCAAAAATAACCACTTCTGTAATTTTGCAGGATGTGGAACTGGAGGGAAAACCCCACGAAATTAAGCAACTTCATTTTTATGATTCCCAGTTTATCACTCACATTTCAAGAAAAGGATGCCTTTGAATAAAGGAATTCCCTCGGGCAAGTGCCGGAACCTGCCCTCTGTGCCCGGCTGTGCTCCCTGGGCGACCGTCATGCACATCAGCGGCTGGTCCTGCCCGGGGTGCCTTAGGTATGGTTTGCTGGATGTCAGGACACCAGGGGACAGGATGATCTCCTCCTACAGCAGGCGCCAAGTGTGGCCACAGCGATAACCCACCTTGGGGCTGACAGCACAAGGAGAGAGTCCTCTCTGGACCAGGTGCCATGACCCACTGGTTCAGGGCAGCATCTCAAGTTCCCGTGGCTTTTCCTGTGCTCTGGATCAGGCGTGCATCTCCACCTGCCCCTGGCCCGGCCCACGCAGGCTGCACTGCGTCTGCCCACAGGCAGGCCCGTCTCCAACATCCCCACTCCCGGGACAGCACCTTGGGGGCCCATCCTCCCTTCAGCCTGGTGGTGGGAGCGGTGCCGGCCGGTCTACGGCTCCTTCTCTCGCCTCCCCGGGCTCTGCATTGTTGTGGGGCGCAGGTGAGCCTCAGCACGGGGCACATGCAGGAGCGGGTCTACTGTCCACGGCGGGAGAAGGCGCTGGGCTGCACTGGGTACTGGGCAGGTCTCTGGACTCCAGGGCTGCGCACTCAGACCGGCTCCTTCACAGGCATCACAACCCGCGTGCAGAGACGCGGTTCCTGGGCTGTCGTGTGTGAGGGAAGATGAGGGGGCCTGGCTCTGAACCACACCCCCAGGCCCGGTTTTGCCCCGATTCATTTGGCTTTTCACCCTCCTGGCAACTCATCCACTACTTACCTCCCTTTGCCTTGGTCTTTGGCCTTGAGCCATGTTCCGGTTTCAGACCTCAGCCTTTCCCACCTGCAGGTCTGGGGCCAGACCCCGACCGGCCTGCCCGCAAAGCCCTCTCAGCTGGGAGCATGGCCTTATTCCTAGAAGTGGGGATGGGCAGCCCTTGGAGCTCCCCATGGCCTTGAGGATCCCAAGGTCACATTTGCCAAGTGGCAGAACGGATGCTTGCATCCGTGTCTCCCGAGTCTGGGTTTTCTCCAGACCACGGCCTGTACCTGGGCTCGCTGACCTTGGAGGACTCCGTCTGAGGGGAAAAGATTGGAGCAGGGAGAGGAATGAAGGGCCTTGAAGGCTTTGCTCATAGAGCAGAAATGTGAGATGGGAGGCGAGGGCAGGCACAAAACCTGCTCGTGCTCCAGATTCAGGAAGCAGTGACTCTGTCTTCTCTCGGTTTTTGTGTCTGTAAAGTGGGGCTGCTTGTCCCCAGGTTGTGTCTCATACCCCGGGGCATTGGAAGACGGATGGGCCCGAGTCCCACACAGCCCTGATGTGATGCAAGGTGCCGCGTGAATGACTGGAAGAAATAGAAACAGTGGAGCTGATACCCGGGAGGCTTCAGGTGTCCCCTAATGCCACTGTGTTGACTCAACATGAATTCTGCTCAAGCGAACGAGTGTTGAAATTCCTCTGAGCAGCAGCGAGTGCCACCTTCCCTGGGCACAGGTCTGTGCTTCTCATTTATTTATTTATTTTTACTTTTCGGTACTCGGGCCTCTCACTGTTGTGGCCTCTCCCGTTGCAGAGCACAGGCTCCGGACGCGCAGGCTCAGTGGCCATGGCTCACGGGCCCAGCCGCTCTGCGGCATGTGGGATCTTCCTGGACCGGGGCACGAACCCGCGTCCCCTGCATCGGCAGGCGGACTCTCAACCACTGCGCCACCAGGGAAGCCCTGTGCTTCTCATTTAAAGTCATCCTGGTGGATCCTCCATTGCTTGCTCTTGGCTCTGACAGTGTCTGTGCCGCTGACCGCACACGGCAGGGCCTGGCGCCACTGCCACTGTTCCCACGGAGGGGAGGGGGGCTAAGTGATGCGCTGAGGGCCCTCCACTGAGACAGCTGTGACAAGTTTCCAAAGCCAGCAACTGTACTTTCTTCAGCGGACTCAGGCCACAGGGGCTACTTGCCCTGCAAACTCAGAGAGCTGGACGTGCCTGAGGGTGGTGTCCTGCCTGGAGGCCGGTGAGGACAGAACAAGGCCTGAAAGTCCAGCTCCTCTGCTTCCATGCCAGACAAAGTCAGAGGTGTCGCCCGCCCTCCAGAGCCTTGGGGGTCCGGCTGAGGCTCCCCTCTGTGGGACCCCCTGAGATCCTGCCTCCCTTCCCGTCCCTTGTCCGGCTTCCTTCCTGACCCCCAACTAGGAATTGTTCTGTAATCAGCCACTTGCCTGTGGGTCCCCATCTCGGGGCCGATTCAGGGAGACCCTGCCCGAGACGCTGGGTTTCAGGATTTGCTCACGTTCCCGATAGTTTCTCTGGCAAACCTTCCCTGAGTGACCTCCAGTGCGCTGTCCGCCAGCTCCTGGGCTTGATTTCTCACTTGAACTAGAGTTTCTACCAGTTTTTACTTTCCGAGACTCTGCAACCAAGATCATGAAAGGAGGCTGCTGTGAGGGGTGTATGTGCACGTGCCTGTGTGTACCTGTGTGTGCGTGTGTGTGTGTGTGTGTGTATGTGCCTGTGTGTGCATGTGCATGTGCGTGTATATATGTGCCTGTGTGTGCATGTGTATGTGTGTGTGTGTGCCTGTGTGTGTGTCTGCATGTCTGTGTGCACACGTGTGTCTGTAAAAGAGGAAGAAAGACAAACCCTGGGCAAGCACTTAATCTCTCCAGGCCTCAGGTCTAATCTGTAAAATGGGGTTGGTGACAGGGTCTCTTCACTGTGTTGGGAGGATTAAATGCCGTATCATGTAACATGTTTGGCGTGGGACCTCCCAGTGGCATCCAACACACTTTAACCCTCTGTCCTTCATACCTGTCCTGCCTAGGTCATAGCCCTGAGGGTACCCGTGACTGGGAGGAGCGCCCTCCAGCTGCCTGGGGCTAGGAGCAGGTGGAGAGACCCACCCATCAGGGGACACCGTCTGACGTTTTGCAAAGGGTCACCGGGAGCGGGAGATGCAGGGCCCCTTCCAGGCCCCCAACTCAGGGGCTGTGGGCTGAGCGCAGGCACCAGGCACTGGCCTGTGAAGGGTGGGGGAGGGAGGACTCTGCTCTGCACGAATGAGAAGACTGTCATTCCCGGAGTCGGGGAGGGAATGTCAGAAACTTATGACCAGTGCCTGCTCCCTGGGTGCCTGAATATGAGAGAGAAAAGGACAAGACACTTAGGGAAATTAGAAGCCATTTAGAAAATGAATCCCCAGGGGATCTGTTGAATTTCAATTGGCCGGACAACTGCTCTTTTCTACTACATTTTCCTGTCTCTTTCTTCATCCCCCGCCAGGCCATCCTCCTGAAGGGCTAGCTGAGTCCTCAGCCTTGACCAGCAGGAGCTCCTGAGCGGCCACGGAACCGTGACTGGAGGAGGTGGGTCTGAATCCACAGAACTGTCCCTCCTCCAGGTCAACGGGCAGAGGGTGGACGCGGTTCCCTCACGCACACAGTGGTTCAGGGCGTCTCCTTAGATGCCGCACAGGATACAGAGATGGTTCCAACACAGCCTTTGCCTGGCGAGGGCTCATAATCTAGGAGGCTGGGGGCGGGGAGACAGAGCCGAGAATGTGCAAAGCAAAGAAAGGCGAGCTGTGAAGGACCAGCCAAGCAAGAGCACTGGGGGCCGAGACAGGGATGCTGTCTGATGCTCCTCCCACCGGTGGGGTGGCCCCAGGCCCAGCCAGCGCTTTCAGACCCCTGCGGCCAGACGATGGTCTCCCCACAAGAGTTATTTTATTAAACGTTTGGTCCAAAATAATTGAAAACCAAGCCTGCAGACATTATGTTTTAGTTTATTCCCAGGTAGCTTTGTGATCAATGTCAATATTTTCATGATATAAAAGTTTTTCCCAGAAAGAAGATTCTATTTTATTACATCACAAATATGCAGAGTAAGGGACTGAATCAAGACTTGACTTGGGGCCCAGACTCAGTGAGAAGGTTAGTTAGCTGTCGTTGTGGCTGCATTTGGAGAAAGCATTTACTAAAAATCTTGCCAGTCAGCCTCGGAGCTGTGGCATCACAGCTGAGCTTTCTGGTGGCAGCACAGGCGATGCCCACAGGTGATGCCCACAGGCGATGCCCACAGGTGATGCCCACCACCGCCTCAGGTTCACCTCTGCTTCTTCTGCTCCCTTGGCGAAGCACTATTCTAAACAGTCAGTGTGGATTCTCCTAGCCCACCACCTTCTGCATATTTAACAAAATCAACATACTTTTATGATTGTCTCTAATCAGTTTCCTGATTTTAATTTCTAATTAGATGCACCACCAACATGTTGCATTATTTAGAACAAGTCATTTGATTCACCAATACATTCATATTCTTTTTTTTTCTTTTTTGCGGTACACGGGCCTCTCACTGGTGCGGCCTCTACCGTTGCGGAGCACAGGCTCCGGACGCGCAGGCTCAGCGGCCATGGCTCACGGGCCCAGCCGCTCCGCGGCATGTGGGATCCTCCCAGACCGGGGCTCGAACCCGCGTCCCCTACATCGGCAGGCGGACTCTCAACCACTGCGCCACCAGGGAAGCCCCATATTCTTAATATGTCTCACTTGTTGCAAAAATATCTGATTAATTCATTAAACTGTGCTTAATAGATTGAGTTATATTATAAATCATGCAATGGTTTAACATTAAAATAAAAATTAGTAGCTAACCCGGAGGGGCAAGGACGCTGCTTCTGCCTGATCCCTTCTTTCATCGTGAGCATACGGATTGTCATCGACCCCTTCCTAAGCAGACACACTTCCTTTTGCATGGATTCAAGCTTGCCTTCCTTCTGATGAATACTGAGCACTGAAACCAACAGGATTTCCTGTGCCCGTGTTACATGGTGCTGGGACCAAGTACACAAACCAGCAGACAAAACGAGAGCCAGGTTGCCTGCTTCTGGGGCCCTGGTCCTGGAAGATGAGCTGCAGCAGAGACTCTGCTTTTGGAACTCCTTCGAGACCCTCCCTTTGCTGCACCCACCAATGCAAGGCTGCTTCATCATACACTCTGCCCAATTCCAACAATTCTTCACTTTTCAGGACTTGCCAAGAATCTCTGCACTCAGGCCCCATCACCAATGAGCACTGTCTGCTGACTTTGCTCTCTGATGCCAGCCAGGTAGGTGCCCCTTCCCGCAGTGGGTCTCTGTCTACGTTCTTAACTGTGGGTTCCGGGTGGGGGTGGGGCAGGGAGTGAACCGAGCACGGGCTCTATGGAAACCAGGGCATCTCCTGAGAGCCGCTGGGGCTCGCCCTATATAACAGCAATTATTCCCTCCTAGACCTGCCCTTGGAAAGTGGGTTACATGTTGGACATTTTTCAAGATAAATCTGAGTGGGGCTGGCAGAGGATCTGGAACGGCAGGCAGAGCAGAGGTGGCCGAGAGGGTTGAGGAGCAGGGGCGTCGAGGAGGGGCAGTGGGTGGGGGGACGGCGCCGCGAGTGGTGTGGATATGGGTGAGTGTGAGCGCGAGTGTGCAAGCAGCAGGGGGGACGGCCGGGGGGGCGGGAGGGTCTTAGTCCTTGTGCCGCAGGTTCGTTCCTCACTCTGCTGAGTCCACTGTCTCCACTGACACCTGGCCCGACGCAAATGTATACTTAGACACAAACACACATTCTGGGTGTGGAAGGACAGAAATGCACGGCTGATTTTCTGTACAAACTTTCAGGATTCAAAATGGCCTTGAAAAGCCAGAAGTTGACCCCAAATTGAGAAGAATACATTTAGCAGATGGCCCTGGCTGCCACAGTTTGAAAGGGACACTGAGAAGTGAGACCAGACAGGTGAGGGTTGTCAAGACAGGCAGGATGTGTACGTGTGCGCTCTGGGGAAGGGGTGTGACTGGGTCGGCGAGGGTTGTCAAGACGGGCAGGATGTGTACGTGTGCGCTCTGGGGAAGGGGTGTTCAGCCCAAGTAGGAGCTGACAGAGAGCAGGACAGCGGGTCCACACGACACGTCTGCGTGTCTCCAGCAAGGTCAGAAGTGCCCCGAGTGAGGGGAGAACTGCTCCTGAGGGAGGGGCTGCCCCAGCCCCTCTGGTCTGGAAGTGCCCTGGGCAAGGCAGAGAGAGGGCCCTGTCTGCTGCTTCCCTTCCAGGCAGAGGATTTACTTCACCCGAACACAGGGAGAAAGCCAGAATTCTGGAAAGGGAACCTGTGAAAGCACCCTCAGCCACAGGCAGTAGGGGACTTTGGTTCAAATCCAAGCTGTGTGACTCCGGACAAGTCGCTTAACCTCTCTGTGCCTCCATTTCTTCATCCTAGGATGTGGCTATGATTTCCAGTACTTTTACTGGGGAAGATCGGCCAGTCAGCGGACACAGTTGGTGACTGAGAGAAGGAAAACCTCGGTGACAGCAAGCCTGTGAAGAGTCCAGATGGGGTCTCTGCTCCCCGCCTGGCACAATAGTAAACAAGCGAAGGGGGTAGTCAGACTTTCTCCTCTCCTCAGGTAAGGCTTCCTTGCTGGGCTTGCAGCCTGTCCGACGACCCTGATTCACACTGCTGGTTGGAAGACCCAGTCTTCTGATTTCTGGACCATTTTGACAAATACCCTCAAAAGGCAGCATCTCAGTGTTTTGTGGGTCAAAGCTGACCCAGAGAACGTGGCTGAGTTGAGGACTCATATTTTTGCCCAGTGAAGGGAACTGATCTGGCCAGTTAGAGAGAGCTGGTAGTAGCCCTGGTCCTCAGCTCCCTTTTAGGAGAAATAACTAACCCCCCTCTTCCCTTCCAAAATGAAGCTTATAGATGGTATAACTCACATGCATACATTGTTTCAATAATTCAAATTTCAAATCAATTTAATGCCCTAATCATAGTATGAAGGAGAGGTAACAGGTGTTAAATTATGATGATCACATGCATATTTCAATACGTAAATTCTTGGGCCTGAACACACTGTAGGGAAATAAAGACCCGAGAGGTGATAGGCTCCGGAATGAAAACCAGCCTCTGAGAAAAGTAATGAGGCCAGAATGGTTTGCATTTCCTGGGAGGATAAGGGACTCACCTTCCCTGAGGTGAGGACCACAAGCTGGGAGGACACAGGCGTCCAGCACGGAGGAAGTGAGGCTATGTGGCCCCGTGGACGTGCTGGTCTGTGCACACGTGCAGGGTCAGTGGAAGCCCCCTCGTCATGGTTGTTGAGACCCAGGATGGGCGCGAGAGTGACATGGGCCAAGGGCATGGATTTCTCATCTGAAAACCCCACATGTCTGGACATTTATTCAGCCTCCAGTAGTTAAAGGGAACTTGGATGCCATATCCTTTGACAGGTGATGAAAAAGAAAATGTAGGTAACCTTTCTGGTAGACCCCGAGGAAATAACTGGCCCCCAAAGAAAGAAATATATTTAGTATCTTATTCTCACAACCTAGATTTTCTTGCTGTGGTTGAGTGCATGTGTACACACACACACACACACACACACACACACACACACACATCTTATGGCAATTATATAAAATGTTTTTTAAAACTACTCCTTGGTGAAATCAGGTGAGATCCCTGCATTTCCTGTGTCTCTGCCAACGTGGCAGCACCTGCTTCTAGGGCTGCTAAAGGGTCCTCCGTCTCCTCCTTACAGGGTGGCTGCCAAGGTCAGGAGGTTCTGTGCAGAGTCATAGCCTGCAGAGGAGGGGGAGGGGGAGGGGGAGGGGGAGGGGGAGGGGAGGGGGAGGGGGGAGGGGGAGGGGGAAAGGAGGAGCCGGCTGTGTTCTTATAACAAACATTTTCTATTTCTAATGTAAAAACTGTGCCTATCCATTCAAAATTTCTCTAGAAACATGGAAAATTATAAGAAAATAAAATTCACTTCAAATTCCAATACAGTTAAGTCCCCTACATATGAACGAGTTCCCTTCTGAGATCGCATTCATAAGTCCAATTTGTTCGTAAGTCCAACAAAGTTAGCCTGGGTACCCAACTAACACAATTGGCTGTATAGTACTGTACTGTAATAGGTTTATAATACTTTTCACACAAAAAATACATAAAAACAAACAAGAAATAAAGAAAACATTTTTAATCTTACAGTGCAGTACCTTGAAAAGTACAGTAGTACAGTACAACAGCTGGCTTACAGGGGCTGGCATCGAGTGAACAGGCAAGAAGAGTTACTGCCTGGAGGAGGGAGAGGAGGTGGGAGATGGTAGAGCTGAAGGATCGTCAGCAACAGGAGATGAGGGCAAGCTGCAATTTCACCCACGCCTGACGTTAATGGCACAGGTTCTGCTTCCTTGCCGGATTCAATTCTACCTACCCTCTTGAAAAAATGATCCAGTGATGTCTGGGTAGTAGCTCTTTTTACCTCATCATAGATGACATGGTAGCACTGGATTGAATTCTGAATGGCTGTTGAAACTTCGTGTACCATTCTATGTTTGGGTCCTGTGCCTCAAAAACTAACAGTGCCTCCTCAGATAAAGAAAATCCCATTGCCATTTCCTGCGTCGTGAATCTCTTTGGTTCTTCAGTTACTTCTTCCTCTTGTCTCTCTTTGTCCTTTCTCTGGGCCTCCAATTCCATCAGGTCTTCATTAGTAAGCTCGTCATGTTGCATAGCAAGGAGTTCAATGAAGTCGTCCTCTTGCAGATCTAGCTCCAGCTTCTCGCTGAGGGTCACTACGTCGCTGAAGACCTCTTTGGACTCCTCATCCACATTCTCAAATTCATGAAAATCATGAACAAACTGCGGGCAAAGTTTCTTCCAAACCCCATTCATGGTGACGGCCATACCCTCACACCAAGCAAAGTCAATGTTTTTATGGCCTTGTAGATGTTATAGTCCTTCCAAAATTGTCTCGTTGTTCCTGATTCGTTACTCACCTTTACTGCCTGGCAAAAAGTGTGATGTAAATAATATTTCTTGAAAATCGCTGTAACTCCCTGGTCCATTGGTTGGATGAGCGATGTAATATTCAGTGGCAGATGCACTACTTTGACGTTGGGATGAAAGTCGTCCATGAATGGGAGGTGGCCTGGATCATTGTTGAGCAGCAAAAGAATGTTGAATGGGGTGTCCTTCTCCAAGAAATATTTCTCTCTCTCTGGAATAAAGTGGTGGAAAAACCAGTCCTGGAAAATGGCCCGTGTAACCCAGGCTTTGGGGTTACTCTTCCACACAACAGGAAGAGAGCCCTTGGCTATGTTTTTAAGGGCTCTTGGGTTCTCTGAGTGATAAACTAAGACAGCCTTCAGCTTCCTATCACCAGAAGCATTGTCACCAAACAACAGAGTTAGCCTATCCTTTGCTGCTTTATATCCTGGCATCAGCTTTTCCTCCTTACTGATGTAACTTCGGTCTGGCATCCTCTTCCAGTACAGTCCTGTCTCATCCACGTTAAAAACCTGCTCGGGTAAATACATGCCTTCATCAATAATTTCTCGAAACATTTCAGGAAATTCCCAGGCAGCTACTGGTCTGCACTCGCTACCTCGCCACTTGCTTTTAGGTTGTGAAGGTTGGCTCTAGCCTTGAACCAATGAAACCAGCCATGGCTGGCATTAAAAGACGTGCCCTCTGATTCTTCACCATGTTTCTCCTTCAGGTCGTCTTAAGGGCTTTTAGCTTTCTCTTGAATCACCACTAAGCTGAGCGGGACTCGACACTGATGCTGATCCTGCATCCGCACACTGAGGAGTGTCTCCATCTCCTCCGTCACTTTTCCACGCTTCTTCGATATCATTGCCTACATCATCCGCACAGCAGACATCACATGTTCCATGATCTTGTCCTTGTTCTTTAGAATTGTAACGATGGTTGAACAAGTCATGTTACAAGATCGAGCGACGTCTACCATGGAGCCTCCAGATGCCAAAACTGCCGTTATTAAATGTTGATCCATTCCACTCTTGTACCTCCTTGCCGAGTGTTTTCTAAGGGCATTGTGTGCATCTGTATTTTATCCCACCACTTTTTTTTTTTTTTGCGGTACGCGGGCCTCTCACTGTTGTGGCCCCTCCCGTTGCGGAGCACAGGCTCCGGACGCACAGGCTCAGTGGCCATGGCTCACGGGCCCAGCCGCTCCGCAGCATGTGGGGTCTTCCCGGACTGGGGCACGAACCCGTGTCCCCTGCATCGGCAGGTGGACTCTCAACCACTGCGCTACCAGGGAAGCCCCCCACTACTTTTTTATTCAACATTTGAACCAAAGCATTTTTTCATGATGTATAGTAAGAATAATAATTCTTATTATTAAAGAATAATTTGCCTGAAATTACTACAGAGTTTGTTTGGTTTCGCACACCATGAGGTGCTGATTCCAAATCTCTTCTCTTTGGAGTTGAGGCCACTGATTTGGAACAAGCTTAAGGGGAGGCTTAGACCTTCCAGGTGGATGCACAGCTCCCCTGTTTTGTCAGTCAAGGCTTCCAGTCTTCTGAGATGGGACGTAAAGCCACACCTTGAAAAATCACTGTCCTAGATTATTCAATTAGCCATTTTTCTGTTTATTTTTGATCTTCAAAACTCTCCTTTATTTTGAATAATCAGTATTTAATGATTTGTTGGTGAAGTGATACCAGCAGAATACAGTAACACAGATGCTCTTTAGCCATCCCAGTTTGGACAGGAAGCAGGCAGGACAGAACTTATCAGGAAGTGTTGCCCTCGTACAGGAAGAAACACTGTTTGGGAAGCCCATTCCTGGAGAAAAAAATTCTGAGCCTGACCACATTTGGAATGAAATTAAGGTAAAAACTAGAGTCTTGCTGTATTCCATGATCCAAAAGAAACTACATCTGCCTGAGAGCAGAAGCCTCTGCTTTTCCAGGGGCAACTGTATCACAAGAGCTGCAGAAGCAAAACTCCATCTTGCACATGTCAGGCAGGTGAGCGTGATATGAGGAACTGCATGCTGAGGGGAAGTGGGGCCCCGGACCTCAAGGTTTCCTTTCATGAGCCGATGTCACCTCTGCAATACAGGACTTCCTGGCTCTGAAATTTGCTCCAGCTCTGAAGACTGCACAAGCCTGTTGCTACTTGAGAAATCTTGCAGCAGGACTTTGGCCAAAAGTAATAAAGCCTCACTTACAGAAGAGACCAATGCTCAGAGGGAAGGGGAAACATCTGTCCACTGCAATTACGAGGAGATGCTGGGCTTGGTGAAGAGGGGACAGAGCACTGTGGCTTCCATCTGAGGCCCCATCGTTGGGAGAGGAGTCCCGTCATCCCAGGGGACAGAGAGGAAAAGCCAGAGCTGGGGCACAAAGCACAACCAGGAGCTCCCATCCCTGAGCACCCGGACGGACCATCATGGTTGGAAAACCACCATTGAATGTGCTCCTTGCCAATAATTGCACGTGGATGACACAGGGGAGTGGAGGGCAAGGACCCACCCAGAGGAGGGTTAGCGAGCTCGTAGCCCAGGATGTGTGTCTACCTGCACAGCGATGTCAAGTCACAGGCCAGCCTCCCAGCAGACATGGACCAACCTCTTCTCATTCGCTCAGAGGGGCATCTGTACCTCCCTAAACCCAGATGGTCATCCAAATTCAAATACCTCTCTAAATAGGTAAATCCTTGTCTAAATAGACAAGTACCTGTCTCAACCCTGACACCCATTTCCAGCATCCTTGACAGCCAGGAGGGATCAGGTGACCTGGTTCTGACCAATGAGAGGTAAGGTGAAGGGCTGCTGCAGAATTTCTGGGGAAGGAGACTTCTTGCTGCCACTTCCCTCATCCCACCCCAGCCCTATTTCCTGCTTTGGATGTGGGTGTCCAGAGCTGACCGTGAGGCACAAAGGTATTTGGGTGACAATCCAAAGGCCCGAGGATGGCAGAGCAGAAGGATGAAAAGCACTGGGACCACTGATGATGAAACTGAGCAGAACCCTGGGGCCCTCCCAGGCCCCAAAGCCCCTCCAGGTCCCCAGTTTCTTGTTTGCAAGAGAAAGGTTTCAGCCTCCTTGACCTTTCCTGAGTTCCAAAGGGCAGATTCAAACAGTGACTAGTTAAGGGAGTGAGAGAATACAGAAAGAAAGAGTAGTGCAGTATGGGGCCTGGTCCTGTTTCCTCCTCCAGGTACATACATAACAGTTTGATACATCTCTCTGAGTTCATCTACAGGAGCCAATCAGAGGATGGTCACACACCCTGCAGCCCTCCCACCAAATTTTGCCTAGAAAAACTTTTGCCCCAGAACCATCAGGGAGTTTGTACTTTTTGAGCACGAGCTGCCCTTTCTCCTTGTATGGCCCTACAATAACCCTTTCTCTGCTCTAGACTCTGACATTTTGGTTTGTTTGGCCTCACTGTGTGTCAGGCTCATGAACTTGGGTTTGATAACAGTGAGACCACAGAACCCCTGGACACGCGGACAGCCCTGACCCCTGGGCGTCCTAGGTTGTGAGGTGAATCAGCTCCATATCCTTAAATCACTTTGAGTTCTGTGCTCTGTTCCTTGCAGCCAAGCATATGCTACTTGACAAGATGTGCTTTAACTAGAGCTGCCTTTTTGAGACTATATTGAAAGAGTTTACAGTCTTCTTTCAATAAAGGATGCAGGAAATTTAACACATAAGGAAATTCAGCTCGTTATTGTATAGACAAGCTCTAAGAAAATGACTTAGACAAAGTGAAAAGTATAATTACCAATAAAATTATGAAGAAGGCCCTTATTCATAAGGCGACACTTCTCATTAGTAACAATATTTTCATACACATGCCATCATTTTGTGATACTCATGTTAAGAAAGACAGGGAGATGGCAAAAACATCTGATAGTCCAGGGACTTTTGCTTAGAGCCAGAAGTGCATATTTTTGGCTTGTGTTTGTGGGCCAAACATTTTTTTGAAACTTTAAATTTATTTTCTTTTATGAGTAGGTAATATATGACTCACAATCAAAACATGCAAAGGGATATTCAGGTAAAAATCTCTCCATGTTCCCCAACCAGCCAATTCTCCTCCCTGGAAGCAAACAGCATCACTAATTTCTCTTAGATCTTTCCAGACACAGGGACAGATTTTAAGAAGTGGTGGGCCAGCCCATCAATGGAAGAATGGATAAAGAAGATGTGATATATATATATATATATATATATATATATATATATATATATATATATATATATATACAATGGAATATTACTCAGCCATAAAAAAGAATGAAATAATGCCATTTGCAGTGACATGGATGGACCTGGATATTGTCATATTGAGTGAAGTAAGTCAGACAGAGAAAGACAAATATCATATGATATCGCTTATATGCTGAGTCTAAAAATATGATACAAATGAGCCTATTTACACTACAGAAATGGAGTCACAGATGTAGAAAACAAACTTATGGTTACCAAGGGGGAAAGGTGGGGATAAACTGGGAGATTGGGATTGACATATACACACCACTATGTATAAAACAGATAATAGGAACCTACTGTATAGCACAGGGAACTCTACTCAATACTCTGTAATGACATATATGGGAATAGAATCTAAAAAAGAGTGGATGTATGTATATGTGTAACTGAGTCACTTTGCTGTACTGCAGAAACTAGCACAGCATTGCAAATCAACTCTACTCCAATAAAAATTAATTAAAAAAAGAAGTGGTGGGCCAGACGTTCTCTGATGTGAGCTCTCATCTCTGCCCTTGTAGTTCAAAAATAGCCACAGACAACACCTAACAAGGGGATCTGCTGTGTTCCGATGAAATATCTACAGAAACAGGTGGCAGGTGGGGTTTGGCCCCTGGCTGACTCCGGAGATAGACTCCAGGATAGAAAAGGCAAGAGCCCTTTGTCTAGTATTCTGCACCATCGATTTTTCACATATATTTACCTACTTTAGTCCTCACAGCACTTCTGTAAAATAGACAGCCAGTTAAGAATAAAATACATCGTCCAGTGCTGCCCGCTTAGCGAACGACAGAGCCACGGTTCAAACCCAAAGCTTGAAGCTTCACACCATGTTTATACTCATTTCGGAGAATTCCTGTTCCCCACCCTTGGAAGTGACAGAATGCTGCAGACACCTTCATGATTTATTGTAAGAGGGACTCTGCTGTCTGCCCTTCCCACACACCTGCTGACACATTGCTTTGCCTGAGGAGGAAGGAGAACCTGCAGGCAGGTGAGGGATCCCTAGGCTGGCACCTGCCAAAGCACCTGCCATCTGCCCTGAGTGTGTTTAAAGGCTGTGGTGGAGGCCACCTCCCTCAGTCCCCACACAGCGGACCGACGGCCCATGGAAGGAGGCCGAGGTGCACGCGCACAACATAGTATCTAACGGTGAAGCATCATTTATTCAGCCATAACGGCATCCGTGAATGTCTGCCTTATTCCCAATTCCCTCCTTCTTAGTATAAGCCAAGCTGCAGTGACAGCTTTCTTCTCCTTCAGGAGCAGCTAGGGCCCCGTCACTCTCCCAAATGCCGCACCAAATACACACTGCCAACAGGAGTCCGATTTCTCCCTCTTTTGGGTGTGGGGAGGGTAGAGCCCGGGCTCTCATGTTCTACTTTGAGTCCTTTTATTAGACTCAGACACGGTGCCCTGGGCAGAGAATCTCACAAGAAATGTCTCTAATTAATAAACTTCAAGTTGTATTTTCTCCCACCTATGAAGTCCCTTCAAAGCTCCCTCAAGAAGGGAAAAGGGAAAAAGCAAAATGTTACCACCAGCGGCTGGAAGAACCCACCAGCCACAAGGCAAGGGCAGGAGGGGCAGCAAGAATCAAAGCAGGTCTCCCCTCCGATGTGGTCCGGGGTCTGTCCAGGGGGTGGTTTACACAGCTTTACAGAAATGGCAGAATTAAGCCACCGGCATCTGACTACTTATCACCTCTGGGATTTTAGCTCTTTCAGACTCGGCTCAGTTGCCCTGACCCTTGTGTGTGTGCCTGTGCATGTGTGCCAGTGCATGTGTGCCAGTGCATGTGTGTGTGTGCGTGTGTGTGTGCGTGGACATGCATGTGTGTGCACACGTGTGTTTGGGTTGACTCAACCATAGCGTAAGCTGGATACAAAAATGTTTTACTTTATTTTATTTCATTTTCATATATTTCAAATATTTACACACCATGATAGAAAAAAGAAAAATCTTTACATAATGTTCAATCAATAACTGCTATCAATATTTGAAAGTTTTGTCAATCTGATAGATTATCATCATTAGTTTCATTACGATTTCCTCCTTTTCTATACATTGACTAGCCATATGAATTGCTTATTCTGGGAATTACCTAGTCTCATATTATATACTTATTTCCCCATCCAGTTACTATTATTTTTCTTGAATATTGTAGTGTCTTTCTTTTCTACAATAAAGAAGCTATCCCTTTGCCAATTACATGTGCTAGAAATCACTTTGCCAATTATATACGCCAGGCTGCTTTTGTTAATTGTGTTTTATTTTGTCCATGAGCACATTTTAATGTTTTTGAAGTCAAATTTATCCATCTTTGCTTTTTCTTGCTTCTGGACTTTCTGTGTCGCTAAGAGGGTTTTCCTGCACCTCAAGGGTATACACACATTCTACTGAAGCTGCTTCCATTCTCTCCTGGCCCCGCCCACACACATCTCACTGACCTGTGTGTTTGTAACTCTCAAACCAGACGTTTTGTTGTATTTGGCTCATTAATCAATCCAAAATTTATTTTTATATGTAGAATGGTAGAAGTCTTACTTTTTCAAAGTTGTATTAGTTTACTGTTGCTGCTGTGATAAGTTACCAAAGACTTTGTGGCTTACATCACCAGAGTTACTGTGTTCCAACTCTGTAGACCAGAAGTCCAATGAGGCTCATGGACAAAGACCAGGATGTGGGTGGGCCCTTTCCCTCCTGGAGGCTTGGGGAGGATAGGCTCTCACATTTTCAGTCCCTGGAGGTGCCCATGTTCCTCCATCTCAGGACCTTTCCTCCGTCTTCAAAGCAGCACTGCCTCATCCTCAACCCTCGACACCAGCCAGGACAGCTCAGCTTTCGAAGGCTCTTGGGATTGGTTTGGGCCCCCCATGTGGTCCGGGGTCAGCTCCCCATTTCAAGGTCCATGAACTTAAGTCTGTGAAGTTTCTTCTGCCATGGTAAGTCTAGGGGGTAGGTTGGGGGCTTTGGGGGTTATTATTCTGTTTACCACAAAATGGAGTGGATTTGCCAAAATTCAACGTATTGAAGGATCCATCTTTTCCCCACTGTTGCACATCCTGCGTGTATCACATACGGATCTCTTCCTGGATTATCTGTTCTCTCCGGCTCATCTGTTTGCTTAGCCCTGTGTCAACACCACACAGATTTCACTACTCTGACTGCCTAGGCTGCTTTCATATCTGGTAGGGCAAGTATCTCATTAATACTGATATTTTAAAAAATTCTTACTATTCTTTTATATTCTCTTTTCCATATGAATTTTATAGACACCTTGCCCAGGTTCATTAAAAATTACCACAGGATTTTGATAGCGAGTTTTACGTTTACTGATAGATTTAAGCGTACTTCCATTTTTGCAGCACAGGGCATATCGGCATCTCTTTCTCATTTTCACATCCTCCCGTAAACGTAGACCAAGTCATGTGGGTATGGATATTTTTAACCTGCTGTGTATGCATTTCTTAATTGGCTTATTCCTGGGTATTTCATTATGTTTTCACTCTTTTGAATGCCATCTCTTCTTCTCCTGGTCATTACCGGTGAGCAGCTCGGCTGGCTTTTCTACAGAGTTGTTACCAAGTCACCTTCGGTACCCTTACTGGTTCCACTACTCGGTCGGTTGATTCTATCGGAGTTCTTAAGTAGACAAATATTTGGAGTTAGAATTTCAGAAACACAAATTAAGGTTGTTAATCATTTCCTTTTCATTGTTTTGCCCTAAGGCTTTTCCACAGTCAAGAAAAAAGGCAGAGTTAAATAATTTCTTTAAGAGGATGTGCATTCACCTCACTCTCAATTTATTCAGGAGAAAAACAGAATGAAAGCCAGGAGGGGAGGGAGTGTTTTGGCTGGAAGGCCGGGGCCTCCCAGTGGGGAGGTGAGTTTGGTGAGTGAGCACAGAGGGGAGTGGACGGAAGGGACACTCCTCTCTCTGTTCAGGGATCCCAGCCCCCTTTGCCACTCCACTACCCCGCTGCCTCCTAATACATCTTTTTCCTCTGGATACTTTTAAGATGTACCTCAGGTCTGATGGTTTTCCTTGTATTCATTCTGATTGGGATTTGCCAAGATTCATTCATCTGTAAATTGAGGTTTTTCTCCATTTGGGGGGAAACTTTTGGTCATTATTTTTTCAAATATTTTTCTACCTCATGCTCATTATTCTCTCCTTCTGGAATTCCAATGACCCAAATGATATTATGGCAAAGATCATAATATATTTTTTCAAACTTTTTTTTCTCTCTATTCTTCAGACTGCACAATTTCTATTGATCTGTGCTTGAGGTCAGCGACCCCTTTCTTTTGCAATCTATAATCTGCTTCTATAACCCATGGGAATTTATAATTTATATGTTGTAATGATCAGTTGTAGAATTTCCATTTGGTTCTTTTTTTACCATTTCTATTTCTACTGAGATTCTCTGTTCAATCACTACCATTCAACTTTTCCTTTAAATCTTTCGACACATTTATAAGCATTGCTTCAATGCTTTTATTGCTAATTTTTACATCTGTGTTAGCTTTAGGTGTGTTTCTACTGACTGCTTTTTTTTTTCTAGATTACAGATCATGGTTTCCTGCTTTTCTGTATGTCTAGTAATTTTACATTGTATGCTAGGCCATTGTCTTCAGCTCTCTCAGCTGCTGGAGGGGAAGCCAGGCATCCATTGGGGGGTTGGCAGCCCTCCAGTCCCTCCTGTGACGTCCCCACTGCTCGTGCTCAGGTGCTGTTTGTTGTCTATGAGGAGCTCTTCCAAGGAAGAAGAGTCAGAGTGCAGCTCCAGGGTCAGAAATGGCCCAGGTCTGTCTGCTGCTCCCCTGCCAACGTCCGTCTTCACCCTCCACTTGGCATGAAACTCCTGAAAGTGCCTTCCTCTGGCTGCCCCTGGAGAGCGTTCTTGCTTCTCCCTCGAGGAGGTGGGCTTTACTTGGCCAGTGAAGCGCTCTCTGCCATCCCCAACCCAGGAAGCCCAGGATGCTAGGATCAGTGGTCTGGTTGCTGGCAGCGTTATCCGGCTGTGCCTTAAACTCTCAAAAGGACCATCAGGATTGAGGACTGGTCACTTATGCCAGGGGTCCCTCAAGTGGGAGGGAGCAACAGAGGGTTTCCCAAGGACACTGCGGCTGCAGCCTTGGGGTCACCCAGAGCAGTCACTGTCCCTGTGGTCACTCTGATCGAGCGTGGGCTCCATCCAGCTACTGGAATCACTTCTGGAAGATCTGGGGACAATCCGTGATTACTGAAGCCAGGAGGATTGGGTGCAAAACTTGCAGACTTGGCCTGGGAATTCCGGAGAAAGGAAGAGACCCTTCTCTGAATCCTAGGATGGGTGCCTAGTTTAGGAGCCCAAGGAAAAGGAAACAGTGACTCTGTTACCATTCACTTGAATGGAGAGCTCAGAAGTCCATTTCTGTAGCTTGCAAAGCCTAAAGTGCAGGCTTCAGGTATTTGAGAGGAGGTGTTCTGTTCTGTCTGGTCTGATCCCCGCAGGCAGGCAGCAGGCGTCGTGGTACCAACAGCTGCAGGAAGGCTGAGAAGGTTCACGGGTTCCCACAAGAGCAGAGTCAGAAAAGGGGCTGGTGGGAGCCCAGGGCCCAGCCTCCTGCACACTCTCTGCTTCTGCGGGACCATTTCCAGCCAATCTCCACGCTGTACACTGCAGGGAAGAGGCAGGATGCTTTTTCAATCTAAAATTAAAGATTCCATATTAAAAAAAATATATATATATATATGGACTTGACAGGATGTTTTCTAGGATGTCTTCCAGCTCTGACAGCCTATGATTTTATCTGATCAAATGAAATAAAATTCATTAAATGCTAATAAACTAAACTAAACTAAATTTCAAGATTCTTAGCTCTGTAACAGGCATCAGTGAAGCCTATTTTAAATATCAAAGCTCTCCTCCAGATCAGTGATGCTTCCACTTAAGCCACACCAGTATCACCAGGAGAGCGGGTAGGGATGCAGCATCCTTGGCCCCATCCCGACATCGGCTGAGGGAAGGCCCACCTGCAGGTGAGTGTTTGTGATGAACAGAGCTGCACTGCCATCTCTGGGGCATGGACCAGTGCAGAGCGCTGCTCTGGAGACACTCAGCACGGCCGCGCTGGGTCTGAAGGTTAATAAATGTGCTTGGGCTCCAACACCTGAGAGGAAAATAAAAGACCGGAGCCCTTAGCACTCTGGTTTCCGATCGTTCTGAGGTGGCCAAAGACATCAGTGTTTTATGGGTGGAAACCCCCCCAGCCGCACAGATGGCTTCTTGGTCCCATCTGCACGTGTGTCAATGAACAAGCACCTGCTTTGCGGACCTGACCTCCAGGGGTGGATGAAAGTCTCAACTTTGCCCTCTGCGCTCAGCACACTTGAATTATTTGAGGGCTGGACTGTTCTCAGGTTTACACGCAGCAGCATCATTTTAATTTTTCTGTTAATATTAGAAGGAGTGGTGAGCAATGGATACTTGAAAATAGGACCCATTTTGATGCAGAACCAGCTTCCCCCCTAAAGACCTAATGGTGAAAACGGAGGCTGTAAGTCACGTGGTGAGCTGAATGCAGGTTCCAGCTCTGACACTTGCTAGTTGCAGGAGTTTGGGAAAACTACCTCATCTGCAGTAATAATGTGCACCTTATGTACTTGCATGCATTTCACTGTCATGATGAAGGGAGGTCTTCCAGTAAAGGGTTTTAGAATCCTCTGAGGTCAGTTCCCTAGAAGCAGAGCATGAGCACGTGATTTATGGAGGGCGGGCTCTAAGGAGAAGCCTGCAGGGGAGTGAGGGAAGCAGGGCGGTGCAGGGCTGGGGGTGGCGGTGGACTCTGGGCAAAGATATCATTCAGGAGGCTTGCGAGCTCAGCCCGGTCCTGCAGGGCACGGGGCTGTGAGTTGTTCCAGGGCGGCTGTCCACCCAGAAGCAAGGGGCTGAGCTGCTAACCGCGCGTCGCCGGTCGGGGGCTGTGAGCCCTCCTGAGTGGGGGCGAGGGCAGCCTCCCAGCATCCCCAGGTGAAGGTGTGGCTGAGCCCAGGGCAGCCCCACAGAGAAGCTCACGCAGCTGGGGCCTGGATGCCCCAGCCCAGTTAAAGGTCTCCAGCAGCATCTGCTAACGGTGTTTAGTGACCGTTTGCTTGAGAATGAAAACAACAGCAACAAAAGAATTATTCACCCTAGGATGCTGAGATAATCCCAGGTCCTAAATTAACTGTATCGGCAAGAACATGTGCAAATTTTTCCGAATGTGTTTCGATCTGCGTTACCTGCTGATAAATACAAAGAGTCCGTGTTACGTGCAGGTAAATAAAAATAGCTCCGCTTTGCATCTGCATCATATTTCCAAGTTTTCCAAGTACTTTCACACCTCATTTTTTATAAAAGCAAAGCACAACGAGTCATCATTTTTTCCCTAGAAATATGAACCCTGGAAGGCGGGAGGACAGAACTCAGACCTGAAAGACAGATGGAATGGAATGTTTTGTGTCCTCTTCTCTGGCAGAATCCCCCCATCCTTCACCCCCTCACTTGTAAAGTCCTCCCCACGTCCTGGTCCTGGTGGGTTTAGCCACCTCATGCCTGAGCCTCCGAGGAGCCTTGTGCAGAACTCCACTTGACCTCTGACCTCTGACCCTGTTCTGCCAATGCAACTGTTGATGCATTTTCTTAGTGGAGAGGCCTTTCCTGGCCCTGCTTCCCTGGCTAAGCAGATGAGCACCATCCAGAGACATAGTGGAGAAATCCACGGCTCCCTCTAGACGGACGCTCCCCTCCCAAGCCCGACCTGGGTCTCTGCTATGAGATTCCCAGTGCCCCGGGCTGGCAGGGTCTGCAGTAAATCCTGAGGGTCTGGGTCACTCTGAGGGCCGGATGCCACTCCAATTGGTCCTTATTTCTGAGCTGACCTCTAAATTCAGCTAAGGTTTTAAAAATACTATTACCACTCAAGTTTGTAGGGTCTTCCTGGGATCTTGCGTCCAAGGACTTCCCAGTTAAGTCCTCACCATAAATAGGGCCTCACCTGTATTGGATCTTGGGGTCCTGGAACACTGTGGTCTCCAGACCTGCCTCAGGGGCAACATCTGGGGGCTTATCGGGAAAGCAGACCCTCAGCTCCACCCTGGACCTGCATCTGAAGCAGAACCTACACTTTAAAAAGACTCCCTTCCCCTGTGAGTCACGTGCACATCACCTCAGAAGCGCTGCCCTGTGTCAGAGCTCTTCCGTTTTATTTATTAATTAACACATTTGGGTGAGAACCACTTCCTTCTGCGTGGAAGAACATGACCCTGCCTCCCTTGAGGTCCCATGCCTGCTCACCAGGATGTTTTGGGTTCCAGGAAGACTTGGTTTTCTTTCCCTGGAATCCCTGGAGCGCCTGCTGTCCAGGCCACAGCCCGGCAGGTGGGACCCAGGGTTAGAGGGGGTGGAGTCCTCTTCTCCGGAGCTGGTCATCAACCCGACAGAGAACAGAAGTGGACTTGGCTCGTCCTCCTGAGGTCAGCCTAGCCCAGGAGGGGCTGGATGGCAGCTAAACGACATGGTCAGGCCACCTGGCCCTCTCCTTGATGGCCAGGGTCCCAGCAGGCAGCCCTGTGCTGTGAAGACAGCAGGAACAGATCCCAAGCCTGGTGGCTGCTTGGGAAAATATGATGACGCTGCAGATGTGCCTGGGCCTCTGTCACCAGCCTTCCAGGCTGCCTTCCGTCGAATCCTCACGACAACTCATAGACGTAAATCCTATTGTTCCCTCCATTTGCCAATGAGGACACTGCGGCTTGGAGAGGACTTGTCACCTGCCCGGGATCATGCCGCTGGCCGGTGCCGGGTCAGCCTTCGCACTTAGGGCCGACTCCAGAGCCATCTTCCACATGAGGTGTTTTAGGTGTGGTTACAGCCAAAGATCTGTAAATAGGCAGTTTAGGGGTAGACGCTGCATCCCTGGGCTGTGATGGCACAGAGCTGGAGGAGTTCCAGACCCGCACTGGCTGGAAACAGACAATGAAAGAGCCTCAGAACCCAGCCCCCTTCAGGACGCCTGGGAGTCAACAGGGAGGGGTGTTCTCTGGGCTGGGGGGTGGGTGGGCCTTGAGGGCAATGACCTGAGCTCCCCAGGTGGCATGGCAGTGGGGCAGGAGCTCGGCCAGGGCCCGGACATCTCCGCTGCCCTTCATCCTCCGTCAATGAACACAGGTCTAGTTCTCCTATCACTTCCTTCCGACTTCAAGGTCCCTGTAGGCCAGTTGAGCCTGAGGTAGATTTAGCGGAAAGGGCTTGGGCTCCTCGTGCACACATTTATCCCCCAAAACAGACAGCTAACGTCTCGGTTTTAAAAATGAGAAAAGCAGCCAAGGAGAGCTGCCCCAAATCATGAATAATCTGGTTCTAAGACTAGTGGGAAAATCCCACTCTGCACAGAAAGGGACTCAGATGGATCATTTTGGCATAAACATCACTTTTCAGCTCCAGAGAGCGTGGCTCAGGGCGGAATTCTTGCCGTCCCCTGTCTCCTATAAACCAAGGAATGGGCTGGCTTCCTAGCGCAGAGCTGAAGGCTCACGTTCTTCTGGGTGTGATGTTTAATGCTGATAACTGGGTAGACTCGGTGAGTTGGGGGCCCAGATGTTTTCTGAGCAAATGCACACACGATGCGTAAAGCCCGGGGACGGGTCCGCCCGCTGGTGTTATTTGTTCCCGCGTAATTGGCTCGTTCAGTGGGATGTGTGAGGCGGCTACCATATGCTTTCTGCAGCCCCAACGGTGCTTTCTACTCCAGGCCGTGCACGTGGGTGGGTGTGGACGTGTATGTGGATGTCACATGGGCTGTGCTCAGCTGAGGAGATGTGGCCGACGTGTCCAGGGCCCACTTGTACCCCGAGTTCACCTGGAGCTGTGGTGGTCGGTTCCACGTGTCCTGAGCACCTCTCCTTGTACACCTGCGGGGGTCTGCGTCCCTGCCTGTGGCTCCCGGCAGCTTTAGGGCAGCTGGCTGGGCACTTGCATGGCATCCTGGAAGGGTCAACCAGGGACAACCCTTGGCCAATGAGGCAAAGGAGTCATTGGATAGATACTCAGGTTCTCTGTTCCCCAGAAAGAAAATTCCGAGGGTTTCGTAGCAGCTGTCCCGGAGGATGCAGGCCAAAGGCAAGAGATCTCACAGTTCAGTTTAAGAATATCCTTCTTCCATTGAGTTCAGTCTCCCACATGATATGATAGAAAAAGAGCTGGAGGATGCTTATAGGATTAACACGGTACTTTATTCCCAAACCTGCTGTGTGTTCCAGGCTGCTGGTCCCAAGGTGCTGGGGCGTTTGTGCCATTTGTCCCTGAAGAGCCTCCCACCAGGAGTTTGCCTGATCGTCTCCATCGGTCATTGTTGTTATATCGCAGACGCTGTTAGGGGGACTCAGAAATTCACCATAATAAGGCCCTTTTGGTGACTTTTCCCACATCATGAAGTGGACGGAGGAAAGAAAGGGTTATGCTTCTAAGGCCAAACAAAACAACAAAATCAATCAAATTCAGGCAAAGAAAAACTAGGACAAAAATCGAGAAATAAAAATGAAAGCAGAAGCTGTGATTTGGGAGCAATTGTGATCTTTAAAATCACCATCATTTGGGACTTTCCTGGTGGTCCAGTGGTTAGGACTTGGTGCTTTCACTGACGGGGCCTGGGTTCAATCCCTGGTCTGGGAACTAAGATCCCGCAAGCCGTGTGGCTAGGTGAAAAATAAATAAATAAATAGATAGATAGATAAAATCATTGTAACTTATAAAGTTCCAAATAATTGGCTGTTGTGCCTGTCTTTGCCCATGAATGTGTGAGGACCAGGATGGGCAGCGGGGTGGTGAGCTGCCTGCTTCGTGAACTGCAGCAAACGTCACACCCCCTGGGCTTTCTAGGACAGTTAGTTTACGTTAAAAAAAAAAGATTTTTAAACTCATGGTTAAGGACTTCTCTGGTGGTGCAGTGGTTAAGAATCCGTCTGCCAACGCAGGGGACACGGATTCGATTCCTGGTCCGGGGAGATCCCACGTGCCGTGGAGCACCTAAGCCTGTGCGCCACAACTACTGAGCCCGTGTGCCATGACTACTGAAGCCCTCGCGCCTAGACCCCGTGCTCTGCAAAAGAGAATCCACCACAAGGAGAAGCTCGGGCACTGCAACGAAGAGTAGCCCCTGCTCAGCACAATAAGAGAAAGCCTGCGTACAGCAATGGAGACCCAACACAGTCAAAAATAAATTTAAAAAATTAATAATAAAACAAAAAAACAAAGAAACAAAAACTCATGGCTAAATGGGATTTAATTGATATAATTTCACAAATATTTTACTAATACACATATTTAATGCATTACTAATATACCAATATGCCTACTAATTACAAATGATCAAAGCACACATCCTTTTTCAACATTTTATTGATATGTAAAGTATATATAGAAAGTGCACAGATTGTACATGTAAGGCTTGATGTGTCTTCACAAGCAGGACACAGATGTGTGACCAGCGCCCAAACCAAGAAACAGAACGTCAGCAGCACCCAGGAGCCCTTTGTGTCCCCCTCCCCCGGCTACTTCCCTGCCTCCTGGAGGGGGCCACTGCCCTTACTGCATAATATAGATTAGTTTTTATATAAATGGAATCATACAGCACATCCTCTGGAATCTTACCCTGTGTACTCGTGTTCATTTAACTTTTGCTTAACAGGTATTATTTTTTGGCTTAGAAAGTGTGTTTACTGCCCCTACATCTTGCTGCTTCTCACCAAGTTTGGTCTGATTTCTGCCCTCTGTAACCTGCCGCTGGGGTCTTCTCTGGGTCAGCAGCGATGTCGAGGGGGCCTGGGGAGAGTCTTGAGCTTGTAACGAGGGAAGGAGCAAAGCCCCTGCAGCTTTGGAGGAGAGTCGCTGTGCAGATACCCTCTGGACCTCCAATGGCAGAGCCCAAGTTGGTCTGGGAGCATTTATCAAGCACTTCCCATAAACCGTGCTGGGTGTGGGACCCCAGAACTACGTGACCATCAGGACTCATAATTATGGCTCTACTAAGGACCTGTTTGTCATAAATCTTTAACAGCAATGCTGTTAATAAAAATAACAATAATAAAATAAATCATCATATAACCGCCATGCCCTGAGCACATGCAGGACGCTGTGCTAAGAACTTGCCAGAGTTTGCCTTATTCAGTCTTGATAAGAGCTCTGTGAGTAAAGGGTTCTCATACACATTGCAGGAGTCAGGCCACATGGGCTGCTGTGACAAACAGCCCCACCCTCGGGGCATGTGTTATACTCGAATGCAGTCAGCAGGAAGGCCTGTGGCGCTCCTCTCTTCAATGCTTGCTCCGCAGAGCTGTGGTAGATTGCAGAAATGGACGTGGTTCTTCCCAACTGGCCCATTAGCAGCTGGACACTACTCCCCACGCCTCGAATCCGGGTTGGCCTTGGGATGTGCTTTGGCCACTGAGTTTGGGGTGATTTGTTATTCAGTGAAAGCTGACTGATGCAGTTGTTATGGGGGTTGGGGGAGAGTGCCAAGATCTTGGAGGGGGGTGTATGGCCAGGGAGCAACATACACAGCTTCCCAGGACCCAGTCCTGAGGCCCCAACATCACGGCAAGGGAGGCTGGGAATGCAGCTTTGTCTTGAGTCTAGGTTTGCTGAATTACAGCCTTGTCATCACCACACCCATTTTATAGATGAATAAATTGACGATCAGGTAAGTCAAACAACCTTGCAAGATCACACACCCAGAAGTGGCAGATTTAGGATCTGAACCATCTTATGACCCCGGAACCTAAGCCCTTTGTCGTGGTGCATGTGCTCTTTGCTGAGTGGAGAGAGACACGTGTTCCTTGCAGAACTAGCTTCTACAGATGAGATGAGAAGACTTGATACAGACGGTGATGAAGCACAGGCCTCCAGTGCCCTTTGTCTACAATGTAACAGGGGACCTAACAATGCCCACATCTGTGTTTCACACTGTAGCTCCTACAGATCTTTCACAGGCATCATCTTCTCTGATCTTAGCAATAATCCTGTGAAGTTTTTATAGTTTTCTAATCCAACGGATGAGAAAACCGAAGCCCAGAAAAGCTGCCAGCCAGTAAGGGGGGAGGTGGGCTTGAGACACAGGTCTTTCAAGTAAAAGTTCAGCCTTCTTCCCTGTAAAAGTTTTAATGAAATTAAAGTGAAATTAAATTAAGTTAAATTAAGTATTATGAAATGAGAGCTTTGAGAGGAAAGAGGAAATTGTCCAAAATGTTTTATGTAGAAGACGCAGTGGATGACATTGGCGTGAGGATTTTTGGATCCACTGTCTGTGGGTGGGGAGAGGATGTTGTGGAACCATGTCGTTGTTGTTTTCTTTTGCTTTTTTGGCCTGTAAATGTTATACAAGTTGAGGTCGAAATTCCAGAGAAGCCGCGGAGAAGACTTCCTGGGCAAGAGGCGCTTGAGGTGTGTCTTACGGGAGGTGTCAGATCAGAAGGTAGGGGGTCAAGCCGGAGTCGCAGGCAGGGACTGAAGGACGAGCATGAGGGGCAGGTGTGTGGGGTCACAGGCCGAGCGGGGGCCTGGCGAGTGGCCCCCCGAGACACCCTCTTGTCCTGCCACAGACCCTGGCTCACCTGTGAGCAGTGGGAGACCTCACCACTGTCACTACATTTTATCACAGTAAGAACCGATGTGATAAAAAGCAACTCAGTTCAACCACCAGACAGAAGTAACATGGAAAATAAGCAGGGAATTCCTTGGCGGTTCAGTGGTTAGGACTCCACGCTTTCATTGCCGTGGCCCGGATCTGATCCCTCGTCAGAGAACTAAGATCCTGCAAGTTGCATAGTGTGGCCAAAAAAAAAAAAAAAAAAAAGCAAATCAGACCCATAAGTGTGATAAATGAACAATGGATGGCTTAATAAACCTCCAGCTGCCTGTTGTTGAAACTTCAAATATGTCATAAAATGAATGATTTTTCCACCGAAGCTTGGTTATAGAATTATGTTCGTGATATATTTCCATATGTCAGTGGACATATTTCACAAAGGAGAAGAAAGCAAACCCGCCACAAACAGAAACAGGTACCGATACTAAGAAAGAGGCATTAATCAAAGAAATTTTGCAATAATCTGGAGAATTCTTACACACACACCCTGTGGTGAGCTCATCTATCTGTACAAGAGCCCAAGGAAGCAGTGGTTGGTTTAATGAAAGTTTGAAAGGAAAAAATTATCATGTTTCCCATGAACCATAACATCAATCTCATGCTGTCCCTGAAAGTGTAACCTTCCAAAAGTCAATTTACGACTGGGAATTTAATTACTTTTTGACATCCTTCCCTGGACATTTGGTTGAAGCTTATTGCTTTGAATTGATAGAGATTCCAGGTACCTTGTCCTGTTGTCCTTTCTTATGGCACAGGGTTTTTAAATGTTTTGCCATGCTGTCACTTTGCAGTTAATTGAGATTAAATTATCTCATAGGAGATCCACAGGGAGAGGACAGAAAGAATGGTGGAGAGAGAAGTTTCGAAAATAAACATTTTCAGAGCCGGACAAGGTAGGACTTAGATCAAAATGGCTCACTGAGTGCTGTGTGTGGGACATGAAATAAGATACAGTGAAGAGGCTTTTAGAAAACTAAGAATAGAGAGATACCCTAAGTGCTCTGGGTGGTAGTGGTTGCCATGGTAAGATAGAGAGACAAGTGGGAATCTGATTGCCGTTGCCGTCAGGATTCTTCTCATTGACAAGCAACAATGGAGAAATACACCCAAATGATCTCTGAGGTGGAAAAAGAAGAAGACCACGAACCTGAAATTCTATAGCTCAATGTGGTCTTATTCCAATGGGAGGGTTAATAAAGGTTGTCTAAAATAAAAAAATTCAGAAAATTTACCACCTCTTTAAAAGATCTCTTTTAAAAAAGATTCATTCTTTAAAATGATTACAGGGAGTACTCCAGAAAGAGGAAAATTAAACTCAACACTTTTAAAAGGGATATAAGAGGCAAATAAGAAACAGAAACCTCAATTTTTTTGGTACAATTAAAGTTAATTTTTTAATAAAAAAATAAAGGAAAGCAAACAATAAATCTATGATTAAAATCAACAGGCAAAACATAGAGGGAATTTTCTCAATTTGATAGAGGAAACCAATAAAAACCTGCAGTTGGCATCGTGTTTAATGGTGAAACAGAGCTTTCTCCTCTGAGCTGTTTCTACTCCCAATACTTCTGACACCAAATGTGTGAATTTTTCCCCACAAAGACCAATTCACCAACTCTCTGGACATCAATTAAGTGTCCTACCATCCAATTCAATTCTGCCAGCAACTACCCAGAGTCTGTGTAGACCCCAAAGGGCCAGGGCTCAGACCCACTTCAGACCACAGCTTCAGGTCAGGTTCTGTAATTTGCTAGAACAGATCACAGAACTTGGAAGCCAGAAGGAGGGGTACACCCTCGTGACACATGAATGCCTTCACTAACCTGGAACTTTTCTGAAACCCGGTTGTTTAAGGGTTTTTATGGAGATGACATTTGATGATTGATTAAATCATTAACCATTGGTGATTGAACTCAATCTCTAGGCTCCCTCCCCTGGAGTTGAGTGGGGCTGAATCCAGCCTTCTCATCGTGCCATGTCTTTCTGGTGACCCTATCCCGAAGCTGTCAAGGGGACTGCCAAGGGTCACCTAGAACGAGAGCCATTCCTATTACTCTAATTACTCCAGAAATTCCAAGGGGTTTAGGAGCTCTGTGTCAGGAAACAGGGACAAAGGCCACACATATATTTCTTATTGTATCACCCCTAAGATCAGGAATGAGGCAAAGAGGTCCACTCTTACTACTTTTTTCAACATTATACTGGGGAGTTTAGGTAGTGCAAGCAGAGAAGAAAAAGACATAGAAGACCCACAGAATAGAAAAGAAGGAAAACCATCTTCATTCACAGACAGGCTCATCACATGATCCTCTGTACAGCAAGTCCTCAGGAATTCACACACATTTAAAAATCTACTAGAACTGATAAGTGAGTTTAGCAAATTTGTAAGATACAAGATCAATATACAAAACTAGATTGTATTTCCATGGACAATCCACAATGAAGTTAAGTGAACAATTCCATTGACAATAGCATCAAAAAAATAAAATACTTAGAAATAAATTTAGCACAAGACTTGTATACTGGAAACTATAAAATATATATTAAAATTTTAAGAAAAAATTAAGAATCGCTAAATAAATAGAGATACAATTCATGTTCATGGATAGGATGACTCAATATTGTTACAATGGCAAGTCTCATCCAATTGATCCATAGATTCAATATAATTGCTATCAAAATACCAGCAGACTTTTGTAGCAATTGACAAACTGATCCTAAAATGTATATGGAAATGTAAAGCATCTGGAATAGCCAAATGGTTTTTTAAAAAGTGAATAAAATTGGAGGACTTAAGTTTCTCAATTTCAAAACTTCCTGTAAAGCTGAAGTCTTTAAGACAGTAGAAGCTGGCATAAAGATAGACATATAAATCGATGGAGCAGACCGAAAGTCTACCAATTCATTCTTACGTTCACAATCAACTGATTCTAACTAACATATCAAGGCAATTCAATGGGGAAAAGGATAGTCGTCAACAAATCATGTGGGAAATATCTTAAAAAGATCATTTTGGATCCTTTTATTTTTCCATACAAAAAACGTAAGACAGATCATAGACAAAAAATGAGTTAAAACTATAGAGCTCTTAGAAGAAAATGTAGAAAAAGTCCTTAAGACATTTTATTTGGCAATAAATTCTTAGCTATGACACAAAAAGACTGATCCATAAAGAAAACTTGGATGAATTGAACTTCTACAAAATTAAAAACTGTTTCACTTCAAAAGACACTTTTAAGAAAATAAAAACAAACAAGACCAGATCGTTTTTCTGGCAAATCATATATCTTGTAAAGGATTTGTATCAGTATATATAAAGAATTCTTTACAACTCACTTCTAAGAGTACAAATAGCATAATAAAAGCGGGCAAAACATTTGAACAGACACTCCACTAAAGATGTGTAGATGGCCAGTGGGCACATGAGATGATCTTCAGTCATGGGGGAAACACACACTAAACCACAATTAGATGTCTCTAGTGTAAGACTGACAGTAACAAGTGTTACAAGGCTGGTGGCGGTGGGGGGCGACTGGAAACCTTATGCATTGCTGGTGGGAGTATAAAACGGCACAGCCACTTTGGAAAACGGATTGGCGGTTTCTTATGAAGTCACACATCAATTTGACATATCACCCAGCAATTCTATAACTAGGCATCTATTCAAGAAAGATGAAAAGATATGTCCACACAAAGCCAAGTGTGCAACTGTTTATAGCAGCACTGTTTGTGATAGACAAAATAGAGATGACCCAAATGCCCATTAACCGGTGACTAGATAAAAATGTTGGATATCCGTACACTGGAATATTCTTTGACAATGAAAAGGGATGAAATACTGACACGTGCTACAACACAGATAAACCTGGACACATTTTGCTGCGTGAAAGGAGTCAGACTTCAAAGACTGCATGTTGAATGACTCCATCATATGAAATGTCCAGAAGAGGCGGGTTAGCGTTTTGCTGGGGCAGGGAGTGGGGTGGAATGGATAGAAACAGTCGTGTGGGTTCTTCTCATGGTGATGGACATGTTCTTGACTGGATGGTGGTAAGGGTTGCACATCCCTGTAAGTTTATTAAAAATCATTGACTTTTAGTTTTACCAAGGAAACATTTTATGGTGTGTAAATTATACCTCCAGAGATCTGTTAAAAATAGAGACAAAATGCCATGTGAAAAAAGTATTTGCAGTACCTACAGTAGACAATAGTATTCGTAAAATATAAGTATCTAAAAATTGGTAAGAGAAAAAAATCAACACAATGAAACATGTGCAAAGAGTGTCAACAGGAGAAACAAAGAAGGATAAATACCAAGAGGCTGAGAAACAGGTGGAAACATCCTCAAATTCACAGTCGCCGGAAAATGATGGCAGCCACGAGGTGTCATGAGATTGGTTAAAAAAAAAAAAAGTAATGAGGATTTATGTTGGCAATTGGTTCTGAGAATTAGGTGCCCTTATTCACTGCCAGTGGGACTGTGCTTATGTTTACACACACACACACACACACACACACGATATAAGAGGGGGCATTTCAGAGGGAAGCAGGCACCAGAAGACAGATGGGAGGGAACCTCCTGCCCCAGGTGTCCCGTCCCTGTCGCTGTGTTCCCAGAGTGTGACCCTGAGCACCTGCAGCGCCTCCATGCCTCGGCTCTGAGCTCAAAGCAAACCTGCTGCGACTGTGTGTGGAGCCCAAGCGTGCAGGCTGTCAGCACAATCATGTTTATACTTTTGTAACAGATGTTGAAACAGGACTCTTCCTGCACCAGAGCTGACTGAAGGGCCAAGTCGATAGACAGGAATAGAAAACTGCTGGTTAACTGGCTCACTGAATTATGATTATTAGAGAATCCTATATGTGAGTAAAGGTACTCATGCAGGAAGTGCACTGCCCACCCCACTCCCTCGGGAGGGAGTTTGTCTAGGGGCCCCAGGGCACATGTATTAGTTGTATTTGTATTGTTCTACTTATTATAGGAACTGCACATTTCTTCCCTTCACCACTGTGAATTACTTTATTGTTAAAAACAATCTAATAGAAAAAATATTAAAAGACAATATAATAAAAAGATTGCATTCATAAGAGTAGCAAAATTATAAAATGCTAGTACTAAAGCTAGAAACCGTATGCAATTATTATATCTCTGGAACTACTAAACTTTTGGACAATCTCCAAGAAGGCCTGAAAAAAATGAAGTTATTTAGCATGTACTTGAATAAAAAGACTCAATATTTTCACAAGGTCATTTCTCCCAAGATTAGTTTATAGATTCACTGCCATCCTAATTAAAACCACAACAGTAATTGTCATGACCTGGACAAGCTAATTCTAGAATTCATATGGAATTCTAGAATAATCAGAATAGATTTCAAATCATATATAACGAATGTGGACTTGACCTACTAAACTACATAATGGTTGTGGACTTGACCTAATAAATTATATAATGATTGTGGGCTTGACCTACCATCTATCATGAAAAGCATGTTGGGATATTTGGGTTCTGTTTCGTTAGAATCCTACTTATCACCACTCATAAACACAAATTCAAGGTGTATTCAATATGAAAACTAACAAATCCAGCACTATCTCTAAATAAAAATAAATTAGTAAATACAAAGTAAGAGAACATATATATCACTGGGGATAAAGAAAGCTTTCTTTAAAAGTGCATTTAACATAATTGTTATAAAAGAAAATTAATACATTTGACAAGATCAAAATTAATGTCTTCTCCATACCTAAAACCAACATAAAATATCCTAAAAGATGAGACAGAGAGAAAATACTTGTGGCGTATATAACAGTGTTAATGTCCAGGATGTACAGTAAAATTCTAATTAGATTCATATAAAAATAATTCAATAGAGAAAGACACTAACAGGCAATTCAGGGTAAAGAAAATGGGAAACAAATCAATCTCTTGTGTCCCTGTAAATTGACGTACAGTTATTCTAGGAAGGAATAGGCAATACTTTA
The DNA here is from genome assembly GCF_011762595.2 of Tursiops truncatus. Classification (NCBI taxonomy): domain Eukaryota; kingdom Metazoa; phylum Chordata; class Mammalia; order Artiodactyla; family Delphinidae; genus Tursiops; species Tursiops truncatus. The sequence continues at coordinate 43,417,589 of NC_047048.1, read as the reverse complement.
AAAGGACGTGGTCGATCTTTATATAATGATGTGGACAGTACCTCTATGATAAATAGTTAAATAAACAGTTAAATGAAAAAGACACAATGGAAAATAGTAAGTTGGTTATGATACCAATTACCAAAACCCAGTAAACAAAACCCCCAGATGAACACACCCTCCAATTCCCCCAAAGAATCTGTGTAAACGCATAAAAAAGTCTAGCAGAACGCTCAACAAATTGGTTACAATAATGAATTCCAAGTGTTTCCTTCTGTAATTTTACTAACTCGAAAACACTGCTGTTTTGGGCTCCTGGGTGTGATGAGCCAGCTCCCGGTGGTCAGCAACCCGCCCGTTTTCCCACTTGTTCTAGGCGGGACCACACTTGGTCCTCATCAGGGAAGTGGTCGGGAAGCAAAGTTGCTGGGGAGGCAGTGCCCGTGATCGTCGCAGCAGCAGGTGCGGAGTCCGTGAGCGCTTCGTTCACCTGTCAGGAAGAGAAACCAAAGCGCCGCCCACCTTCCCCGGGTGGAGCAGCTTTGCTGCGATGCTCACCATCTTATCAATCCCACAGCCTCTTTGTTCCCATTTCCAGCTCGTCTCGGTTGTCAAAAATACAAGAAGGTTCACAGCACACTCTCCTCACAGGCAGCTGGGTGTGTTCCCAGCAGGAATTGGCTGGACGTGCAGAGAATAGCTTCCCCTGAACAAGAGTCATTCTTTCCACTATTCCTGAACCCACGAGAACATAAACGACAACACAGTTTAACCTCCTGACTCACAGCAAATATAACACCTCCTCAGATGTCAGAAACAAAGCCATCACCAGGCTGCTGACCACACCAACAAACAAAAGATAACGGTGCACTTTGGCCCAAATTGAATGAAGACATTCTTCCAGATTTTAGTAAGGCATTTGCTTTAAGAAGGTGGAAAACCTGCTTTTTCTTTTCAGTTACCTTCCATCAACTAAAACAAAGCAGTAGAAACAGGTTTGAGCTCAGGGCACAAACTCACCTCCCTTTGTAAAGCCCTGAAGAGTTCACTAGGCACATGGGCCATGCACCTCGCCTTCGGACCTGAACATGTTCCCGAGAGGTGGAAAGCTCTAGAGGAAGAAACTACAATTTACAAACCTTTGGCGATTTGCCCAATCCAAACCTTGGAAGCACCAAATCAGGAGGCTAAACCCTGGCCTGTGGCGTCATTCCCTTGCAGGGCCCTCCTGTTGCACTTGAACTGTCATTCACTCGCTCCTTTCGGGTGATGGCAGGAAGAAGAGGGGCCATCAGCCTGGTCACACCTGCCCTCTGCCTTCCCAGGCCACATGCATGACTTCCCGGGCTCCCAGGCGGCATGAAGTCGAGGGGCCGAGACCTGGCAGGGCAGGGGCTGCAACTCCCCATCCACGTCCCCTCCGCCACCTCTCTGCACCCCTGAAAGGACATGGGCATCCCTGGTACCCAACAGATTCCATCCAGGCACCAGGTTCTTTGCTTTCTCTGGCACCAAAGAAGTTTGTTCAGCATCCTGCAGAGATCAGTGCCCCAGGCAGCCTCCAACTAATGAGGGTTCAGGGTCAGAGAATAAAAGCCTCACTGCCCCCCCCACCCCTAGTGCACAGTCCTGCGGTGGGTGGGGGGCTCTACGTGCTCCTCATAGGGTCCCGGGGGAAGTGAGCCCCATGGCCCATCACAGTGGCTGCTCTTTGAAGCATCCTTCGTGTGACTCTTATCCTTTCTCTGTCTCACTCCTGCTGCCTGTGGTCATTTTCCAGATAAAGTATCAACACCCAAATCCTGTCTCTAGCTCTGCTTTGGAAGAACTAAAACAATACGTTGCATATGCTTTTATCTTGTTCATATTTGTTCTCCAAGCGCCCGGAGTAGAGTGGATGTTTGTCGAATGACTTTTAGTTTTATTTTTTAAAATTTATTTGTTATTTATTTTTGGCCACGTTGGGTCTTCGTTGCTTCCTGTGGGCCTTCTCTAGTTGCAGCGAGCAGGGACTACTCTTTGTTGTGGTGCACGGGCTTCTCATTGCGGTGGCTTCTCTTGTTGCGGAGCACGGGCTCTAGGCGCACGGGCTTCAGTAGTTGTGGCACGTGGGCTCAGTAGTTGTGGCTCACGGGCTCTAGAGCACAGGCTCAGTAATTGTGGCGCACGGGCTTAGTTGCTCCGCAGCATGTGGGATCTTCCCGGATCAGGGTTTGAACCCGTGTCCCCTGCATTGGCAGGCGGATTCTTAACCACTGCGCCACCAGGGAAGTCCCTCGAATGACTTTTAGTTACAGCAACTCCCCTTGAATCGTGTGTTTCTAAGCAGTGGGTGACGTCAAGTTAAATGACGGCAACAATAAAAACAAAAATTAATGATAAATCCACCTATTTCCCCTCTTGTGGGCTGGCTGCACGAGAGTACGGGAGAGAGTCAGATCTTGACATTTTTGTTTCAATTTCTGTGGTTAAATGTCTAAGCCACATCCATACCTGTGCCCAAAAGCAGTACGTGAAAATCGGTGCCTAGGCTGTGATTTCTATTTCACAGACTGTTGGGGGGGTGGGGTGGGGGTAGGTTTGACCACCTGAGGCATCATCATAAAGATCGTTGTGTCGGGTCCTTCCCCGGGGGACAGCCCAGGTCCCATGGCTGCAGGGTCCTGTCCAGGGTGCAGGGAAGCCAGGGGCCAAAGCCAGCTTCCTGTCTCCCTCTCTCCTCCCCGTCCCGTGGTCCCTCCTTCTTTCCTCCTCCCTCTCCCCTGGCCTTCCCCTCATGCCCATGGGGGTGTCTGGGGAGCTCTGGTTTTCAGCTGCTACCCGAGGACAAGAACATCTTGAGTGACTGGGGTTTGGTCTCAGGCACAGCCTGAGTGCCGCTGTGTCTGAGACTGGGCTTGAGGTCTGGGGCACGAGCTCGGCCTGACAAGAGAGGGACACTCTGTCTCCAGATGCCGTTGGCCCTGCACATCCGTCCCCCGGACCTTACTGCAGGTGTGGCCTGGGGCTGCGCTCAGGACAGAACGGAGCCTCAGGGATGCCTCTCTCCCATCAGAGCTGGATGGTCTCCAACGTGGGGCCTCAGGAGGAAATGGAAGCAGAGCTGCAAATTGCTCCCTGATTTCCCATGAGCCCCAGTGTGTGGGGGTCTCTAATGAGGTGGGGTCCAGGCGGCCAGAAGGGCTCCTGTCTTCCCTGGGATCTGGGATGCTGTGGGCACTGGGGGCGGGGGGGTGGTTCCTGGGATCCAGGGGTGACCAGCCCTGAGCTTACTGCACGTGGTGGAGGGTTTGTTGCTTCCAGGTCTCTGTCCCTGGGCAGGGATGCTGGGCACACTTGGGTCCCTGTCGCACCCACCACGCTGACATCTGGCCCGAAGGGACCTTCCCGGGAAGAAAGCCGGGCGTGAGCCGTGACTAAGAGACCCTCGCGGGCCAGGACCAGCCGAGACTCGCAAAGCCCACTGAGACGGGCCGTAAAGCCATAGCTGCAGGACAGGTCCTCGTCCTCGTGTTTCCTCCACACTTGATAGGTGAGCGAAAGAGACGACACTGATCAGAAAAGAGCATTAAAACCAGCCACCAAATCCATGACTAATGAGAAAGCAGCTAAGGGCAAAATTCCATCAGCAGTGGCCCTGCTGCACATCCCCTTGTCCCCTGGTCCCCGTGGAGAAGGAGGAGGAAGCAGAGACATTCGAGCATCCTGGCAGACGCTCTGCACTTCTGGGCAGGGCGCGGGCACCCTTCTGCTAATGGGAGGTGCTTGTCTGGGTGGAAATGCTCTGCACTTCTTGTTCTTTTCCTCAAAACACACAGTGAAGTAGAAGTTAGAGGCCGGGTATCTGAGTGCTGAGGTTGATTGGAAGCCCCCACAGTTCATATCAGCTGCTTCAGCCACAAGCAAGGCCCAGAGAACAAAGGAGAGTCCCTGGGGTGGCCCCCCACTAGCTGCCCTGTTCAGAGAAGGTTGGCTGTCCAGGGTGACACTCAGCCTTGATTCTGGGTTAAGGGAACAGTGACAGTGATGTACTTGTCACCCCTCAACTGTGAGACACATCTTTATTTTTTTTTGCGGTACATGGGCCTCTCGCTGCTGTGGCCTCTCCCGTTGCGGAGCACAGGCTCCGGACGCACAGGCTCAGCGGCCATGGCTCACGGGCCCAGCCGCTCCGTGGCATGTGGGATCCTCCTGGACCGGGGCACGAACCCGTGTCCCCTGCATCGGCAGGCGGACTCTCAACCACTGCGCCACCAGGGAAGCCCCAAGAGTTAGTTTCTAAATTAAGAATGTTTTCTTCCATCAATTATTCTTTCAGTATCTATATCGAATATGGTCCACAAGAATCTGATGGCTCTGAGCACCTGGAGAGGACTGGACTGGCCCATCTGGGTCTGAGTCAGCAGCATGTCACTTCCCACGCTCAGGAGGCAAGGGACAGAGTTGAAGATGCAGGCAGAGAGGCCAGAAGAAGGCAAAGCCTGTGGCTGGGCATCAGGAACCCAGGGCTTGATTCCGGCTTCATCCTTCTGACCCAGGTCACGTCACAGCCTCGCTGAGACTCGAAGGTCGACATCTGTAAAATGAGAGTGAGGCTACATTACAGCAACGGGAGTGACCACGTGGACAACTGTTGAGGGCCTGAGTCACACCAGACACTGCTCTGGCTGCGGGATGTGGCAGAGGGCACGGCCGCCTGCGTCCCTGCCTCGTGGTCCTTTCCACACTGTACATTTCCTAAGTTTTCACAGCAGGTGGAAAAGTGAGAACACGCGGGACAGTTTCTGGCATAAAGTGCCCAAACTGTGGTTGGATCTGGGGTCACCGGCAGACCGAGGGCCTTGGCCAGGGGTGTGCTTAGGTCAAGGGCTTCAGGATGGTCCAGCCCGGGAGCTGGCTGGTGGCCAGTGTACACAGGGATGTGGGAGGGGCTTTGTAGCTCAGCATCCTCGTCCCAGGAGCTGCTCAGACACTGTCAGCGGAAGCAGCTCCCTCCCAGCATCCTCGGCGCGGTCTCGGGGCCGCCATCATCCTAATTCTCAGCCCCGTTTTGGCACTAACCCTGACCCTGGCCCACTTCTGAGGATAACTAGAAGGGGGCTTGGCTACTCTGTCAGTGCATCAAAGGCCCCAAAGAACCAAGCAGCTGGATGGGTTTGGGTTGGTTGGATCCTATCTCCTCGTGTGATGGAGCCTGAGTTCCAGAGACCTGAGGCCTGGAGCCGTCTGCAGGTAAGAACACCCAGTGTCCCCGCCTGGGGGTGATGATGTGCTGACTCGGTGTGGACCACCTGCCAGAGGAGAACTGAGAAGGAGCTGGGGTCCTTCCAGGAGCAAGCGTTCATGGACCCCACGGTCATGCTGCCTCACCTGGGTCTCCTCCCTTGACCTCTCAGGACTTGGTGGCCGCTGCACGACAGCTCTCATTTGCCTATTTTGCTCCCAAGGGCTTTGCGTCAGGGAGGTCATCAAGGTAGCAGAAATCCGGGCACAGACCCTAGACCAATATGACCATGTTCTCTTGCCTGCTGTGCTGGAACAAATGACTTATACTTAGTGGCTTAAAAAACCAATGCCGTTGCTTCCTCTGGATGTTTTGGGTCAGGAATCCAGGCAGGGCTTGGGCAGGTGAGTCTTCTGCTCCCTGTGGAGTCGGGGTCTCATGGGTGGCGCTCAGCTAATGGCAGGGCTGGATGACCCTAGAGGGCTCCATCCACAAGCCTGATGTTGGGTGGCCATGCCTGGAAGTTGTGGCCTGGCTGGCCCCCTCCATCTCCATGTGGTCTCCGGGCCTCTCCCTGTGTCTCTCCAGCAGGGTTGTTGGCCTTCTTACTCCAGGACTAAGTGTTCCCAGGTGCAGGGGCTCAGGTGGAATCTGCAGGGCTTCTTAGGACCTTGCCCCAAAGTCCCAGAACGTCATTTCCACCAATTTCTGTTGGTCGAATAAGCTGCTAGGGTCGCCCGGATTCAAGGAGAAGGGAGGAGATGCATCTCTCGAAAGGAGAAAGACCTGCAGGCATTGTGGGGTGGGGTGGGGGATGGCTTGGACCAGCTTGGGGGCAAGCCACCATTGCAGAGTTCTAGAATGTGGGGTACAACCCTCATGAGACAGTTTCATCAAACTGAGAGTGAGGGTTCTACATCCTACAAGGGGTTGCTGACAAGGCTTCTCAGCTGAACTGCTGGATGTTTGCGACTCTGACTCATGGGGTCCCAGGATGGTCCTTTGAGGGGCTAGAGGAGCAGTCCTGGGACAGGCGCTGGGCTCCACCCTGGCTCCACTGCCTTCACCGCTCTGTGCCTCAGTTTTCTCAGCTGTACAATGTGCATAATGGTGTTGTCTTCACAGGAACATCGTGAGGTATGAGATAAATGAGATAAAGTCTAAGTACTTTCGCATTGCTGGAATATCATGGCCGCTCCATCGATGTTAGTAGCCATTATTATCCACATGAATCATCTCTAACCCACACAATAGAAATGGAGGCATTTTCTCCTCGTTTTATGCATAAAGAAGCTGAGGCTCAGGGGAAAATAAAAGTCTCTTCCCCAAGGTCCCAATGCTTATAATCTGAGAACTTAAACTCAGGTCAAGATGACAAGAGAGAGTGAGAGAGAATGATTTGGGGGCAGAAAATAGACTGAGAATCTGTCGGTGAAAGAAAGAAAGCAGAGAGTTTGGAAAGAGATGGAAGGGAAGCTGGTAAGTTTGGGGGAAGGTTGGTGGACAGTGCAGAGGTCCTGAGGGAGCTGTGGGCAGAGGGAAGGGAGGTGGCCACACAGCCCAGAGAGGTTCATGAGAGAGGAAACGGGTACAAAGCTGAAAGTGAGATCACAGGAGGATGAGTGTGGAAAGAACGCTAGAAGATGGGTGGAAATGGTTAAAATGGGGAGAAGTATTCGTCATTCAACTTTTCTGTAGAACGGACACTTGGCCTCGGCTCCTTGGGGATGTGTATCCTGTTGTAACTCACATAGATTCAGTTAAAATTCATTCATTTCCAAATGTTACAGTTTGTGGATGAATATAATTTCTTTATAGGACTCGAGCAGTAAAGAGTTGGGCTCTCCAGGAACTAATTAGGACAATAACAAAAACTTTAAAAAGGTCACGCACCAAAATGGACTCAGAATTAGAATCATGATGTGGCATCAGATGGTGCCACAGCTGGGACACGACTTCAGTCTCATCTGTTTATCTGTTGTCCTGAAGCAGCTGACGGCACCTGGGGCTCGGAGCTCAGGGCACTCACCTGAGGAGGACCCCAGCTCAGGGGAGATTGGTCCATACACGACTGAGTGTGGGTGAGGGGGGGTGATCTTCCGATGCCCAGAAAGGTAGATAAGATAGATTGCCTTGCTCCTGGGCCAGAGAGTTGCCAACTCAAACACGCACATGCACACGCGCACGCGCGCACACACATTTGATATATACCTTATGTCCAAATTACGGACTAAAAATTATTAAGATAAACACAGGTTTCATCAAAATTAAAACCTTTTGCTCTACAAAAGAACTTGTTAGGAGGATTAAAAGACAAGCTAAAGACTGGGAGAAAATATTTGAAAACCACATATCTGACAAAGGTCTCATATCTAGAATATATGATGCTCTTTCAGAACTCAACATTAATTTATTTGGAAAATGGGCAAAAGACACAAAGAGATATTTCACCGAAGATGGCCTACAGGTGTGAAGTAAGCACATGAAAATATGTCCAGCATCACCAGCTATTAGAGAGAGACAAATTAGGACCACGGTGAGCCATCATTACACACCCATTAGAACGAGTTAAAAAAAAACTGACAATACTAAATGCTGTTGCCGATGTAGAGAAACTGGGTCGTCCATATATTGTTTGTGGAAATGTAAAGTGGTCCAAACACTCTGGGAAATGGTTTGGCGGTTTCTCAAAAACAAACAAACAATCTAACTAAACTAAACATACACTTATCATGTAACCCGTTAATTTCATTCCTGGGCGTTTATCCCAGCGACATGAAAACTTAGGTCAACATAAATTCTGTACACGATCGTTCACAGCAGTCTTATTTGTAGTAGCTAAAAGCTGAAAATACCCAAACTATCCCTCATAGATGGTGGTTAAATAAATGATGGTACATCCATACAGAAGAATAAAACTCAGCAATAAAAAGGAATGAGTATGGTATATGGGGCATCTTGAATCAATCTGCAGAGAATTATACTGAATAAGAAGACTGTTCCTCTTCTGATTTTGATTTTGTTTTATAATTATATAAGATGTAACCCTTGGGGATAGCTGGGTAAATGGTACATGGGACCTCTCTGTACCAGCTTTGCAACTTCCTGTAAATCTATAGTTATTGCAAATAAAAAGTGTTTTTTAAAAAAGATAAAGACAGGCAACTGAATAAAAAATATAGAAACCTTGAAAAATTACCTCAAAAAGGAGAATATTTTACTGGCTAATAAACATATGAAAAGATAAACTGTCACTTTAGTCATCAAGGAAATATATATATATATATATATATATATATATATATAACATTTCTATAAATATATCTCGTTTCTATATATACACATTTCTATATATACATTACATTTCATATATATCTGCACTTCCTTGAGGACCAATGTGGTGGTCTCTCAGCCAGTTGTTGAAAAGGGTGTGAGGGAAATAGAATTCTGACACATTCCTAATGTGAATTTTAATTTGTGAAACCACTTGGAAAGGTGTTTGGGAGTCTTCACCAGGACAGAACATACCCATCAGAAATCCATTCCAGAATTATGCCATATTTACACCGAAGACATGTATGAGAATGTTTATAGTGACAATTTTGTACCAGCAAAGTCAATAGCAGAATGGGTAACTGCACTCTTACCTCCCAGGTTGTCTTTCCTGCTGGACTCAGTCTGGGACTTGGGCTCACTCTGCATGTTGATACTGACTCAGAGGCCTTCCCAGGTGGTTCTTATCTGATGCTCTCATCACCACAGCCTGGAGGAGCTGATACAGAGCGTTTGTCTCTGGATTAATATCTGCTCCTTCCTTCCAAGTGCCTTCTCGGTTCGCTAATCCTCTAGATGAAAACGGACAAGGAAGCCACTCCCCAGCCACTCTCTACACCCCCTTCCTCCACAGAGGTAATCAATTTTCCGACTTCCTTCCCTGTAGACCGGTGTTTGTACACTTCCTGTAAATGGAGTCATTTGAAGTGTGTTCTTTGGAATCCAGCTTCACTGTGTCTGTGAAGTTGATCTCGTTGTCACGTAGAGCAGTGGTGTATTTTTTCTACGTGCTGGGACAGCTTCCCACTGTATGAATAAACCATACTTTTCATCCATTCTAGTGTCAATGATGTACATGTGGGTTTTTCTTGCAATTATAACAGGGCTATTATGAACATTCTTGTACGTGCCGTAAATGTCTGGACAATAAGCTGCTATATCATGAGGTATATGCGTGTTTAGATTAATAAACGCTGTTCAACAGTTTTCCAAAACGTTCACCAATGTACAGAGATGGCAGTGTGAGTTTGAGTCTCTACCTGCTCACAAACACTGGTCTTACAGGACTTGCTCTGTTCTATTTTGGCCATTCTGACGCGTGTCTAATGGCCCCTCTCCTCTGTGATCATCTGCACCTCCCTGAGGACTAAGCTATCAAGCCCCTTTCATGCGTGATGAGCCCTCTGGCTGAGCCCTTTCACCCAGTGCCTGTTCAGCCTTCCACTCATTTTCCTTCCCGTTGCCTGTCTTTTATTGATTTGTAGATGTTAACAGTCCACTCCACTGGCCTTATTCTCTGTCTCTATTGTCTGCCTTTTACTCATTCAATGATGTTTTCTGATGAACGAACAGTTAAAGGGACAGTCTGACTCAGCAGTCTTTTCCTTTATTGCTGGATGTGCTTTTGTTCATGTTCAAGAAATCCTTCCCTCACTTGAAAGTGATCAAAATACTCTCCTACATTATTTTCCAGAAGCTTGCTGTCTTTCAAGGTTATGTTTTTAAGGAGAGGGAATGTTACTTTTTTTCCTTTCTGTAAATACGTACACACATCTTGAAATACAGAAGGCAGAAGAATGAAAAGAAATGTCTGTGGTCTACACACACTGGACACGAACGGTGAAGATCAGAGTGTGGTCGAAGCTATTGCATAAGCTACAGTTCAGGCACATTTGAAAAGCAAAGTGGAAATATGGGAAGAAGTAGAGAGCTCTCAGTATTTTACAAAAAGAGCAGTGGAATAAGTTCCTTTAGAAATAGAAAAACCAGTCAGCGTATCACCAAGATAATCTCTAGGCAACCAAAATCTTGTCAACTTAAAGCTTGCCTTACTTTAGAAAAGCTGAGTGTTTTGCTTATCAAAATTGAACAGAGCCCTGACAAGTGTGCCTGTACTTGTGGGAAAAAATGCTTTTCAAAACATATGTATATGTGTATATATAGATATATATATATTTATGTACACATACACACACACACACACACACACACACTTTGGTCTATTATCAAAGCTTCTACTAAGATATTTTTTGCCCTTGTTATACAAAAGAGGGAGGTGGACCAGAAAAAGAAGCTGGCACTGGTTCCCATGATTTCTGTCCACATCCACATCCACATTGTGTCTAAAGGCATCCAAGTTGGCTTCGTCCTCATGTGAACCCTGAGGCAAGGATTTGTTTGCAAACAGGTCACCTGGTCAAGGATCCCAAGAAGTTCCTGAAGGGGGGAGCAGATGTGAGATGGGACGGGGACCCAGCTGATAAGAGGATGCCTTAACCAGAAAGTCAGATGGGCCACTGGAGCTGCTTCTCCAGGGATTTGGGAATCGGTGTGGGACATGCATCTCGGGGTCATCTGCTCCAAGGGACAAGGGGGCTGGGGCATCCACCCACCAGGGCCGTCGGCCTGCGAGGGAGGGCTGCGGGCGAGGCGTGATCCTCCTGCACTTTCTGCTTCCTGGGACAGCGCTGACTCTGCTGCCAGGGAACGTCCTCCGACGCTGGCATCCTTGGTGGGGATGGTGGTTCCTGAGCGTCTACTAGAGGAAAGACTCCGTGCGAGGACTGTCCATCCCCTGGAGCTCCTCTGTGGTGGACAGACAGGAAAAGGTCAGAAACTTCCCCACCAAGAGAGGATCACGGGTGCTGTGCTTTTCAGAGAGATTTCTGCTGGGCTGTAACTTTTGTTGGATCTCATGAGACAAAGGACCCCTCAGAGCAGCCTCCAGACAGACTCCCCGGCTGGGCTTCTGCGGTCTCAGCTGGGTGATCACAGGTAAAACCCGAGAGATCCAGGGCGTCCCCTGGGTGCGCGCCTCCAGCAGAACCCTACGTGATGACAGCAAAACAAACTACCGTCCACGTGCCAACGGGATTAACATGAGACACAGAACGTTTGAGTGAAAGAAAAGGGACAGTAAATGGCTCAATTTATATTAGGTTCATAGACACCAGTCTATGGGGATGGAAGTCAGTATCACTTTAAGAGAGAAGGGCTGTGGAGAGGACCGTGGCCCTTCATTGATTTGTTGAATACATATATTTAGCAAGAAAACAAAGGAGTAAGAATAAAGCAAAAAAACCAAGTGTTTCTGTAGCAAGGTCATGACTTCCGCCCCCCACCCCAACCCAGCGCCTGCTGCTGTTCCAAGAAAAAGCTGCTGGCGGGGAGGGCACGACCCAGGGACCCAGCCCCAAAGACCTCACGGCTCTGTCCTCCTAGAACAGGACCACTCACGCCCCGGGAGTCCGCTGTGAATCGGGTAAAATGAGAGGATCCCACCAGCGGATCCCCACGACTCAGTTCGTATCCTGGATCCGGCTGCTACGAATCCCCTCGGTCCTCTCCATCTGCAGGGGGAACACTTTCACCCCAGAATCGAGGCTGGCCTTGCAATTTGCTTTGACCAACAGAGTCTCTGGGCGTCAGCCTTAGGCTGGCAGCAATTACATCCACACTGTGGGGAACCCAACCCCCGTGCCGTCAGGAAGCCTTGACTGGACGACTGGACCATGGGGCCTTTGGAGAAGCAGACCCGGGAAGGACAGGGAAGGGGGAGGCATGGAGTCTTCTCGGGCCTTCAGCCAACTGAATGCGGCCAAGGGAGTGGTCCCAGCCTGTGCCGCAAGGGGGGGCACCACCCTGCCCCGCTCGAATCCCTGACCCACAGAATTGGGAGAAATAACCAGCTTTTGCCGTGTGGAGCCACTGAGCTCTGTAGTAGATGGTGGTACAGACCCAGGTAAGGGAAACGCTGGCAAAACCTAGAGGCAGAGCATATGCCCACGTCCTTCATCACACACGTCACTGTGGTTTGTACTCTTCCCAGTTTGTTCTTGGTGCCAAGAACCCCTGTCAGGCCCGCCCTTTCCCGGCACTGTCCCTCTAGCTCTCAGCTAACTCACCCCGGGTTCTGCCTCAGCTCTGAATGGGACAGACTGAGCCTGGCGGGTGGTCGGCCAGTGTCCTCAGATTTCCTCTGCTGAGTGCGTCTGGCCCTCCACGACTGCCCCCCACCACCCTGAAAGGAGGGCCCGGGGAGGGCAGGGCGAAGCCCTGTCTCCTAACCCCCTGCCTCTCTAGGGCCACACGCTGCTAGCCCGGTGATGCCAGTGCAGGCTCACAGTGAGTGTGGTGGGCTAGATGTGTGTCCAACTAAAACCTAGATGCTGTTTCAACAAAGACACACAGAAGAGTTCCTTGCATGTAGTTTTCAGTATATAAACATGGAAAGCGTCAAAATTAAACTTTTCCCTCAACTACACCAAATAATCCGCCCTGATCTGCCTGGCTCTCTCTATGAAGCTATGTTTATGCTTCCAGAATTTTCATCCTCATCACGGGCCGTTCCTGTGACGCTTGCAGACGCAGTGCTCATGGGGTCGGCGGGCCAGTAGTTGCCGCTGGTGGTCGGAGGATCGCCCCTACGACCTTCCCTCTCAGTGGGGCCTGGAGCCTCTGACAGTCCCTGGCCTTGGTTTTCATTGACATATTGACTTTCGTATTTTCTTCTTGCTGCCTTTAATTTCTCTCTCTTTAGATCAAATCTAGACCCAGTGCACAGTTGCTTGGAGACGGTATTTCATAATGTTGACTTGCTTACTGGATGCAGACACCCCACTGCTGGGATTGACTTCATGGCTGTTTGTGGGATGCGGGGTGTGGGGCGAGAAGCGACTGGACCCTCTGCATCTGTGCTTTGTCGTCGGTAAGATGCGGGATGTGACAGTACCTGTGTTTTCAGGGTTAAATGAGCTAATGGGATGAGGTGCCTCGCGCAGAATGAGATCGCACCGATTGTTCTGCATCATGACCGATACCACCGTAGCTTCCTTTTCTGTCTACACATTACAACTCAGCTTATGGCGGTGAGGGTCCACCCACCGAGCTTTGATCCGCGGGGACAGAGGGGACCACGATATTGGAAATGTCAGCTACTTTTTTTCAGGAAGAGAGAAAGATAGTGTTCAGGAACGTTTAATCAAAATCAGGACCTTTCAGAGCTCCTGACTCCCCCATCCCTAGGATGAAGCGATGTTCAGAGTTGCTCTTCTGTGGTGCGGGCTTCTGGCACTGGGAGATGCTGTGATTGATACCCACGGAGGCCGCAGGAACTATGGCTGTTTCTGTGGACGAGGCAGTGATGTCCTGGGGACGATGCGAGCTCCTGTCCCCCTTGGCGTCAAGACACACCACGAGGAGGTGTGATCGGTGGGCATCTGAGGTCTTGAGTCACAGGAAAATGCCCTGTGCCATTGCGTACCTCCCTCTGTTCGATCCTAAGCGCTTTAGCTGGAAATCTACCCAGAGACACCACAGGCTAAACCTGACCCACATCTGAGCCGTGTGACCTGAGCCATGATCACCTTGCACAAGTCATAGCTACCCAGGAAAATCAGACTGTTGAACCAAATTATGTTCAGTCTCCAAACAGTTGTTTAACTATTAGAATCAAGTGTTCACACGTTGGTAACAAAGATTTGGAAACAAGGGACTGTAATTTCATCTCTTCCTCAAGCACGATTCATGAGGATTTTTTTTTAGAATAAGATACCCCCCTTGACTCCTGCAAAACAAATTAGAAGACAAACACCACATCAGCCTCATCACACTTGATCTAAACTCTGCCTCTTCTCTGAGTGGATGTTTGCAGATTAATGAGGTGATGTTCTTTAAAGAACACAGAGTCCCGTGCATTAAAGATGCAACCAAAATGTAGAGTTTTTTCAAATCAATCTTGGAGGATACGCTGTAGGGCCAGCATATTACAGTGGTGCTGTACAGTAGAAATCTAAAACAAGCTACATACGTAACTTTAAATTTTCCAGCAGCTACATTAAAAGGAGTAAAAAAAAAAAAGTGAAATTAATTTTAATAATATTGACACAACATATCCCAAACCTTTTTATTTCAACCTGTAACAGATGTACAAATGTTAGCAAGGTATTGTGCATCCTTTTTTCATAATAAGTCTTTGAAGTCCAGTGTGTGTCTACACGGCAGACCCTCTAATTGTGGACTCTCCACGTTCTGGGAGCTCCATAATCACGTGTGGCTCGTAGCTGTGTGGTGGGCAGAGCAGATTCACAGGAGGAAAGTGAGGGTGGGGGTCTCAGCCCCTCCCCAGTGACTTCTAGGGGTACTGTGCCCTCAGCTTCTCCAGCCCCTGCATCTCTGCTCCCCCTTCTGGAGCATTCTGCCTTCCCCTCGCACCCCCAGTCCCCTGACAAGCCCCTCTTCTCCCCCCAAGTCCTAATCAAGTGTCAGCAGCCCTGGCTAGAGCTTCACACCCCGGCCTCCTCCAGACACAGTTAATTCAGAGTTCTGTTTGTGCGCTCAGCACTCCTTTTATAATAATTTGTCTTCAGGGTTTTCCCTCCCCGTGCAGTGCGTGTCCTGAAGGCTGGGCTGTGTATTCTGTGAGTAGAAACGCTGACGTAGCCCAGGTGCTGAATCAATGGCTCCAGATCTCAATTTTAAGCTCAGGCCTTGGGAGGCTCCCAGGGCTGCCCTCTGCCTTCCTGCTCTCTGTCTGCAAAGGCGCTGGAAGGGCTGTGTGAGATGCCCGTGGTCTCCGATGTGACATAACCATGTCGATAAATCCTAATGATTAGTGATAAAATATTAATACACCTTTGCTTTCTTATGTATTACCCTTTCCCACCTTGGAAATGACCTGCTAATTAGAGCCCGATGGCCAATTAACTAGGAAACGGCATGAATTTGTCTGAAAACAAATGCATCTTTCAGAAAGCATGAGCAGATTCTGTCCAAAAAGAAGAAAAGACAGGACGTGCATAGAAGGTTGTCTTATTTTGGATACGGGAGAGTCAAGGAGGTAAAACATGATGGAGTTGGTACAGGATATTATCAGGGTACTAGCACTCATGTCCAGCAGTAGGTTCCCAGGATTTATTATGTTACTTAGAATAAGTAACAAATGGTTCATTGAATAAATAAACATAAAACAGCCTGTATCCAAATCCACTCACCAGGGAACTCACAGTGCTGGCCTGTTGGCTTTGATACTTTTCCACACTGACACCCTGTTGGTGGACCACCTTGTCCTTGTGTTGAATTAGTTCTGCCTGTGCCCTGCTGCTTTTCTTCTCATCGCAAGTATTTTTTCTCTTTATTCATTGTTTTTCCTTCTGTGTCCTAGCTTTCCAGTACCATTCCTTCTCCAGTTTTCACAATTCTTAAATCCTCCATCCTTCTTGAGTTCTTGTGGCTGGACTAATAATAAAATTGACACAAGACTAATGTGTCCCATTAATATGGGGAAAAAAAGAAGCAAAAATTGTTTATTGGAGTATAATTGCTTTACAATGTTGTGTTAATTTCTGCTGTACAATGAAGTGAATCAGCTCTGTGTATACCTATACCTCCCTCTTGGACCACCCTCCCATCCCTCTAGGCGGTCACAGAGCCCCGAGCTGAGCTCCTTGTGCTATAGAGCAGCTTCCCACTAGCTATCTATTTTACTCATGGTAGTGTATTTATGTCAAACCTAATCTCCCAATTTGTGCCACCCCACCTTCCCCCTGTCAGAGTCCACATGTCCGTTCTCTACATCAACGTCTCTATTCCTGTCCTGCAGATAGGTTTATCTGTACCATTTTTCTAGATTCCACATATATGCATTAATATACAATGTTTGTTTTTCTCTTTCTGGCATACTTCACTCTGTATGACAGACTCTAGGTCCATCCACATCTCTACAAGTGACCCAATTTCGTTCCTTTTTATGTCTCAGTAATATTCCGTTCTATATATGTACCATTCGTGTGCGGGAAGCTCTCATAGAAATGGGACCTAAGAAGTGGCCAAAGCAGGCAGCTTTTATACTTTTTAGGCAAAGAAACAATACATTTGTGAGGAGTTGACAGGACAAAGACACAGGTTTTGGTGTCCGAATAGTGAAGAATTGAAACAGAGTTTGGGTTTGGGGCAGTGAATGAACAAGGTTATTTATACAGCTTCTCTGCCTGGGGCCCCTGTCTCTGGGGATAAGGGTGTCCTTCTACCTCCTTGTAGAGGGAGGACACCTTTCACACGAGAGATCTATTTCCTGCTTCAAGGGGACAGAGAAGAGGTCAACGCATCCCTCTTGCATTGGCCGTTTCTTAAATAACTTTAATTTAAAATATTCAATATGCCGTCGAGGTATAGTTGGGGGTGACCTCGCCAGGGCCCCACCAGCATCAATGGGCCCATTTTACTGCCTGGGGATCTGAGGCCCAGACCTGCAGTGGGCGAGGGCCACAGACTGAGCACCGGGCGCTGGGACCCCTCAGTCCCACCCGGTCACCTCCCTGAGAGGCTGAGGCTGGGCTGGGTTGCAGGCAGCGGTGGCCGCCCAGCATCATCAGCATCATTGGCGGGCATCGTGGCCCATCTGTTGGAGGAAGCCTGCACTGCTGACACCACACAGGCCATCTTGGAGTAATGAAGGGGTGGGTGACATCTCAGGGCAGAGGTCACAGCCCAAGAAGAGGCAGAAAGAAAAGGCCCTAGCTTTGCATCTGCTTTCAGTTTTCCCCAGAAGAAATAGTTGCTTTATTTTTAAAATGTATCCCCTGTGCATTAAAACTTTCTCTTCGGGGGTCATGTTTTTCCCATTAATCTTCTTCGGTGATTTTTGGCTTTTAGCTGTATGAAGGCTCTGCAGCTCATGGTGGGGGCATCCTGCAGCCTGGCCTGTGGCCCCCCTCCTGAACCGCATCCTGCCCCCTCCTGAGTCCAAGGGCCTGGTACCCGACTGGCCCCAGGCAGTACTGCTGGGAGGTCTGCTCAGAACCTCACCACCCCCAGGAGCCTGCCTCTCCCAGGGGCTCCCTGGGAGATATCGGCTCTGAGCAGAAAGGTTGTTTGCTTTCAACTGAGAGAGTAAAGCACTGGTTGGAAACAATCTCATCACCTCTTTAAAACCAAGGACGCAACACTGAAGCTATTTACCACGTGCACAGAACTAACCCAGAACGCTCCCAGCGGTCCACTTGGAAAGTACATTTTCTAAACTGCTTTAATGGGAAAAAGTACACCAGTTCCAAGACTACTTAGAACTTTCACTTAAATAATGATTTACAGAGCTTTCAAGTTAACCTTACAAAATACTTCTAAGGTTCGGGGAACCTTTTTCCTTTCAAGATAGCTTTTGGTACCCATGGGGCTCAGGGCAGGCCACCCTCACATATGCCACATTGGCATGTTGATTATTTTGAATTAAAGTTACTTTAGAAGCAGCCGGTACAAGAAGGGCACACTGACCCTCCTCTGTCCCCCTGAAAGTGGGAAATAAATGTCCCAGGTGAAAGGTGGTCTCCCCGTACCAGAGAAACCTCTTTGTCACCAGAGAAGGGGAACACAGGGCTGAAAAGGGTGCGTACACAAACCAATACTTCTTCATTCATTTACTGCCCCAGCCCAAACTTCTTTGTCTTGTCAATCCCTCACAAATTTATTGTTTCTTGGTCTAAAAGGTATTAAAACGGTCTGCTTTGGTCATGTCTTTGAGTCTCATGTTTTTATGAATTCCCATACATACAAAATTAAAATTTGATCCTCTCCTGCTTATCTGTCTCATGTCAATTTAGTTATTAGAGCAGCCAGAAGAACCTAGAAGGGTAGAGGAAGAAAAGGTCTCCCCCGCCCCCACACACAGTACCTTATGTCTTGAAAGTTCCATTAGTCCTCACTTTATGTAGCCCTTCAATATTAATCCCCCCCTCTTCTAACATCTTTATTGGAGTATAATTGCTTTACAACGGTATGTTAGTTTCTGCTTTATAACAAAGTGAATCAGCTATACGTGTACATATATCCCCATATCCTCTCCCTCTTGCGTCTCCCTTGCACCCTCCCTAACCCACCGCTCTGGGTGGTCACAAAGCACCGAGCTGATCTCTCTGTGCGATGAAGCTGCTTCCCACTAGCTATCTATTTTACAATAACCAGGACATGGAAGCAACTTAAGTGTCCATTGACAGATGAATGGATAAAGAAGATGTGGCACATAATATACAATGGACTATTACTCAGCCATAAAAAGAAACGAAATTGAGATACTCGTAGAGAGGTGGATGGACCTAGAGTCTGTCATACAGAGTGAAGTAAGTCAGAGAGAGAAAAACAAATACCATATGCTAACATGTATATATGGAATCCCCCTTTTTAATTAATAAACTCTTAATTTTGAGCTAGTTTTAAATTTACAAAAAAATTGCAAAGGTAGTACAGAGGGTTCCCTAAGCCTCTCATCTAGTTTCTCCTGTTATGAGCAACTTATATTAGCATGTTATGTTTGTTCATTAATGGACCAATATTGATATATCAATATCAGTCACTAAAGTCCATCCTTCCTTCAGACGCCTTTTGTGTTTCAGGATCCCATCAAGGACAGCGTTGCGTGTGGTCCTCATGTCTCCTTATGCCCCTCTTGTCCATGACAGTTTCTCAGAATTTACTTGCTTTTGATGACCTTGACAGTTTTGACGCCCACTGGCTGGATATTTTCTGGAATGCCTCTATTGGGACTTACCTGTTTTTCTCATGGTTGGACGAGGGTTCCGGGTTTTGGGCGGGAGGACCACATTGCATCATATCAAGGGTACATGCCATCGTGGAGAATCCATTCTTCTTGCCTTTTCCAGCTTTTATAGGATGACTGCACCCTTGGCTGTGGCCCCTTCTGTCTTCAAAGCCCCCGATGGCTGGTTGAGTCTTTCTCATACTGAGTCTCTCTGACACTGACTCTTCCCCCTTCTGCCTCCATCTTCTATTTGTAAGGACTTGTCATTGCCTTGGGCCCACCTGGATAATCCACAATAATCCCCTCATCTCAAGGTCATCTGATTAGCGAATTTAATTCCACCTGCAACCTTAACTCGCCCAGGCGTACAATTACACACTCACGGGTTCCTGGGATCAGGACGTGGACATCTTTGGGGGACCATTTATCTGCCTACTGCAAACCCCCAAATCTGGGTGCTATGTGTGCTCATTACAGTTGGAGTATCTCAGGCCATCTCTGCAGAAAGAGCAAGGAAATATACGTGTGTATGTATCAACATGCACATGGACATATATCTATAAAGTTTTATACATAAATATATGTATATCCATCTGTAACTACGCTAAGTTAAACGTAAATTCCTATTGATGTTGCTAACTCCAATCCATTTTCATGTGGATCCTTCCAGACCTAGATTGTCTGTAACCTTCCCCTCCAATAGTGAGATACCTGGCTCCCATCCTCTGCTTTCATTTTGCCTAATTGTTCGTTTCTGGTGTAGGTGGATGATGGGTTCAGACCTGCTTACCTGTGCCCCTGCTGGAAACAGTTTTATAAGTTAGAGTATGATGTTCGTGTGCGTGTCGTTTTGCCTTTAGTCCTACAGGCTACACTCACTTCTAAAGTTACTTAGGTCAACACTTTGATACCCTACTCCTTTCAGTAAGGTTATTTCATATATTTGCAATAAAGTTTGTTTGTTTGTTTGTTTGGTCATTGTCAGAATTCCATTCTGGGATTCCAGCCCCTTTGAATATAAAGGATTTAAATAGGAGGGTAGGATGAAGAAGGAGAGTACAAGCGTCCATGAGCACAGAGGACAGGGTATTAGTGAAAATAATCCAACTGCCCAGAAATTCTCGCGCCAGGAGTGCCCAGTGTCATCTTGATAGCTCAACTCACTCCTAGCCATCCTTCAACGCCCCCTGTGAAACTGTGTGTTTCCCTAAATGCCTTAATCTTCTTTTCCTTTCCAGGCTGAACAAAATCATGGTGTTCCAGCAGTGAGACTGCTCTATTTTTAAATCTGTGATAAATAGGTATCCACACTGCTGGTCTCCATAAATGAATCCCATGTGTTTCCTTAGTGCTTCAAGCTTGTTTGTCTTGCAGATCTTAACAGAACTCTTCACATGCCTGTGTGTCCTGTTCTCCCAAGCGCAACCGGAGGTCATCTTCTTTCTTGCAGATGTATATAGGTCTGCAGGTCTTGGAAAAATTCGTGCCCAAGAAAAGGATGCTGAAAAATAATGAATCAAAGAAAGAACGCCTGCTGTTCCCTCTGTAGGTCCACCAAGTCCCCCCTCCTCCCACTTTACCATTTGTGGGGTCAGTCCTGGTCCTTACCTAGTACAGGTGTCTGGTCCATCCACCTGTGCACCCTGGAAGAGGTGACTTCCAGAGGAAATGGCCAGTTTCTAGCCATTTGTTTTGGGTCAAGGTGGGGAAACATTCTTCTCTTCCCATAAACAGAATCATGGTATCACTTTCCTGTTGGCTAGAAACCTATTCATTTTTCAGAGCAAAGTTCAAGGTCCATGGGTTTTGTGATGTTCCCTCACATGCTAGTTTCCATTCATATTGCCCATCTCTTGATTCTTACACCATGGGCTGGCTGTCTGGGCTGATACCTGGATCTTTTAAATGTATTTCATCGTGCTGGTCACATTTCCATGTGCTCACCTCCTCAAAAATACAGTAACTACCAGAGGTGGGATCCATTTATCCACCTTCTTGTGCTCATCATGACACCTTACATGCAGTAAGTGGTCAGCGGATTCAGGAAGATTGAGAATTGAAAGTGACCTCCTACATGCAGTAAGTGGTCAGCAGATTCAGGAAGATTGAGAAATGAAAGTGACCTCCTGAGATTAATTCATCATCCAGGGTAAGAGTCTCCTTGTATGAAGGGCACACGCCTGTGGTCTCCCCCAATGTGAGAGAGACTTACTGCTATTCATCACTCCACAGCAGAGAAAACCAAACACGTGAATGCTCACACCTTCAGAGGTATTAGGTAAGCCAGGGTCTCCTCTGGGCTTTCCCAACAGCAGACCTGCTATATATTTCTTGGTGCAAGTACTTTATGTGAGAGGTGATCCCAGGAAGCACAGTGAGGAAGGGGAGGGAAGAACAGACAGGAAGTCAATGAAGGTGCATCACTGAGCTGGTGATGCTGCAGGCAATGGCATCTCCGTCTCACTGGAGACCTCAGAGGAACGTCGTGGAATTCACCTGGGAGCCGTCACCGTAAGGGGATTCATCCACTGACTCCTGACCCTCACGGGCATACTTATCCCTGGGGACATTAACCACTGCTATCCCAGCACCACTCCACATGCACTCCCACTGCACTCCCAGCTGCACCTGTGGGTGGGCTGAGGGGCTTCTCGGTTTTGGAGAGGACCCTGAGGCTGGAGAGCAGAGAGCCCTGAGCCCCTTGAGGTGGGACCCAGCATGTGCACAGAGCTGCCCGGAGCAGCCACACTGACTCAGGTGGTCTAAGGGGTGGGGCGGGGGAGGCATGAACGTGCTTATTTCATGAAGTATTGCTTGAGCTTCAGAAAAACAGGGTAAGACACAAAACGATGACTTACGCCATTCACCTAAGTCTCAACTGAGAGGAGTCTTAGATTAGACTTTTGTTCTTGACATTTTATCCTAAGCATGAGTCTGCTGTGTGTGTTTTTCTGACTGAGTTTTGTAGAATTGGATTACTGCAGCTCCGCTCAACAGGCCGCTCTGGCTGCAGTCCACACAGGGATATAAACTCAGGAGTTAGAGCATCTGCCAAAGCCCATTTTTGTAGTTGGTGAGGGTTTCTGTCTGAACCAGCAGAGCACTAATTCGCAGATTCCAGCAAAAGGAGTGTTGGAGGATCTGTCATTTAAGACCTACTCACCCATGCTGGGAGGGCCCCGGGGCACATCTCTCACCATGACCATGAGAAATAAACTTGTGTGGGCCCCGCATCCTTGAAGAGCTCTGTGATCATTCTTCTTCTCTGTAGGTCAGAACTCACAGTGGGAAAGGCAGGCACTGGACTGTGATACCTACATGCAACGGGATTAACTGGATCCCGGGTGGAAGGGCCCAGTGGGGGGACCAACCACCAGAGGCCAGGTGTGGTCACCATGACGACACCATGAGGACAGTCTGACTCAACTGACCTCTAGTGCTGGTGAGTTAATCTTTGTGTTCACTGAATAAATATTCTCGGCGGCTGGCAGAATCCCCCTACTTATGCCCTGACATGTGGAGTGAGGGCTATTATGGTGGAAAAGGCCAAGAGGAACCTACTAGAACTTCCTCTACCCAGAAAATGATCAAATAAAAGCCATCCTGCATTCCTGGAGGGACCCCAGGGATTTGCACCACCATCAAGAACTTGACAGATGCAGGGCGGTGCTTCCCACCACACCACCCTTCAATTCACCTGCTCAGTCTGTGTAGGAGAGAGACGGGCCTTGGAGAACGACAGTGGATAACTTGAATCTTAACCAGGTGGTGACCACAGTGGCACCTCACTGATGGAGCAAATCAACACTTCCTGGTAACTAATGCACTGCTGTTGATCTGGGAAGTGCTGACGCCCTGCAGGCTCCGGGGGCGTAGGTGAGGGCTCCTCTGTTCTCACCCCACCTTGTCGCCGATCCCTGATGTCCCCTCTGGTCCAATGACACAGAAACACCGCCCGGGGAAGTGGAGGAGCTGGGGGGCACGGTGGCAGTCAGCCAGGCTCTGCACCAGCCACAACTTCTGGCTGGCAGTGCCACCCCCAGCCCCTGTGGTGCACGCTCTATGCTGGGATGAGCACCTGTTATCCACAGCAGTAACTGGCTGGACACCCACCCCTTCTTTTCATCCTGCTCTTCCCTGACTCCCTTTCCCACCTTATGTTTCTGTTACCAATGTCTCCTTGGCTCCCAAATAAACAATCAGCACTGGGGTCCTGTCTCGGGTTTGCTTCCAGGGCACCTGCATGAAGGCAGGCAGGCTGTGGAGAGGGAGGTGATGGGACGAGGCATCCTGTGTCCACCAGAGACGGGCCAAGGTCCACAGAGCAGGGATGTTCCCCCTGATCGTGACAGCACCACAGTGACAGCAGTGCCATCTGTGTGAGGTTATATCTTCCGGGTCTTGCTACACTGAACCCCCACGACAATGCAGCGTGGTGAGTATTTTTGCTGTCTTTGCAGGGCCTCCATAACTGAGTCCACAGTCCGAGTGACATGTTTGGGGAATGTTGTTAAAGCAGACACATGGCAGGATCCTTATCTACACCCACAAGACAGCAGGGAAGACTTGGTTACACCCATTTACACCCTCCTTCTCCCCAGATATATGAGTCAATACACAGCTGTCCCTCAAAGACGGCACTCACAGTGGACACTGGAGGAAAGGACAGCTCGGGCCGTCCTCCTCCCGGATCAGTGCTCTCACCCTCTGTTCCTGCAACTTTCAATTTGGGTCGGCTTTGACTGCAGGGAAAGGTGGTCTGCAGGGAGAGGTGGTTAAGTCTGCTCGGTCAGAGATGCCGAATGAGAGATTTTCCACGACTGATCCGAAGGAAAATTAGAACACTTCCTCCACTCATGCTAGGTTTGGTGAAAGGTAGCATGTTGGAAGGTGAAGACGTAAAGAACTTGAACTTCCAGAGGACCGCAGGGGCCCCCAGGATGTGATGAGAGAAATCAGCTCCTTTTGTGTCTTTCTCCAGACGGTAGATACATACCTGTTGTGGACAGAAGTGATGCCCGAGACTTTTGGACCAAAATGTGCAGGAGCTGCTGGGTAGCCTTCCGCTCTCTCCTGCCCGGTGACCCTGGATGCCACCCGTCTGCGTGGAGGGAGTCGTAGGATGGAGGACAATCTCACTTGCCTGACTCAGACTTTGAGCGAAGGAGAAAAAGGCCTGTGGCCCCACTAAGCTATTGCGGTGCAAGCCTTGCTGCCTCCTGCAGCATGAGTTAGAGTACCCTAACCAGCAAAACGGCACTGTGCCGAAATATGGGGTAATAAAAGGCGTAAGACACATGGTCCTTGCCACCAGGAAATTCACTTCGTGATCTACAGCACTGTCCTCAGTCGCCAGTTCCTGAACTAGCAGCATCAGCATCGCCCAGGAAAGCATTAGACCTGTTTGCAAGCTCCACCCCAGACCCGTAGGTTCACACACGCGGGAGGCAGGGCAAGTGTGTGCGCTTAAACCCGCCTTCCTGGGGACTCCGATGTAGGCCAGTTCAGGAACCGCTCATCTAAAAGACGCCACATGTACAGCACGTCAGAAGCTTTTCCAGGACCTGTATTTGTAATAAATACCTCAGGACACCAAGGGCTTTCTGACTGAATTCACTGGCCCTTCTGAGGATGCATTTTCCTCTAACCTCCAGCACTTTCGAAGAAAGTGCATCCAGCTGCTGCCTGTCTCTCTAAAGAGCCTCCTTAGCTGATCCTGGGACGAACCCTAGACCAAAGGGGACACGTCTAGTCCCCCTTCCGTATAGCACATACGGAAGGTAGTTATGTACTTGAGGGCCTTTCCTGGGTTCTCACTACTGGGTTCCCACAACCCCCACTTTGGATTCGATTAATTCGCTAGAGCTGCTCACAGAGCTCAGGAAACCAGTTTATTCCCTAGGTTACCAACTTATTACAGAGATATTAAAGGGTACAAATCAACAGTCAGATGAAGAGATACATAGGCTGAGGTCCTGAACAGAGGAGCTTCTGTCCCCGTGGAGTTTGGGGCCCAGCATGGTGGCACGTGGAAGCATTCTGGTTCCCCAACCTGGAAACTCCCCAAACCCGATCGTTTTGGGTTGTTACGGAGGCTTCCTTGCAGAGGCACGATCGATTAAGTAATTGGCCATTGGTGATTGAGTCAACCTCTAGCCCCTCTCCCCTCCCTGGAAATCAGGGCGTGAGACTAAATTTCCAGCAGCCCCCACGCTTAGGTGGGAGCCAGAAGGCACCTCATTAACATAACAAAAGACACCTTAAACCTCTCAACACTTAGGAGATTCCAAGGGTCTGTGGAGCCAGAAATGAGGATGAAGACCAAATATATATTTCTTATAATAAAGAAAAATATCTCAGCCATATTTTAGAAGGAGGTACATCCTTTCCCAGGGGAACCTATAATTTATTCCCACACATTGGGTGTTTGGAGTCGAAGTTTAGAAATGACACAAAAGACACATGGGAAGATGTACATGTTGCCTCCATACTCAGCAAACCTCTAACCTCCTGGATGTGATGATGAGGGAGGGTCACTAGGCAAGTGAAGCCTCTGCCTGACAAAGGGTCCACTGAGCCCAATATGTCTTTTGAGTTTTGATTTTTTCCCCTTGAAATGTTTGTTTCTCATAAAGCACAATAGTACTAATGGCTATTGCATGTTGAAGAAATAACTGCATCTTTGAAAAGCAAACCTTCGAATGTCCAAGGTCTTGTTTGGAGTGAGGGATGCTAGGCAGGGTTGCACAGACTTGTTCCAACCACCTGTCACCGACTGAACAATTACAAGAGCTCAGTGTCTAGCTTGAGTCTTTGCCTTTAAGAAAGAACATGGTGTGGGGAAGAGGTAGGCATGGTAGAGAGGATTAAGAGAGGAACTGACCAAGTGATTAAAAGGAGAGTCTGGCAATTACAGGGAGAGGTTAATGGAGTTGAGGTCGCCTCTCCAGCAGAACGTGTCCAGGAGGTAGATTAGTGAAGGCCATTAAGTGTCATGATGAGGGCTCTTCACAGCCGTTTGCTTTCTCCCCAGAGGTACCAACAATGAGAAATGCACTGGCATTGTAACAGCAGCAACGAAAATGTTCCATTAGAAAGATAAAAAAGAATTTCTAGACGATGAAAGGGGTTTAATCATTCTACAGGCTCCAAAGGAAAGGCTCTAGACCTTGGAGAGAGAACGACCCATTCTGAACACCGGGGTTGACAACATCCAGCTCCTGACACGTCCCCGAAGCCACCTGGTGCAGAGCAGACTCAGGTCACTGCCGACAGGCTGGCCTCTTGACTGGAGGGCTTCACACTCCTGAGTCTTCAATCAATGATCGCCGGGTACAGAGACATCACCTGGACCAGCTACGGGCTCTGCTGGTTACCTCGCCCACCCGTGCCGGACTTCCGTCTCCTGGTCCCCAACCTCCGCCCCACCATTGGCCTTCCCGGCAACACTTCCTAACCAGTTACATTCATGTGAACCCTCATCTCAGTGTCTGCCTCCAGGAAATCCAACCTATGACAAAGTATCAATTAATTCCTGCTGCATAACAAACAATCCTATAGTTAGTGGCTCAGAACAGCTGCTGTTTACTGAAGTCATGATTCTGCACCTTGGTGATTTGTGCTGGGCTCAGCTGGAAAGTTCTTCTGGTCTGGGAGACTGCAAAATGGCCAGGATACTTTGTATTTCTTCCCATTAATAGGTGGAATCTATTTTCCTACCCTTTGAGTCTGGGCTCCTCTTGTACTTTGGACAACAGCATGGGACAGTTTTAAGGTAAGGCCTAAGTGGCCTTGCAGCTCCTACTTTTTGCCCTTTGAAACTTCCTACTGCATGAATGTGTCGAGCCAGCCTGCAGGAGGATGAGAGACCTGCAGGGAGGAAGGCTGGGATAGTTCCTGCCATTCCAGCTAGGTGATCCTACATCATGAACCCCTACCACCTGACCAGCTGACCACAGATGCATATACAAGCCTCACTGAAGTCCACTGAGCCCAATCCAGCCCAGAACACCCCTGCTGCCCACATTGCCAACTTGCAGAATAACCAGTTAAATAGATGGCCATTGTTTGAGCCACAACATTTATGGTGGCTTGTTATGCAGCAAAGCTGACTGATACAGATGGACAATTTTTTTTTATTTATCAATAAAATTTTGTATTTTCTTTTCTTTTTTGAAAAATTTTTATTGGAGTGTAGTTCTTTACAATGTTGTGTTAGTTTATACTGTACAGCAAAGTGAATCTGCTATACATATACATATATCCCCTCCTTTTTGGATTTCTTTCTCATTTAGGTCACCACAGAGCATTGAGTAGAATTCCCTGTGCTATATACATTAGGTTCTCATTAGTTATCTATTTTACACATAGTATCAATAGTGTATATATGTCAATCTCAATTCATCCTACCTCCCAATTCATCCTACCTCCCTACCCGCTTGGTATCCATACCTTTGTCCTCTACGTCTGTGTCTCTATTTCTGCTTTGTATATAAAATCATCTATACCAATTTTTTCAGATTCCACATATATGCATTAATATACGTTATTTGTTTTTCTTTTCTGACTTACTTCACTCTGTATGACAGTCTCTAGGTCCAACAGATGGACAATTTTAGCTCTTAACTCTCTGGAGGCTGTAGCCTAGGTTATCGAATCTCCTATAGTGCTAACAACTTCTCTGACCCAGCACATACTACTTTTTTTTTTTTTTTTGCCTTTTTGGCACCAGAAGTTTGTAGATAGGGGATGGAGAAGATGAAAGTCATCTTGATAAGAGAGGCAACTCAGACCAGCGGGTTAGGGAGGCCACTCGGTACCGAGCACTGTGCCCCTCTCTGGGGTCACAGAACCACCCTCTGTCCGCATGAGTTCATGTGTTTTCACGTGTTCCTTCAATGTGCAGTTAGAGTGCCTGTACCGTGAGCTCCCTGTACATCTTTAGTCTAAAATAGCGTGTCTGACATTTTTCTTGATTTTTTTTCCTGACTCAGGCTTTCCTTTCAGGATTTAGGAAAAGTTCTCCCCAGAAAAACTCACAGACTTTAAAATATTTGCAGACAGTGTAATTTAAAGACTTTTAAACCTCCTTGAAATCTATCCAAGGACTCCATAAATCCTCAGGTTAATATTGTCTGCCCTGGAGGATTTGATGTAGTTAAACAAGAGAAAGCCAAGCCTGGCCTTTAGAACAGCTTTCCACAAATGTACCATTTTCACCAGTTTTCCAAAGGACGTGACTGTGAGGTGAGTAGACTCCCAGCCTTCTGGGAACACGGGGAAGGAGGGAGGGATAGAGCTGACAGGAGGGCAGCTCCTTACTCAGGGGGTTAGAATAAGGGCAGGAGGGGAAGGACCAGCCTAACTCAGAGAGTGGGGATCCCAGGCTGACCTAACACTGGTCGTCCCAGGACCCACCCTGCGGACACTGGCAGTGCCCTGCCTTCACCCCTTCCACTGCAGTCTCCCCCAAATGCCAACCCCTGCCCCTCTCTGCTCGAGGGTCTCTGGGGCTGGCAGCTGGAAGGGCCAGGAGCAAGCAGCCCTCAATCAGCGACTGATGGCGATGAAGGGACAAATGTCCAGACCCCTCCTTCAGGTGGGGAACTGGGAACACAGGTTTCCTTGAAGGATCCCGCAGTGGGAAGCACCCTGATAACACACCCTTCTCTGCTGGCCAAGCCCTTGGTGGACCAGGCTGGTGGCAGCCCTGTCCTGTGGGCTGAAGTTGAACGTGGGTTCCAAGACCGAGCAGGAGATGGGGAAGGGGATGGGGGAGCCCGTCTGCAGTGTCCCCTCTGCCAGGGCCCTCGAGGGGCCTGTGGGAGATGCAGCAAGGGGACGATGGGGTAACTGGGCACTGGGGAGCAGGAAGGACTCCAGCTCCACGGTGCCCAGATGGGACGGGGTGGAGGTGAGGCTGCAGGGCCCGTTGCTGTGGACGTGGCTGGAGCCTCTGAAAACAGCAGCTGGGTTTGCTCTCCGGTGTTGCAGGGAGGAGGCTGAGGGCTGCGAGGGGGTCCAGGGCTGGTTCTGAGGGGCGGGGGCTGCAGGGCTGCCTGGGCTGGGGTCCTTCCCTGGAGCAGCATGCCCCTGGGGTGGGGATCTGCACCAAGGAGGCACCCCCATTGGAGGCGTTCCAAAGAGGGGGAGTCAGGGAAGGAGGAAGAGAGAGATTATCAGACGCCGTCGTGCGCACAGAGTGACAGCAAACCAAGGGAAACTGCAGTCAGAGGACCCAGGGGGCCGGGAAGGCATCGGGAGTTTGTGCTGTTGTGAGGGGGGCCTTGGTGGGCAGCAGCCTGCTCGTCACACGGCGAGAGTGACCCTCCACTCAACCCCACCAACTGCACGACTGGAAAACAAACCACCGATGAACCTGGGAGTGATCCAGAACCTTAATCTACGTAAAGAGGAAAAGCCCACAGGCTGACAGTAACGGTTCTTCTCCATAATGATCAGTGTGGTTCTCAGTCTCTCTGGGTGACACAGA
Source organism: Tursiops truncatus (assembly GCF_011762595.2). NCBI lineage: Eukaryota > Metazoa > Chordata > Mammalia > Artiodactyla > Delphinidae > Tursiops > Tursiops truncatus. The sequence continues at coordinate 43,388,090 of NC_047048.1, read as the reverse complement.
GTGACTTTCCTCAGGGGAGTGAGGACCAGACACCAGGATGGTCAGCTGGGATCCGGGGTTTACTGACCAGTAGACACTTTGTTCCTGGATCATCGGCTGTCATGACCGTTGTTTTTCCAATCTAATCATACATCTGTGTCATCCAAGCTGATATTTGCCTACACCCAGCAATTAGGAAACATCACTTTGCCTCTGAAGTGATTTCTGTGCATGGTGGGTCCCCCGATATTCACTGAAACGCTGGTGGACGCCCAGATGGACGAGAATCAGTCACGACATTTTCCATCTGAAACTCTGTCCCCCACAGTCACCTTGGTCTCATCCAGGATCCACGAGCAAGCTGTTCATGGACACGAGGGGTTCAGGACTCAGGAAACTCTGACGGCCGACTGGCCACACCACCACTTCTGCTCAGGCCGTCGGTCAGAGCTCAGGGCCCACATTAGAGGATCTGAGCCTCACATAAACAGCCCACTGAGTTCACAAGCGGTTTGATCAAGCCCCTCCTGCAATCCCCCACGAATGCCTCCTGGCACCGTCTGCTCGCTGCACACAGGACTCCAGCCAGTGGAGATGGAGAAGGTCTGCTTTGGAATCAGCCTGAGCTGAGCTCTGTGTGGGAACTGCCACACTGGGTGAGCTCTTTAAGTCACACAGGATTTGCTGTGCAATAGGAAACGTTTAAGTACTTGCTTCCTAAACTTTTTACAAGAATTAAAAGAGATATCGTATGGAAAGGGCTTAGCACATTGCCTCATTCATTTTTTAAACGGATGATCATAATTCATGAGTGAGCTGTGAAATTAGTGCATCGTGGCCAACAATTTTAAGAAAGTGGCACATTGGATGTACAGAGGCTAAGTGTCTGTAGCAAGTTATATTTTCAACAATCTCTCCCATCTCGTGTTCTCCTATAGAATGGACCTTCCCGCCACCATCAGGAGGTGAGGTCCGATTCTCCTTCTCCTGAACTGGGGCAACTCTGTGACTACTTTGGGCAATAGAATTTGCACCTGGGGGCGTATTGAAAAGTAAAACATCCAATCAACAAACATGTCCCTGACTTTGTGTAAGGATACAGGTTCTCTGATATCTGAGACATAGAGCCTTCCCTTTTTGAGGTGTTGAGGTTTGAGCCAATAAACCATAAGAAAGGACTACGAGGAAAGGTATTGTGCATGGGGGAGGAGTTGATGACGAAGATGAGGCTTGCGTGAGACTCTGTACTTTTCCATTCATCAAAATTCAACATCTGAGTCTCAGGGGAAGCCAAACGGAGCCTCTTGCTTGAGGCTTTGGAGACCTCTCCTGGGCCTGAAGCCCTGGGCGCCTCTTGCTGTGACTGTGAGCAAAGCGGTTGGTAGACGCTTCTTGTCTTTGCTTGGAGCTCACATTCCTGGCTTTTGAAGGCTTCAGGTCCAGCCTGTGAGGAAAAAACCCACACAATACAAGAAAAGGCTTGCAGAGCCATCCTGAAGAGAAGGACGCTGACCCCGGAGCAGGAGGTCTATCCTGGCGGCTCTCAGGGCTCGAAAGGCTCATTTGTGCCTCTGAAAACGGAGATGTCATGCTGGCTCTTCCTCAGCCTGGCTGCCTGAGCATCTCTGTCTGTGACCCTGCTGAGAACCCTCTGGGGAGGGGCCGCTTGAGAGAGCCTTCCTGCTGGGGAGCTGGTGTGGCTGGAACTGCACGCGGCCCTAGAACCATCCAGAGACATCAATTAGCTATCGAGGCGAGTCATTAAAATGCACTACAGTGACTCTCAGGCTTGGTAATCATTGTAATTAAGTGTGCGCGCTGTATCGGGTACTGATTAAGTGGCTTCAGTTTTATGGGATTGACTTCTGACGATCTGTCCTTCTACTGATCAGGGTGCCTTAAGCTCGGAGGAAACTGGGGGTTCCTACACTTTTGGCAGGAAGCGTGTGAGGCCACACGGCATGTGGGGAGGAAACCTCTTCCATTTAGTGGCAAAGAGCAAAGGCAAGTTCTCCAAACTGAATTTATTCCCAGATGCCACCGTGCCGGACGGGTGGCGGCTGCACTAAGGCCAGCATGACTTCTGGAACCTGATGGTTGGAGGCGGTATTGGAGCTTGTTGTGCTTTTATTTTTCTGAAAGTTTATGGAAGGCGGGTTTCAAATTTTTCTGCCTCTCCAAACATCAAGAGTTCTAGAGGACCCCAGAGATACCTGATCCGCAGGGGGGGGTGGGGCAAGAAACAAATGTCCAAGAAGCTAAAAGCAGAAGATGCTGCCCTTGGGCCCAGTCACTGCACCGTGGGGGCTCCACGATGACCAAGGGGTTTCACGTGCACTCTCCAGCCTTCACCCGACGTGTCCTGCAGAACACGTGCAAAGGGATGACATCATGTCTAACTTGAAGTCAACTCTAGTAATCTTGAAGGAAAAAGAGGAATATTTATTCTTTTGTGCTTTTCATATTTAAAATATGGATTCCATTACGTGAGCCAGAAAAGGGAGCTCCAGCCAAAATACAGAGAATAGCAGACATTTATGTTGTCTTTTCAGTTTTCTCGTGAGTTAAGAGTTTTATGGGATTTAGGGGAATTTTGACTATTATGCAAGTTTCACCCTATACGCAGACCTGAGAATCCAGGCCCTAGGAATCCATGAATCCCAGCGTCCTTCTCTGTCCCTCTCATTGTCTCTCTCTGTCTCCAGAGCGTCATAACTAAACTCATTGTAACCCCTCTTGTAAAAGAGAGAGCCATTGTCCCATAAGACACCCACGAAGATGCAGGACAGCCACTGTCACTCTGTGTTCCTCACTGCCCACCTCCTCTCCGTGGCCGTGTCCCCTCCCCTCTGTCCTCACCGATGGCTTTAGCAGGATCCTCGTCTGCGACCTTGATTATTACATTTTCTCCCAACTGGAATCCCTGCCTCTTTTGTGGATACATTGGAACACTCACACGCTGCTAGTGGAAATATAAATGGTGCAGCCTCTTTGGGAAGCTGTCTGGCCGTCCTTCAAAAGGTTAAACAGAGTTACCATAAGTCATCAGTTCCACTTTTAGATAGATGCCCAAGAGAGATGAAAAATGTGTGTCCACACAAAATACTGTACGTGAAAGTTCATACCAGCATTATTCATAATCAAAAAGTGAAAAATTTCCAAATGTTTGTCACTGATGAATGGATAAATAAAATGTGGTACATCCATACGATGGAATATGATTCAACAATAAAAAGAAGTACCGATACATGAACTTTAAAAACATTATGCAAGATGGAACAAGCCGGTCACAAAAGACAGCACATTGTATGATTCCATGTATATGAAATGTGCAGAATAAAGCTAATCTATAGAAACAGGAGGAAGCAGAGGAAGAGCAGGGCTTTGGGGATTTGACCTTGGTTGGGAGTGATGCTCTTGAGTATGGGGTTTCTTGCTGGGGTGATAAAAATGTTCAAACCTTAATTCAGGTGATGGTTGCACAGCCCTGTGAGTATAATTTTAAAAAAACGTTGAATCATATACCTTAAATAGGTGAGATGTATGGGATGGGGATTATATTTCAATAGAGTTGTTGAAAGAAGAGATGAGATAATAACAGAAAAACCATAGCTTTACTGTCTTAGATTCAATACATACTTGCTTTACTAAGAAGCCCAATTAGAACAGCCTTTCATGGCTGCAGGGAGTATCAGTCACCATCAAAGCTACTTATCAGACACGGAGGGGTCCTAGGATAAGCTTCTGAGCTGTCCTGGGACATCTGCTTCCATTTCCCAGTGAGAGCATCTAAATCTGAAAGAAAGAGAAAATGTGGCCACTTGCATTTGTCATGATAATTTACCCAGTCCAGCCGCGGCAGCCGTCTTTGCAGTCAGCACCATGGAGCTTAGCAATTGTGTATCATTTATTCCCCCAAAAGAGGTTGATTGATGGGTGCAGACAGAGCAGCGCATGGCAGGTTACTGAACTCAATTAGAGTCCCCAGACACCCTCCCCGTTAACCACATCAGCCCTGGTGCAATTAGCACACCCGCAGAACATGATCTGAACCAAGCTGCCCAATTAAGAGTCTCAGTGTGGGCCCCAGATTGGCAGTTCAGGTCTGAAAACGGGCTTGGCACTCATTTAATACAAATCTCTCATTTTGTGTGTGCAGAACTAAAGCTGACGGACACAAAGAGACTTCATACTAATGCTAGGAAACTGGCCGGGAGCAGAGCTCAGGTCGGAAGCCCCCATCTTGCCCTTCAAGCACCCATCCCGACCTCACAATGCTGCTCCGGTCTTGGACGACTGTGGGCCACAGGACGTCTCTGTCCTGCCCTTTCAGGGCTGACCCAGGCCTCGGGGACCCTGAATGCAAGACTCCCCTGAACTCGCAGGTCTCCCAAAGGAGCCGAGTCTCAATAAGCCCCCAACGTGCTCCGCCCAGGGTGGCTTTCCGGCGGGGCACACAGGGAGAGGCAGGGGGGTCCGTCCAGGAGCCGAGGGGCAGCCCCTCGTGTTTCTACCGCGTTAGCGCAGGGGCTGTTAGGCTAATTGTCAGCTCGGTCGCTCAGCAGCGGGACGCGTGTCAGCCCCGCTGCCCAAAGCCGAGAGAAACCCTAATTCCATTTTGCAAAGAGCGCCAGTGAGTCTCATCCAAGGCGGTGCCATCCGTGTTTCCATGGCAACCAGTATCTGCTGGGAAGGAGCAAAGAGCCGGGATAATCACGTCGTGGACCAGGTCTCCTAGAAACACTGGGCAGTGGGAGGCGGGGTGGAAGAGATGAAGCCGAGTTCACTGGATCAAGTAAACCTACGTCCCGTTTAAGGAAAGGGAGCCCTGTGGCTGGGAGGGGAATGTGTTTCCTCGGATATAAGGGCTGGCTGCCTTCTGGTGCTCTTGCTGCCTTGTCTTCATGACAGAAGCCACAGCAGCCTCTCTTGCTGGTCTCAGACAGACATCTGGGAGCAATGAGACTTCTACTCCACCGGAGCGTGTGCAAAGGACTCTCTCAAGACCTTTCACACGGGCGCACTGGCGGCCCAGCAGGCAGGAACAGGGGCAGTGTGGATAGACAACAAACGAGCCCCCGTCCCCCCCATGTATCCAGGCTGTGCTCTCAGTCCAGGCCTGGGGTCGGGGGTCGCCTGCCTGTCGTGACGCTTCTTCGTCTGTCCACCATGCTCTCCTCCGAGAGACTCCACGCCACGCACGCAGCTCGCGCAAAGGGGCCTTCAGATGCTGACCCCAGGGTGGTAGCGAGAGGTCTGAGGTTATGACGAGTTTGAGAGTGAACGTGTTCTTTTCGGCTAATAGTACTCACGGGAAACTCGAAGTCTTGGTGACTGTAACACTGTCAACCTGTCTGTGAAATGGCAGCTAGGCCTGCTCTGTGCCGACGTTTCAAGTAACCCTCCTGAGTGCCAGGAGCTCAGCCGCATCCTCGTGACTGCCTCACAGACACTGGATCTATAGCAGCGTGATTTTCACACCCCGTCTTCCTGGGAGCTCTTGCAGCCTCCTGCAGGAATCAGTCAAGCAGAGGAGCCCACTGGCAGGACGACAAAATCTTAACGGCATCTACAGCTGCCACCTCCTCCGTCTTTCTGGGTGGAGGGGATGCATGCCTTCCTCTCTGTGTGTCGAGTTTTTCTTGGCCAGTATTATTGCTGGTCCTCAGGTGTGATTTACTGTTTGTTGACCCCACAAGAACTCCGTGGTGGCTGTTACCCAGTGACACAGAGGGAGCAGGACCAAACACCCCCGTGCCATAGCCGCACTGACCCTTCCATTCCCAGAGACCTTGCACCGTGCCAGGTGGACAGCATCGTGCTGGAGACCAAGGAGGGCATTTCAGCTTGGACATACGGGTTTAGATGCTTATAGAACAATGAGGCAATTGCTGTTTCAGGAAAGTCTCCCCATGGAGATGTCAGGGAGGAAGATGTTGGGGAGGAAGAAATTTTCCTTGACCCTTCTAGGTTCTTCTACATAGTCTAATAATTAGGTTGATGTAAGATGGATTAACAGGAGAAAATCAGACAAAAGTTTAATAACGTGTGCACGTGGGAGAGACCCAGGGACACTGAGTCGTTAGCCAGAATGGCTGAAGCCTTCACTTCAAATACCATCTTCAGCTAAAGAGAAAGGAAGAAGTTGGGGTAGTGGTTTGGGACTTCAAAGAGGAGGAAGGCGACTTACATGGAGGTGGAAAAGCAAAGCGTTGGTAAACAAATGTTTGCTGGGCCAGCAGAGACAATGGGACACAGAGAGGACTTTTAACAGACTGTGCTGGGCTCCGCCCTGTCCACACGCCTGGTTCATACTATAGTGGTCCGTGGTGATGCTCCCTTCCTGGAACAGGTTCTTTATCCGCGTTCTTTAGGCAGTTAGGGAAAGGTCAAAGGTTCTTCCTGAATCTTCTGGGCTTTGATAGTTTTCAGCTCGAGACAACCCATGTGCCAGGGAGACATTTTGGGGTGGCAAATTTTGCTTCCCTACAGAGATTATTGACAAATTTGCACTCACAGCAACCTTTGCCTATAACCTTCTTGATCATTGATCTTTTATAAAGCAGTACAGTGTCACACTCACTACATTTGGGAAATGTAGGCTTGGAAGTGTTTAGATGAGTATTCCCAGGATGAGGTGGGATGGATTCATATCAAAGGCTTGGAATTGATACATTTATGGGTTTTCTTTTCATATTTAAGATGACAGGAGTTAGGGTGGGGCTGCTCTTGGCTCTATGAGCACATTCACTGGTTGGCTGTGAAGAGGGTTGTGGTTTGCGCCTCCTACACGTATTGGACCTGCATCACCGGCACCAGGGGTGGGGCCCACCTGGTCCCCCCTCCTGGAGGCATGGATGTTTCAGTTTGGTGCACAGAATCAGGACCCTGTCTTACAGGTGCTGAGATTTTGTAATCTATTTTAAAAAGACTCAATAAAATGATCTTAAAATAAGACCAGGGAAGTGCATAATTACCATTTTCTATTCATTGCTCAGCTGCCTGACATTTTTCCTGAGGTTGATTTGGAGTTTTGTCAATTTTTGATGGTGAGGGTTGTTTGGGATTGGCAAAATGAGTGATAGTTTATGTGAGTGCAGGAGATTCAATAAAAAGGCAATTTTCAAAATGACAATATGGAGAAGGAAAGTGTTCAGCCTCAATAAAGATCTGGAGAAGAGCATCTACTGAAGGTGCCGTGTCATCAAAAACTGTCAAATGTATTTTTCTTTAAGAGTTTGCAACCCTAGCCATAGAGGGTAATCCAAAGAGAATTTAGGTCCTGCATTTCAGGTCCTGGGATGAATGGAACCTGCATTTCAGGTCCTGGGATGTGGGACCCCTTCTCAGGTCCATTTTCTAAGTTCCCAGCAAGACACTGATGGTTTTGTTTTGTTTTTTAATAAATGTATGTATGTATGTATGTATTTATTTAGGCTGCGTTGGGTCTTCGTTGCTGAGCGCGGGCTTTCTCTAGTTGCGGCGAGCGGGGGCTACTCTTCGTTGCCATGCACAGGTGCTTCTCATTACGGTGGGTGGCTTCTCTTGTTGCAGAGCACAGGCTCTAGGCACTAGTTGTGGCTTATGGGCTTAGTTGCTCCGCGGCATGTGCGATCTTCTTGGACCAGTGCTCGAACCCTTGTCCCCTTCATTGGCAGGCGGATTCTTAAGCTCTGCACCACCAGGGAAGTCCCAGACACTGGTGGTTTTGAGTTTACATTTCTTTTACTCGTGCTGTGTACCTTCTGATGGGGGTGTAGATTTGCTAAAGAGTAGAACCAAGAAGCTGCAGCAGGGTGGAGAAAGCAGGAAGAATGTATAATTCCTGGAACCCTCCCCATCTATAATAAAATCTACTTTGCATATATATGGCATTCCTTCGGAAATTGACAAGTGTGAATATATGTCATGGATCCATCTATGAGCACCGATATGTGTGTGACTTGAAATAGAAAATGATGTTGATCCTTGACTATTCGGTACAGTTTGTATTTTCATTGCCTTGAAGAAAAAGAACAGTCATTTTCCAAAAGGAACAGTCATAGGAACTATTTTCAAGATTTACCATGAAGCTTCGTGCCTCAAGTGAGATCCCAGGAAGGCGTCAGCCTCTGTTTTATGCCCTAAGCTCAGGTTTATGACTCATCTTTCACGCGATTACACCAGAAACATGCACTTGTCAAGTACCATCTTCTCCAACTCTTTTTAGAAAAGAATAAACTATTAATTGATGTTTTCATACTTTAATGCTTTTGATTAGTAAACCCTCTACTGCCAAAGTTATGAATCCCATTTTCTAAGGTAACTATAGTGCTGGTCTTAGAGTTATAATATTTTCCAAGATCCTGATTTTTTTCTTAAATTAGAGGCCCCTCAAGTCCCCATCCATTCTTTCTTTCCTAGCGCTAGCCATTCGGCAGGCGACATTGCCGATTTTGAAAAATACACACATGTATCTTCAGTATCATATGTCTATAGAATATAAAATACACGAACATAGTAATTCTATTAAATTATCTTGGGATGAAATCATTGAATAGATTTAATATCTTGCAAGGACTACAAACATGGGGCTACTAATATTTGAGTCCCAAGATGTAGTGAAGATTAGATGAAATACTGTATACGGGTAAATGTGACACTCGGTTGCTCCGTGGACGTTCACTTCATTAATGAATCCACATCAACAAAGATGTACATTTAGCAATTCTATAGCAAATGTCTTGGCTATCATAGATTGTTAAATGACTCCCCCAAAGCTCCTCTACTCGCAGCTGACAGATACGAACCCAGACTCGCTCCCTTCCCACTAGCGCTCATCCTTCCACACCCCTCCCAATCCATCCCGCTGTGCACAGTGACCCTCCCCTAATAAATAGCTGTGGTTTTCCTCTGGGGACAAAGGAAGTCATCAGCCAGAGGGTCCTGTGCTTTCACAGGCAGGCTTGGACAGTTTTTAAATTTCTTAGTGTGTATTAGCTTTTGTGTTCTGTTACTCCATCTGTTGACATACAAATGATTCAGAAACATGCGGACACGATGCAGTGAACTCACTCAAGACCCAGGTTTCTCTGAGGAGACACTTCTCCAAAAGGCGGTCACGTTGCTGCGAGTGGTCGAGCTCTTCTTGGGGAAGCTAGAGCAATCTCTTCCACGCCTGCAAATCTACCCGCAACTTGGTCCCCAAAAGCCACCCTGGAGTGGTTTTCTCCTCCATTAATGTCAACTTCTCTCTTTCCCCGCAGGCAGATCAAGAGCTGTGTCTCAGGAACACAGAGTTCGCATCCCAAGAATCACCCTCTTGTACCTGCTTCCAGGGGGCACACTGAAGGCAGTTATTTTCCTAAAGGGGAGCCCCACGCCACACCAGATTTCCAGGGCAGGGGAAGAAAAAGGGCTTATCGCCGATTACGAGCACCCCTGTTTTCAAAGCCCCTGGGAGCATTTACTTCATCTATGATTCTCCAACCAGAGACATTCCAACTTAAGGAGCAGGGTGGTTGGACAACAGGACTGTAAATCCCACACCCTGTAAACCCAAGTGGTGAATCTCACCTATAGAGTGACCTGCTCCTGGGAATTTACTCTAAGAATAGAGGGCCAGTCAGGATGCCCGACTTCTTGGTAGTGATGAAAGGTGAATGGGAAACTCTTGACCTGAGAATGTCTTTATAACGTGGCATGGGTTTTCCGGGATCTTCTCATAAATCTTTGAATTTGAAATTATTTCATTTAAGTTTTTCAAATGAATCAATGAAATGAATACACCTTTAAAATAAGTGCTGGTCAAAACAAGGTTCACGCGATAACTACAGAGAGGAGAGACAAGCACAGCCACGCAGGTACGGCCCTTGCCGATGTGGCAGGTGACAAGGCTGCATTCGGGGATGCCATTCCCTGTGCACGACTGTCTCAAAAAGAGGCCTGGTGATTCCTCCATCCCCTGAGCACCGCTGTGCACGGGCTCACTCTGTGTGTTGGCTGAGAACGGCGAGGTCATCCCAGTGCGTGCCCCTCCCTAACATGTGACAGAAGGCACTGCCTGTAGATGGTACACATGACCATACACGTTTGTACTTCTTGGTGGGTTAATTGATTGTCGTTTCCGTTGCCTAACAGGCTAGTACCACCCCCGAGTGCAGCAACCACTTCACCCGCTGTGGCTGACACAAGTGGGATAGACTCCTTCTGCACTGTAAGAGAAACACACCTGTCACCTCATAATCAGATAGGAATATGGTTTTTATGTGGATACACACAGTTACAGAAATACAACCTGCATGTGTGTTGTTATTCATTTTCATATCTTCTCCTCTAGCCCAAATCCACGAAAACATGCTTTTCCCCTACTAGCTGACTGCTGTTTCCTGAGCGCTCACATCTTTCAGGATGGCAATGGTGGCAGAGCACTCCCTGCCCTGCTAGTTCCTCCCCACGTGCTGCATGTATTTCCAGACGTGCTTGTGTCCCTCTTAGATGGAGTCAGAAGATGCAGCTTGGGCGTGTCATTAGGTGATCCATCAGCTCTACGGGTTGAGCCTAGCAGGGCTTCCCCGTCTCTGTGTCAGCCTGAAACAGACAGCGCTCCGCTCAGCATCCGTCAAACCCAGAGTGGCTCCCGGCAGAGAGAGCTGCCAACACCCACTCGACTCAGTCCTTCAAAGGACAAGTGTGTGTGTGCAGTGCATGCGCTGGCTTAGTCCACCTGTACATGCTTTGATCCTGGTCTCTGCATTCAGAAAAGAGGAGGCATTGGGAGTCCAAGGTGAACCCCAGGGGCACTTGGCCTTGTAATCGTGTTCCTCTTCATCTGGGAAGAAATGGGCCTCCTGAGGTTCGCCAGCAGCGGAGGTCGTGCAGGTGGAGACGTGAGCACAGGTAGAGGGTGTGAGGGAGCTTTGCTGAGAGAGGTGGCTGATCCTGGGAGACAAAGAAAGATCGCCAGAGAAACCCACGTGTTTTAGTTCAGACGCCACGCCTGACGGTGATGACAGCACCTCGCTGTGTTGAGAGCATAGCCCTCACTAAGCAGCATCGTGCGGCATCCTAAACCTTTAAACACACAAGCCTGAATATTGTCACTTCCTTTTCGCAGATGAGGAAGCAGAAGTTCGGGGTGAGCTCCTGCCTGTCTGAGAATGGCTATGCTGCAGATGCAGAATTCTCCTGCTTTCGAAGCCTGAGTTCTTCCATCACATTTCCTCTCCTGGACATATTTAACTTTCTAACTGTATCTCTTCATGACACTAATTGTTTGTGTCATATTTTTCCTATCAAATTATAAGATCACTGAGGTTAAGACAACCCTGGTTCATAAGCTTTGGTCCATACCACACATGGTACACTGAGCTATATGTTGCTGTGCCTCGTTGAGTGACTGGATAGGTGAATGGGATGATGGATGGATGGATGGATGGATGGGTGGATGGATGGGTAGATGATGGATGGATGGATGGATGGATGGATGGATTGATGAATGGATGGATGGATGGATGGATGAATGGGTAGATGATGGATGGATGGATGGGTGGATGGATGGGTGGATGGGTGGGTGATGAATCTATTTTTTTTATTTATTTATTTGGCTGTTCTGGGTCTTAGTTGAGGCACACAGGATCCTAGTTGCGGCATGCGGGATCTAGCTCCCTGACCAGGGATTGAACCCTGGCCTCCTGCATTGGGAGCACAGAGTCTTAACCACTGGACCACCAGGGAAGTCCCTGGTGAACCAATTCTGATCAATACCAAATGGATAAGTCAGCACGTGGGGTCTTAGTCTTTTGCGGCCTCTCAACACCTGTTAGAGCAACACTGAAATCCCTTGGAATCTTGTGGATTGGGCCTGAGAGAGGGAAGAAATGACCAAAATCTCCTAGAATTTTTCTGGACCCAACATTTTTTCTTTGTGGTAAACGTTGCTTACTCTGTAGTTATTCCATAAACGAGATGCAAAATTTAAAAGACAGATAAACTGGCCAAAATGACAGTGAAAACCCAAAGCAACTATGATGACTGACTTTGTATGCTGAGTGTATTGAATTGTCCCTATGAAGAAAATTTAAAAAGCAGATACCATAAGAGATACGGAAGGTACTCAAAACTACACATGCTGTTTGTTTCTTAGGAACTTTGTAAAAGAGCAAAACGTAACTATGGGACAACAGGGTGAGACTCTCGCCTACTCTCACTAATCCAGAAATGATTCAGTTCCCATCTGAACTAGCATCAGCTCTCCCCAGTTCCGTCACGGAGCCGTGACCTTGCAGCTTTTCTTCTGTAGTCACGAGGAACATGTTCTAGGCTTGTTGGTGGGCCTTACTGAGCATACAAGTGCCCTGCCTAAGCAGCAAGGAAAGTCGAACGTGAGCAGATTGCACTGAGGGTGTTTTCCGCTCGCAGAGGATTTGACTGAAAGAAAGCCTCATAGATTAAGCAGACTGGGGGGCGGTCCTCCTCATAAGATGAGATGGGACAGTGAGGCTGTAGAGATGAAATGACTTCTCAATCTGGTGCCGGAATCAGTGGTTCCCAGCGTGTGGTCCCAAGACTAGCATCACCAGGGAATCTATTAAGAATGAGAACGCTCAGGCTCCGTGGCAGAGTCAGAGGGTTCAGTAGGGCTGGGGCCCTGCCACCTGTGTGTCCTCACACCCTCCAGGGGACGGTCTCTTGAGCCCAGAGCTGCTGCTCTAAACCGGCTGAAGCTGGATTATGAGAAGCACTGGTGTTAGCCGAATAGGGTCTCATCCAAGGATCCACAAAAAAATCAGTTCAGTCTCTTCTTTTTTGGCAGGAATGAAGTCAGAGAGAGAATGGGGGAAATATTGCAAAAATGGGTTTGCTCATGAGATGCCTTGTTGGGGGCGGTGGAGGTCTCCTGAGTGCCCTGTTTGTTGATCTCTGCATTCACCAGATCTCAGTTGATCTTGTACTAGGTACCAGAACTGTCCAAGGAGCTGGGCTACAATAGTAAATGAAATGGGTGCCGTCCCTACCTTCAGGGGTCTTGTGCTCCAGAGAACAGGACAGACATTAAGCAGGTGAGGACCCTGAAGTAGGAAGCTGTCATGGAGCTGTGTTACCAGGAGTTATGAGACCAAAGAACAGAACCTACTCTTCTGCTGAAGGTGGGGACCTCTCTACTCCAGCCCCCAAGGAGAGATGCTGAATTTGGGCTGCAAAGAAAGTGTAAGATGGAGGGGAAGTGTTTCAGGTGAAGGGAACAGCGTGTGCAGAGACCATGAGGCCAGTAAAAGTCTGGGGAACGTGAGGGATGGAAAACACTCAGTGAGGCCAGAGCTTAGCAAGAGAAGAGCCTGGGACATGAGGCCATGAGGAGAAAGTCTCTGTGAACCACTAAGTATTTGCCTTTCCCTGTGATGACTCTGGGGAAGTGCTGACTGCATGTAGTTGGGGAAGAAAAATGAGCAGGCTTTCTTTTGGGAAAATAGCTCTGGATGAAGGTGAAGGATGGGATCAGTAGTAGAGCTGAGGGCTAGGAAACCAGCTGGGACGATACTGGGGTGATCCAGTTAGAGGAAGGTGGGGCCCCAATCAGCGTTAATCTTCATTACAAACCTGTGAATCCCTTTATCCGAAGATGACGACCGCTTCACAAAAGCCACAGTCCACCACAGTCCAATGGGAATCGTTGGCAAGCTCCCCGGTTCTGCTGCCCGTGCCTCTGACCAGGCTGGGGCTACCTCCTGGCCTGTAAGGTGTGGATCCATGCACACTCACCGGCACTTGGGCATCTGAGATGCAGCTGGAGCGGTGGCCCTGCCCTCATCTTTCAGCGCCGTTATCCCCGGAACTTGCCATCGTCTCTCTGTGTTGTTGCTGCTCTGGGTACCATTTGAGCAGCCGCCCTCAATTACATCCCGTAAACTGAAGAGCATTAATTATCCACATGTCACTGCATCTCCCGGTATGAGCAGCTCCCAGAGTGATTTCATGCCTTGAAAGTCACCTGCAGGGAAAATGTGCTACCTAATGAAGAAAGCTTGGGTACTAACACTGCAAACAGAATCGACCCTGGCTGGCTTGTTTTTACCTTTGTTTTCCCCCCAAGATGAAAGAAAAACAATAGCCTTTTTCATAAATATTCTTCTAGGAGAATTGATATTTAAGATTATTTTCATAAATGCATAATCTTTTCGAACATCAACCAGTTAATGGAAATTTTCATCTTTACTGAGGGCATTTAAGGAAGAAGATAAAGTCAGGGGTGCAGGAGAGCTGACCTGATATTCACCACTGGAACCCATATGGCTGAGAAAATATGAGAGAATTAATCCTCTCTTTCTTCCACCCCTTACCCCCAGCCAGAGAATGGTGAGGAAACAAATCCATGTAGTTCTGTGTAGAGGACAATTCCCAGCTGAGGGGTGGGCAGGGAAGGAATATCCCTTCAAATAGAAATTATGGCTAAAGCCAGAAGGTTGCTGACAAGTCATAATGAATAAAATGGCAAAATATGCTCATGTCTTAGTCTTTTGAAAACTTACTTTAGGTGGCGCAGTGGTTAAGAATCCGCCTGCCAATGCGGGGGACACGGGTTCGAGCCCTGGTCGGGGAGGATCCCACATGCTGCGGAACAACTAAGCCCGTGCGCCACAACTACTGAGCCTGCGCTCTAGAACCCGCGAGCCACAACTACTGAGCCCGTGTGCCACAACTACTGAAGCCTGCGTGCCCTAGAGCCCGTGCTCCACAACAAGAGAGGCCACCGCAATGAGAAGCCCGCGCACCGCAACGAAGAGTAGCCCCTGCTCCCCGCAACTAGAGAGAAAGTTCGCGTGCAGCAACAAAGACCCAACGCAGCCAAAAATAAATAAATTAATTAAAAAAAAGATGATTGTTTAAAAAAAACCCCAAAAAACCTACTTTAGTTACTCCATGTTACCAACAATTTTCAACTTTTAGATTAATTTTCAGCCTTGAAAAATTAAGATAACAGACCCATTCAGCCATTTATTCATTTGACAAATATTAGCTTAGCATCTATTGTGTTGGTCCCCATCCTTGGGGCTGAGTGATGAGAGACAAAACACCATCCTTGTTTTCTAGGAGCTTCGAAGCCCATGCAGTCTTTCTCAGATGAATATTTTTAGATACACAATATAAAATATATAAGATTAAAAAGTAAAATGAATTATGATAGTAGAGATACTGTTACTAAACTATTTTAAAAGCTGCAGTGTAGTAATAGATGTAATTTAAAATCAATGTACTAAATGACAATTGTGGTGAGATGTGAAAATATCTGTGGTTTTTATTGGTGACAAAGACATGGGTATGGCTAATATTTCAGGGTTGTTTTTTCCTTTGGGCCAACATTTAGAAGGAAATTCTAATTTTCAGTTAGATGTAAAAGAAAATAAAGTTACATGTTTTCTCATGTGAACTGAGGGCATCTCTGCATTCTTCTCCTGGGCTCCCTTTAGGGTCTCTGAGGGGTCTGATTCCCAGCACCTTGCATAGAAACAGTGGCAGGAGGTGGAGAACACCATGGGGCTCTCAAAGGGAAGCTGGCCGAAGTGTTCCCGAAGGATCCATCCAGGAGCCCCCGCCTGACCCCCACGTGGAAAACCAGACGAAGGAAGGAAGGGTGAGGCTCCCATCTCGGAGAGGACTCCTGGGGGAGGGATGGGGGTGAGGGCAGTAGGTAGGGGTGCATAACCCACATCCGCCACCCCTCCCTCACGTGCTGAGTCTTCCCACAGAGCTTCCCAGCTAACCTTTTACCCAGACAATGACAGTTTCCTCACAGAGTCAGGTTAGAAGCCAGGAGCCGAAGGGACACACCCCTCCACCCAGGACACGTATTCCTGTGACAAAGCTCCCTTCCCACCGGCACGTGCTTGGTCTCAGATGCCTCCTTCGTCTCCTCACCGAGAGGGGCACAAAGGCTTCCGAATCTCATGGCCATCAATTTAGAGGAGAAAAATAGAACTCCGAATCGCATCAGGAAATGAACGCACCTCCTGGAGTTATTGTTAGAAAGCTGAATAATGTGAACTATGTAAAGAAACGAAGACGAGACGCTGGGACTGTTTTGGGAACGCTGTGAAAGATTTCAGCATTATGCAAAGCTTCCCGTTCCTCTGCGGGGATAAATCACATCATTATAACACTGGCTATGCCCCCAGCTCCCCGCACGCCGGCTGCCCCTGCATTTCTTCTTGTATCTGTTAACAGGGTCTCTTTTCTTCCAGTTGGTCAGGCAGAAAACTACGGAGTCATCCTTGATTCTTTTTAAAATGTGTAACCCATTAGTTATCTATTTTGTACATATTAGTGTATGAGAACCTGCTGTACAGCACAGGGAACTCCCCTTTGCTGTACAGAAGAAACGAACACAACATTGTACAACAACCATACCCCACTTTAAATAAATAAAATGATCAATAAAAGTTAAAAAAACAGAACAAAACGAACAAATAAAATAAAAATTGTAGCACACCTTCAACCCATCAGCAAGTGATGTCGGCTCTACCTTCCAGGCACATCCCGAATCTAACCATTTCTCCACCCTCCTCTGCTGCTGCCCTCTGACCATCATTTCATGCCCTCCCTCCCACCTGCAGCCACCCCTGCCCTGCACTCACCCTTTTCTTCCTACTCCCCGTGCTTTTTGCTTTCCCTGCTGCCTGAGCTCTGGAAAACTCTCCCAACCCCACCTGCTCCAGGAGCGACTCCTTCCTCTCCTCTGGAGGCTCACGAACCATGAGACCCTGGGTCTCAGCTGCTAGAGAGATCACCCTCATGAAGCCTGTGCCCACCCACCATGGGGACCACCCGCCACACGTCCAAGAACCCACGCAGCCCGAGAAATCGGTCACGATGGCCTCTTCCTCTGGTCAGTTTCAAGGCCTCCCTACTTGTGCCCCACAGAGGGCTCTCTTTGGAAGATGCTGGGTGTGGACCCTCCAGCTTCTGGCCTCCACTCAGAGACCTCTGCCTTCCTGTCACAACCCTCTAATTTGGAGAGATCCTGGCAGGGAGCAAATACATTGCCAAAACTCTGCAAATGATTATTTGGAAGCCAATTGCCCCCCAACTGATAGTAAAACAATGATGGGAATTTGGGAGGGAGAGACACGTAGCAGCTAGGGGTTTTGTGAACAAAGCATGTCAGATTTGTGAGTCTGTGCCCGCATGTCCTGTATCCTGAATCTTTAACCATCTCTTCTCTACTAGGACTTTCTCATCAATTTAGACACTTACCAAAGTCTCTCACATTAGAAAAAACACAGACCTTTATTTCCACTATTCATACAGAAAGCTGTCACTGTATTTCTCGTGTTGGTTTAGCCTGTTGCTGGATTTATTCAGTCATTTCTTTACATGAACACTACCCTTGGATATTTGATGTGGTGGACAATGAGGACCACCCTCACTGACCCCTTTATTTCTCAGGCCAGGAAAACCTGGTTTTCCCTTCCATTTCACTGAGACATTGGTCCCAAGGGAGCTCACGACTGTAAACCCAGCGGGCACCTCCTGCCCCTGCCTCGTAGACTTGCTGACGTGTTACGTCTCTCAACATCTCTTTGTCTCTGCGATCCTCCCATACAGACTTGCTTTAAGAGTTTTGTCTGTATTTTCTCACTTAACCAGGTGACAGCCCTGTGCAGCAGATACTAATACTCTCCATTTACAGACGAGGAAACCAGGGCACAGAGCCGATAAGCAACCTGCCCGAGGAAGGGCCAGGCCTGAGGAAGGAGCCTCACAGCCTGGTCCAGCCCCTTCAGTCTGACTCTGAACCCTAACCCGCTTTCAGGGGAGGTTTATCCTGAACGCAGTGTGGAAGACAGCCCACCCCTTAGGTCAGGGTGTTGATTTTATTTCTCAACTTCTCAGACTTAAGGGGCAGCTGAATGTCTTTATTTCACATTGTTCGGTATCCCCAGGTCTTGAGCTCCCACTGCGGCTTTTTCCTCTTCTATGACTCCTCCCGGACCCTGGTCCTGCCCTAGCCCTCGGAGGCTCGACCACACCATCCATTAGCAGGGATTTCTCGGGGACCTCAGATGGCTGCTCCTGACTTTCCTGCCACCAGATCTAAGCCCTGGGAGCCTTCGTGTTTTTCTCCCATGGTGCCCAGTGCAGTGCGGGGCAGCCAGCTGGCATGTCACGTGTGCACCCTAATGGCCTGACTGATGGGTAATATGTAACTTTAGCCTATTTTCACCAGCCTGGAGGAAAACCCGTATGAAGCCGGGGAGCAGCTGACTTCACTTGTTGGCATCTTCTCAGAATTGGTACCTTGGACTCTGCCAGCTTTGGTGATTATTCAAATTATTTGTTTTACTTTCAAATTACCCCACAGCCTGCAGGGACCCCTTTCCCCCTGAAAACCATTTGCTTGCAATAACACCTGCCCAAAGAGATTAACGCCACCTTGCAACCAATGGCGCCTCTGTTACGCCGACTCTCAAGTGTGTGAAAGAGATTTGTCTTCATGCTCTATTTTTCCAATAACAGGAAGTTAATTTGTTCCAGATGTCTTTTCATAACCAATAAATCCTGCAGAGCTGAGAAAGGCAGATAAGCCCTGTTTCCCTGCACTGAGGCCCCCTAATTTAGCCCACAGAATCCCACTCCGGTTATTTGCATCCCGAGCCCACTTTGCCTCCTAGAATCTCCTGTTTGCACACCTAGAAACACCACAAGGATGGACGGCCCTACCTGAAACAAAGGTGGGAGCCATGTGTTTGAGGAATTAGGCTCTTATTAATGCTTCAGTACGGTTATCCTTGGCTTCTGTATATGCATTCCTCTCCCTGACAAGACATTTGGAACGTTAATTGGATGTCTGACATCAGCGGGGAGAAAGGAGAGGGGCCAATGGGCATCTCACTGCAGCTCCCTCACCTTCCGAATCCAGCCCAGCAGCTGAGGGCAGAGGAAGGACCAGGACGTGGACCCAGTGACCTCTGACCAAGACTAGCATCCAGCCACTTCCAGCTGGGTGACCTTGAGCCCCATGGGGCCTTGTTTCCACCCACGGGGTTATTGTGAGGATTCCACAAAATGACTTTGGAGAATTGGGCTGTGATTTTCCAAGCCAGGTGTTCTCATTTGTTATTTTTGACATAGCTCTTCATGAGAGAGAGCGTTTCTGTGTTACAGCAGGTAGCCTTCCCCAACTCTTCATGCTCTTCACCTTGGGGACAGATGGTGCATCTCCAGAGACAGGACTGGCATTGGAGGACCCACTGGAGAAACCCGAGTTCTTTATGCCTGGGTTTTTTCCCAGCCTGCCGGACTTAGGGAGGTAGGCAGGGCTCTCAGCTTCCGAAGTTCAGACAGGCCTCAGGAGCAAGGGTCCCCAGTTTGTAGGGTTATTTTATAATTATCATTCAAGTCAGGACACTTTCATAGTGAAAGAGATGCTATTACTAAGAAGGCTGGGGCAGCCCGGGTGATCTGGGACATCTGTCCCCGCTAAGACTCAGCTGCCACCAGCCTCAGAAGGAAGGGAGGCAGGTGTTTGTGGTTTGTTGTTTCCGGTTCAAAAGTCATGAGAGAGCCTGGGCAGGTGTTCAATATTTCAGTCTCGCAGCCATCCCCTCGCCCTGGATCGTGGTCCCTCCAAGGAAGGATTCTTGTGAAAACCCAGAAGGGATGAAATGGTGGCAGGAACCTTTAGAGGAGGGAGCTGGGGCAGGCAGAGGGCAATGAGAAGGCTTCGACATCGTTTCAGAGAGATGGTCCGCTTCCCTCCCTCCCATACACCCCGTCCCATATCCAAGGGCACACAAACTCTTCTGGTGGTGGCGGTGGCGGTAGTGGTTTTTCTTGTTTCATGTGCAACACGTGTTTGATCTCATGTGTTGAGCAGATGAGCAGAGACATGGGCCTCACCCAACCAGCATGCAAACTGGCATCTCCAAAGACCCAACCTGCTGAGTTGTCCATCTGCACTTAAGACATCTCCACTCCCGTGATCTCTAAGGGGGGTCTCCTGCTTTCCCTTCTGGGCTAAATGAAGCCAGTGGGGAGCAGGCAGAGGTCAAAGGTCTGCTCAGCCCCAGTTGCTGCTCTGCCAGGAGAGCGACCTGCAGAAGATGTAGGTCTGAGAGCTGAGCCTCTGCCTCTTAGAATGAAAGCCCAACAAGCTGTAGTTTCCTCCTTTCTCCTTTTCAGATATGACGTGTCCACAGTGCGTCGAGCAGGATTTGACCGTGTCCTTCGTGGGCATCTCATTCGTGTTGTCGTGGGTTTTTTCTCAGTTCCCATTTCCAGACTTAGGCACAAAGTCATGTGTATTCTGGCCCAGCCCCTCGGTGTGGAGAGAAGGGCCTCGTCCTGCATCTCACGCCCATCTTCCCTGCAGGGCCCCAAAGGGAGGTGCTGTTGCCACCCAGAATGCCAGTGTCCCCTGGAGTCACGATGTGGACGCTCCACGGGGACGATGACGTTGCCTCCCAGGAAAGCATGGGAAGTGGGGTTACAGAAGGTAGCTGAGGGGCTGCTGAGGGGAGGCACTGATTCATCCAACTGGTGACTCTCAGGCTCAGAGAGGGTAGGGCTCACAGGGGCACACACACACAGACACACACACACACGGTCCTAGCCATCCACCAAAAACAAGCGCATTAATTAATCAAAACCTAGGAAAAAGGACTTCTAGAAGATTATAGTGTGACTTCTCGTGTAGAGTGTCATTAAACTACAAAAAAAAAAAATCGGAAACAAGCAATTTTAAAACCAATAAATTAAAGCCAAAGAAAAGTGGATAAAGAAGAAGTTGCCTGAAAGAAGAAAGACAAACAAATCAAAACAGGAAGACCCTGGCTTAAAAGTGTAAAGAGATGAGAAGGACAAAATGAATCTGAAAACATCTTCATATATATTTCAGTGTGTGGATGGAGGTGTTTTCAGAAGGAGATTAAAGACGGAACAAAAGGAGATGGAAAGAAACGTGGTGCAAGTATGAGAGCCAGAGGATGTTTAAGAGAAAAAGAATGTGAAAAGAATCTAAAAGACGCAAGGAACTGGTGACAACAACATAATAAAATCACTTTGGAAAAGTGCCACGATGTAACATTGAAGGAAGAGCAATTTTCTAAGCAGGTTGAGCTTCTAATGGTAAAACGGATGGTCAAATATTTAGGTGTGCCCTGCTCTAATTCAGAAATTAAAAGCGACACAGGAACGAATAAAATGGTTCAGAAATAGAAACTGCAGCTGTGTTAGTTGAGACATTCGTTAACATTTATTCAGGCACTGGTTGCATCAAAAAACCTCGACATGTATCCAATGAAGACAGAACCGAAACAAGGAAACAGTGCCTCAAAATTCATTGGGGTTT